>NC_056524.1:220945549-221004051 GCF_019175285.1 Sceloporus undulatus
TTATTTATTTTTTGTGGTTTTGCAAAATGTAAGTGTTCAAATGTAAGTAGGAAACCATAGTTTGGACATAACTAAAGTTTGAAAATTTATTTTTGTGATGTGTGGTTTGTTTGTAGCAGGAACTCATCAATTCAGATTCATTCTTTCAAAGATATCTCAAACCTATTTGCTAATCTTTCCCCTTCCATGATTTTATGAATTCAAAGCTTAGGAGTAACTCCAGTGGAGCAGTGGAATATGTTAGTGCTTGTCCTGTTGTTTTTTCCCATTTGCTTACTTGTAGTTTTGGTATATGAATGTCCTGCCGAGATGTTTGCATATAAACTAAACAAACATACCAACAACAGCATGGGTGAACTGAGAATCTGGTCAGGTCTTCATGCCTTCAAACTCCTCCTCTCAACCCGCTGAGCACAATATCAGCTACTGTGTTAGCTAAACAGACTTTGTGGTACAATAATCATGTATTTTTGCAAAAGGCTCTACGTCTATCAGACTTAAAAAAAAAATAAACAATAGTGTGGAGTGTGTATGTTTGTTTATCACACCTACAGCTGATAGCAGCCTATGCAGGCTATTTTCCCTGCAACAAAAGATAAACAAAAAAACAGGGAAATGTTTTCCCAGTCTTTTTCTTTCTAATTCCACTCCAGTCTGACTGATGGATGCTGCTGTTCCTGACCACACTGAATGGAGCAGCTGAGAACAAAATTGCTTCTGAGCTCAAATAACATTTCACTCATATTTATTCCTGGCTAAAGTTTAGTTGGGAGACTCAGCTTGACAACAGTTCTCACAAAGCCCATGTTCATTTCTTTGCCAGGGTAGCAATGTATATGGGTGCCAGATGAGGAATAAATTAAGCTAACTCCATTTTTGCATGCAATATCTATTCAGATCCTCGAGGCATGTACTTATCAGTAACATTTTTACTTAACTACATTGGGGGGGGGGGGAATAATGAAATTAGAACTACAGTACTTTAGAACACCAAGGTAATATGGAATAGATTCACTCCCCTTTCACTTTAATTGTACATCACTAGTTAATTTGATTCCTACAGAGGTGCACCTTCAATAAATGATGGAGGAGGAATATCACATAACTCAAATGCTTCAAGCCAGCATAGTAATCCATGGGGAACATAATTCACATCCCTGCTTTACAAAATGTACAAATGTTTTGAAAAGTACAAAATCCCTCCAAGATGGACCAAAAAAATAACAAATATTACTCATTGCTCTGCAGTGAGAAGGAAAAGTTGGCACTAAACCATTGACCATGCAAAAATGAACCAATTCAGGATTTACACCTCTAGTCTTGAAGCCTGAACAAGGCACTTACTCAAAACTTGGAGGCAGGAAAGGTGAGCTGACAGGTTTTCTCAGTAGATAGCTGGCTGGCCAGCCAAGGTCAAGTAGGAAACAAATCGTTTGTGGGTGAGACATCGGTGGGATCACACTCTGAGGGGAGAAAGTTGAAAGACACCTGCAGCCTCAGTTCATGCCTACACAATTGATCAACCTCACTGCAGATCTTGCTAGTAATTTGTTAAATAAATCAGGGTCCCTACTTCATCCAATGCCTGTGCCTCAACCTTATCTTCTGGGTGGTGTACAAACCAATCTGCTATTCTTGGGGGCAGAACTGAGATCCAGGCAAGCATACAATTCTAACTTTGAGCATCTCTCCGCCTCGCCCTGCCCCCATTTTGGAAGTATCCAACCAGGGGGTTATGTTGGTAATATGGTATGCATGTGTCTCCAATCTTATGGCAATCTTATGAATCTTGCTGAGGTTTCCTTAAATAAGCAATAGTCAAAGGTAGTTTGCCACTTCATAATGGGAGACTGCCAATGAATACCAGGTGCTGTAGACTATATTTCACAGGAATGTTGGTAATATCATACTGGCATTAATCTATTATGGCAGCTTACTGTTGTGTTTTCTTAAGCACAAGAGAATTTAATAGCAACTTGTCCAGGTCTAGCAGCTGTCACTGAAGGGTAGAATCAAGATATTAGACAGGAACTGTTTCTAAATAAATGTATATCATACATCCATCAAGCAAGAATCCTTTTGGATAAGGCTGGCACGAGTTGTTGGCAAATACAAGGCTAATAAAACTTGGGACACATTGTTATCTTTGTGGAATAACTTCTCAGAGGAATGTAAATCTCAGATTTTTGGATAGGCTTCTTTCTACTTTTGGATATGATTTTTTGAACTGAAGGAGAAAGAAAGAAAGAAAGAAAGAAAGAAAGAAAGAAAGAAAGAAAGAAAGTATCACTGGGAATTCATTGGTTCACAAGAGAAGAATCTAGCCAGTATGCTTTTACAGATACATAAAATCTAGCCAATAACATTTACAGGCACATAAAAGTTAGCAAGTAAGTTTTTAGAGATAGCAGCTTCGTAACCAGTGGAAAACGTTTCAAATACCCCATTGCCCACAGTTAAACCCACCATGTAAGTGTTCTGTAATTAATAGCAGTCTCATATAAGCTTTGCTTCTTCCAGCACCACAGGAATTAGATCTCTCAGTGCCTGAATAAGTCACCTCAGTGTTTCACCCAGAGAATTAATGCTCAACAATTACACCAAATATTAAATGATTCTAGTGTTTGTTGCACATATTTAGAAAACAGCTATAAGCTTTAGCCTGATGGCATACGTCTTTCTTTTCCATATCATACTGTAACACAAAGAGAAAGAGAAAAAAGAGAGAACATCTAAAGATATGAAGGTCAAGAATATTAAGATAATTGTTTAAATTAAATGTTTCCCATGAGTCTTCAAATGTTTCCCCATGAGTAACATTTTCGTGACATTTTGAAGCAGTCAAGAGTTGTTGGAAATGAATGACACAATATAAATGGTGTGGTATGACCATGGTAACTGATTAGCATGAAATGTATGTGGCAGTTTTGAATATTGCAACATTTTACAGTGGCATTAATCCACTAGTCCTGAAAGTCAAAATGATTGCTTGCAAACATGGAACTTAATACTCTATTTTTCAAGCTACGAATCTCTTGAGTTATTGCAGTGAAGTAAATGCCTTTAGGATTGTATCCTAAATATCTGCCAGGCACATCCTCTCCTAATGGGAGGGAGGAGAGAAGAAAGATGAGTTGAAGGCGACTATTTAAATCTGTTGCAATGGTGTTTAAAAGCAATGATTAAAAAAATAATTCTCTCTGATACCTTTTAAAGAAAGCTACAGCACATGAACTGAAAAGCCTTGAAATGGATCCCCACAGATGGAGCTACGAGCTGAGAGTAAGTAACATACCACATGAACTCATTCTCTGTCATTAACTTCAAAAATGGTTTCAACATTTATTCAGACATAAACTGACCCCAAATTATTATCCCATTAACAGCAAAAAAAAACCTCTGTTGCTAAGTAATTTAAGTTACTGGCCCATTGCTTACTTCACTGGAAATCTTTCAAAAAACAGAAATATAAAGTAGAGTGGTGATGCCATTCCTCCCCTATAGCTATTCATCTTAGGAGCGGCAGACTGCTACATTCTGGTCCCACATCCAAATATCACAGAGAGTGACAGCCTAAGGTTAGCATTTAGTTTATTGATCAGTCATGCAAATTCTTCCATAATCAGTAGCGTTTGATCTCTACTTGAGACGTAGGATCAGATTACATGTAAACCCAAAGCATAATTTGGTGGTTTATGAACAAGAATCAAACTTGTATGCTCATATAACTGATACTTTTCCTCTTCATATTTTAATCACAAGCTCTGTGTAAGGTATGAGGGCTATGAATTGAATGCCACCTATTCTTGATGTGCTGCACTGACATAGCTGAGACTCTGGGTGCATTTGCAATGAAAGAATGAATGAATGAATATATTTCCCTTGGTTATCAATGTTCCAGGTGTGGTGGTGATGATGACTGCACTGTTTCATTTCAAACTTGAAGCAGTTCATATTCTTTCTTGGAAAAGTCCCCCCCCCCCTTTTCCAGTGATAACAATTTCCAACTGTTTCACTTGTCTCAAAGCAGGAGTAATTAGAGATATGAATAATTCTTTGAGCTGACACTATGGGTGTGCCCTGTTGAGGTTGCACAGCCCCCTCCCAATTCATCATGGCATCAGAGCTGTGTGGTGCTTTACTAGTTTGATATGAACACAATTTTTTTAAAAAAACCATGCTGTTCTTTCTTTCATTTTACTTTTCAGTGCCTATTTTTCCAAAGCCTCTAGCTCAGTAATTCCCAAACTTTGGTTTTCCAGATATTTTGGATATTCAGCTCCTAGAATTCTTGCCTGCTGGCCAAGCTGGCAGGGGCTTCTGAGAGGTGAAGTCTAAAACACTTGGAAGACCAAAGTTTGCAAACCACGGCTCTAGCTCTTTGAAGCTTTATACAGCACACTTCTGAAGCAAATTCCATTGCATCCTATGAAACTCTGGCCCCTTACAGACAGGCCAAAATAAAGCTGCTTCGGGTCACTTTGGAAGTATGCTGTTTCAATGATGCATTCATACTAAGAGTCCAGTAGCCGCGCCAAAGCCATGATCCAGCCCTAAGGACTAGAGCGCAGCTTTAGCGCAGCTTCCAGACTCTTAGTATGCATGCATCACTGAAACAGCATACCTCCAAAGTGACCCGAAGCAGCTTTATTTTGGCAGTCTGTAAGAGGCCTCTGACAGATACACGAAAATAGACATGTCTACTCAGAAACAAGCCACATTGCCTTCAATGGTACTTTCACTCAGGTAAAGGTACATATCTACTCTGAAACAAGCTAAGAGGAATCTTACACATGTATATGCTGATTTCATCAGCAAATGGGGAAAACTTTAATCACAGCAGCAGATCTCCTTCCAGAGAATCCAAGAAAAGAATGGCAGCATAAGCAAGTAAGTAAGGAGGCTACAGCAGGAAGAACCAGGGACTACTGCTGCTTCCATAAGTTTATTCTTGTGAGCTGTACAAACACTTCAGCAAGAAAATGTAGCCAATAAATGTGCCTGGAGGAATAAGAGGAGGCAGGGTTTTGATAAAGACACAGAACATCATCATGGAGGAGGAACAAAAAAGAATGAGACATCTCAAAGAACCAACTGAAGTTAGAATTAATTTAAACGATTGTTTTAAAAGTACAAATGAAAAGGTGCTGGTGATGGCAAAAATGGTTATCAATGACATCGGCTGTATGTTTGCATCATGTGAATCAATGATTTAAGTCCTGAAAAAATATTATACATTCAGGCACAGACAGAGTCACTTTCATCCTGTGTGAATTTACCTTCTTTCTCTGATGTTAAAGAGAAGCGTGATGATTAAGGACTGGAATGCCAGGAAGAATCAAGAAACTGGTACTAGAGGTTGGAGGATCTCAGTCTGATTGTTAGGATAGGAATCTGGACAAGGAATTGGCAAGGGAAAAGACAATGGGCTATTATACAGCTGTTCTGGGAAGGATTTCAGAGCGCAGCAGGTCTATGGATTGTGGTATGCACAGACAGACAATCTGGGAAAAATTACTATTTTAACAATAAACTGATACTCCATCAGACGCAAGGCAATGTGGATATGGATCCTGCACATGTGCTCAAAATCTAACTTTTCACGCCCTGTTACTAACTATGTATTCACTATGCTGAAGATGGTTAATTAAGTGCTTGAATGCTTTTATCTATTTCAGTCGAAATGTTTTCTAATGTGCTGTTCTTTTCTTACTTACTTTAGCCCTAGATCAAATACTACTAACCCAATAGCAGTTCTAATCAATTGAACCAAAGAGGTCATTTTGAAAAGGCAAGATTAAATCCAAAATAAAGACCTCAGTTTTTAGTATGGAAAGAACCAGTGGAGGCTTTCGAACGAATCTTTGATATATGCTTGTCTGCTTTATATCTAGGAGTTCTTCGTACGAAAAAGAATCATTGTGTTTAAAACTCCTTCTCATCTCACTAGTGGGAGACTTAAGCAGGACGACACCTATAATTAACTAACGCGATTGTGATCTGGGTACTCACCCCCTATATTGTTTTATTTATAATACTTAAACATAAGGACCACAGTCACCACAAAGGCCCCGTCTTCATAATTTTTTAAAAGGAACTTTGACTGAGTGCCAATTCATCAAGCATTAGAACAGAAACATAATTGCTCTCCCGCCTCTGCCTAATGTAACATTTTCTTTTACTGCGGTCGGGAGCAGGATGGGAAGGTATTGTGCCGATACTGATGGACCGGTTCTTTATCTTTCAGCTAATGATGACATTTAACTTGTATCGTTCTCTGCCAGCAAGGGGCCTTCTCAGACAAGAGTGCTAATGGAGGTGGGTTAAAAGATCACCCCAAAACGGATCTCTCCTAATCCCGACATTTTCTTCTTACATGGCCAGACAAGGCTCTCATTTATTAGCAGTGAATTACCCGATTTGGCCAGGACGCGATGGACAGAAAGAAACGTTGGGAAAGATGAAAAGGGAAAACTAGATGTCTGCAGGCTGGTCAGTATGAGACAACTGTCCATAGTACTCAATGAATGATTTTTAAGCTAATGGGCACACCATGACTTGTATCCCTGCCTCCAGTAGGGCTAGTGGTGGAAAAAATTGTTTGTCACCATGAAAAAAGGATCTCCTTTCCAGTATGGACTAGTTGTGACTTCTATTCAAGGCAAGACAATCATGTCTATTTTTTTAATGGGTGGCAGGTCAGGCCTGTGTCAGAGATGGGTGGATATGGTGTTTTTGCTTTCCCTGCATACCAATCCTAATGACGCAGACATGGTATGATGGTTGGTGGTGGACCCAGGATCCAGGAGACATTGTTCAGTTCCTAGCTCAGCTGTGGAATACCGTGAATGACCTTGGGAAGTCACACTTTGAAGGCCATGGCAAACCACTCAAATAAATTCCACGAAAACCTACGATAGGTTGTCATAAAGCTGAAGTGTCTTCAAGGCACATAGCAACAACAGTACTAAACTTTTCGTTAAATTCTAGTAAAAACAAGAATTGAATGACATTCTCAGCCTTACTGCTTTTATGCATACCCTATTGCACATGATTAAATACATACCTATGATGGTTTCTCTTCAAAACTCTTTGACAAGGGTCTGCTCTTTCCTGGTGAGTGTTTTGTTTATTTCAAGGAAGTGCCAAAAATTAAACTTGCATCCTATACCATCTTAACCAGATATTCCAACGCATGAATCCTTTGAGTGCCTCATCTCCCATGCTGACAGACCATAGAGGATTAGCAATGGTACGAGTACACCAAGCTTTCACTGTCCCACTCCAAAGGAATGTTGAGTAAAACAGAAAATCCCAAACTCATGTAGAGGCTTTATTTCCAACCTCCCCTTGCTCTGAAGAATAGAAGTCGTCTCCAGCACAGCCTGAAACCAACTGGGTTTCCCAATTTAAAAAAGAAAAGAAAAAAAAGAATAACCCCCTCAAATATTCCGTAAAAAGATTCTCAATATCCAGTTGATTAGTGTAAACGCTGCTCCCCGCTACCATTCTCCTACTTTCATCAAGCAAAACCAACCAAAAAAGCCTTACACTGTAAATGGGAAGGATTAATTGCTGAGAGAGCTCACTTTTGCACAGGATAAACGCTTGCTGGACAACCTGTTGTTCCTTCCTTCCCCATCAGTGAGGTTTTTTTAAAAAATGGTGCTCTTTTGAGTCAGAGACACAGTGCCCAGCATTGATCTATGGAGGGATTGGGCACCTCATTGTAAGCTCAGAGGGAGTGAACCATGGCAGCAGTGGTGGTGCTAGTGACACAGGGACTTGTGTTAAGTGGCTGTCTGCCTGGCATTGCTGCAGATTGCTACAGATTTTGTAGCATATTCTCAAGGAAAAGATGAGTTATTTTGTATGATTTGAGGTGGGGAGAGGTGGATTCAGTGCAGAAATGGCCTTCCATTGTGAAAATAGTCCATACTCAAATGAGGATTGGCCTGTGTCATGTGGACTGATCAAAACTGGTTTAATTGGTTTGTGGGAGATATGCCCTGAGACTCAAGGGAGTTTGCAATAGATAGAGAACTGCATAAAAAAAAGTTGAGATTAAATAGTATATTAAACTAACAATGGCATTGATACATTAAATATTACTTTAAAACAAAGGTCAAAAACAGTACAGCACCTGATCTTTTTAATTAATCTCCAAAGATTTACTGAAATATAAAGGTCTTCTCATCTGCTTCCAAAACAGCAAAGAAAGGAGCCAGCCTAATCTTCCTAGAGAGGAAGTTTCAAACTCTGGGAGCAGCCACAGAGAAGACTGTCTCCACATTCTCATGAAATGTGCCTTTGAAAGGGGTGACATAGTGAAAAGGCCTCCTCTGAAGATCTTAAGCTTGAGGAAGCAAAAATGGAAAGACAGTCCTGCAGAAAATCTGGACCTGAGCCTAAGGCTTCAAGATCGGGGGAGAAAGTTGTATGTAATTAAAACAAACAGAAAGTCTGCAGGAATGCAAACCAGTTCAGTGAGCACTGGTTTGTGAGTTTTTTAACTTAGCAATCTCGCAGTACAATTGCATCATATTTTGCCCATATCTATTTTTCTAAAGATATACTAAAGCCCAAGAAAAGGTAGAAGAGAGAAGCTACTCTCAGAAGGGAGATAAACTGAACATTCATATCCATGGTATTTGCCTAAGACAATTGCAAGAGAAATGTAGAAAGCAGAACAAGGACTCTATGTAAATTTGTCGACCCACCAAAGCCTTCAATACTGGAGTAGAAAAGGTCTGTGGCAGATCCTGGAATGACTAGGATGCCCCCCCCCCCCAATCCTCAAAATGATTATCCTGCTACATGAAGGCTGGCAAGGTCAGTCCATATGGTGACGCTCTCTCTGAGCTCTTTCTAATAACTAACAGAATGAAAACAAGGTTGTGTTTCGTTCCAACTCTTTACAGTCTCTTCTTCAGCATGATGCTCCAAGGGCTTGGCAGATCTCGAAGAAGAAGGACAGCATTAATATACGCTGTCGTATGATGGTAGGCGTTTAACCTAAGCTGCCTGAGGGCTGCACGAAGACTCTAAACTATCTAGTCCGTGAGCTGCTTTTTGCTGAAGATGCTGCCCTCATTGCCCATACGGAAGCAGCTCTGAGCATCTAACATCTTGTTTTGCTACAACTGCAGAGCACTTTGGGCTGGAAGTCAGTCTGAAGAAAAGGAAGTTCTCTACCAGCCGGCACCACAGGAGAAAACACTACTATCCTCACGTCCCTGTAGGCAATTGTACTTAAGTCCATGTAGCAGTTTACCTACTTGGGAAGCATCATCTCTCAGACGCCAAGATTGATAAAGAGATCAATCACAGATTAGCAAGGCATATAATGCATTCGGAAGGCTCACCAAAAGAGTCGGAGTAACAAACACCTGAGGCGAAGCACAAAAATCAGTGTGTATAGAGCCATTGTACTGTCTATTCTCCGTTATGGTGTCTGAAAACTGGGTCACCTATCGCCAACACCTACGACTCATCGAAAACTTTCATCAGCGCTGTTTACGCACATTCTAAATATACACTGGACTGCCATGTGACAATGTTGCTGTCCTTGACAAGCAGGGATCACTAGCACTGAGGCCATGTCATTGTGGGGCAGCGCCTTGGCCAGGACATGTTTCTAGGATGAAGGACCATCGCTCCCCCAAATAGTATTCTATGGTGAACCCGCCAGGGTCAGGTAAGAGGGGCCTCCAAAGACGAGATACAAGGACTCCCTGAACAACATCTCGGCTCGGCCAATGATCACCAACAATGGTCCGCCCTGGACTCGCATCGGAGGCATGGAGACACACTATCCATGATGCTGCAGCCTTTTTGAAAGCTCACACTGAACAAGTTCGAAGAGAAATGACACCGCAGAAAGAACCACAACCCGGAAAAATTACCCAATGAGACTTTCTGCTGTGCTTTCTGCAACCGGACTGTTTATCTCGGATTGGCCTTTTATTCATCAACACGCTTGGAAAGCACAGGATGAGTCCTCGAATCTTCGTTCGTGAAGAAAAGCCCGAGAGAGAGAGCTATCCATAGACCAATCCTCTGTTGTTTGCAGGCTCCTCTTCTCTATACCGAATTCAACATTGTTGTTGTTGTAGTTGTTATTCATAACTTCAGCACAATATTAATAATGAGTGTGATAATTTAAGGCAGGGTTTGACAGTCTACACCTGATTTCAAAAGCACTCTGCAAACTATCAATTCTGGTCTCTATAAGAGTGTTGTATCATGTGTCTAGCAGCCAACTAGGTAAAGAAAGGAGGGATGTTGGGTGAGAGAGAGATGCGAGGAAGAAAGAAAGAAAGCCTTCACCTATCTTTGGTTCTGTCAGCTGCTGTCTTCAACTTTCCCTCCTGATGAAAGCCCATGAAAGGCCATACCCCCAACCCAACAACCACTGGCCTGGCCATGGAGGGAGACAAGAAGAGACAGGTACAGTTCCATCATCTCTAGGCCCAGAAGCAGATGAAAGGCGCTTCCTCCATCCCAAATACTACTGCCTTGGCCTTGGAAGGAGACAAGAAGCTGACACAGCTCCATCCTAGAAGCCACAGCTCCTAGGGTCAGAAGGAGATACTAAGCCATTAGAACTTCTATTGCCCTGGATGAAAAAGGAGAGAAGAACCAGAAGTATCTGTTGGACTTAATCCACTCCTCCACTGCCATTCCCTTTTCCTTGTTTGACATGTCTTATTTATCTTGTAAGCCTGATGGTAGGGAACTATTAAATCAAACATTTGTAAGCTGCTCTGAGAGCCTTTGTGGTTGAAGAGTGGGGTATAAATACTCTAAACAGACAAACAAATCTGCTCATACCTGACATATGGATCCCAACAGATGACCCCAACAGGAATGCAATGTTCAATTGAAACAAAAAAGTTGACCTTCCCTGATTTGCAATATGAATCAAGAATTAGGCAAATAATACTTAAAATAGATCCCATAGAATAAGATTAAATTCTGGATTCCTCTATTGATCACAAACGTTAAACATGTACAGTACCAAAGAAATACTCCAGAAAGAAACCATTCATGGACTTGTAGAAGGAAGTGACAAAGTAAGATATAATGAAGCATGTGTGTGCTAAAAATGAGCCAACAGTTCTCTAAAGCTAATGAACAGTAGATCAGGAACTGTAGATCAGCAGCTAATTCCTCCTACAATTCTCTAGCATCAGTTTTTACCTAACAACATTCCCTTCCATTATTATGATCAGCTATTTAGTGTGAACAGTGAGGTAGATGTGATTTTATACTGCTTGTTGTGCCTACTCTCATTTATCCCTAGCCATCATGGCTACTAGCCAGATCACACATATCATTCTCATGTCACAATAAACCAATTCCCTTTTAAAAGTACTTCTTTAACTCATTCCAGAGTGACTCCCTGCCTTATCATAACAAAACATTTTTCTAGCTCATTGTGTATCTCATTATATAATATGTAGCTTTTTATTTCTGGTTTGCTTTTTTTTTTAATGTAAAACATTTGAAAATGGCCTACAGTTGGGGGGGGGATTAATGCATTAGCCTCCCAGCCTGAGGCCTGCCATTAGTACAGAACAATACACATGCAAATCACTCCTGCATTCCCAGGCTCACACAGTATATATATACCCACTTTCTCCAGGCAAGTGTTCTCTGAAGATGCCAGCCACAGATGCTGGCGAAATGTCAGGAAGAAACTCTTCTAGAACATGGCCACATAGCCTGAAAAACCGACAAAAAACTTTGTCATGTCCTATTAACAGAAGAATATTTTAAAAATCACATAAGACTATAAAAGAGCTATACCAGATCAGACCAAACACCTATCTAGTCTAGCCTTCTGTTTACACATAAGTCAAAATAGATGCTTATGGAAAGCCAAAGCAGGATGTGACCCTCTAGCTCAGGGGTGGCAACCCTTTTGAGCCGGGGGCCGGGTTGCTGTCCCCCAGAAAAATTGGGGGGCCGAAGCCAAAAAATAAATAATTAAATAATTTTTTAAAAATTACATAAATAAATAAATAAACCGGGACAAATGTAGGACAAAATTTTCAAATGGAGGGCACTTTTTAAATAAAAAATGGAGGACATGCAAAAAAAAATTGCTGATTTTTTTAAAAAAATGTTAAGATAAATGCATGTTTCTGAGGCTTCTATAGACAATTGCCCCACCATGCCCCTCGTGTGAGATGCCAAAGGCCCCGGTGGCAATCGGCGGCAGGACCAGGCTGGGGCCAGTCCCAAGGCCTTGCCGGGCCGCATTCGGCCTGCGGGCCGCAGGTTGCCTACCCCTGCTCTAGCTCATCTCCCTAACAATTATATGCAAAAGCATATCACCTCTGATATTGGAGGTAACATACCACTACTTGAGGGAATGCCTCTCCCTACACAATCCACCCCGCACTCTCATAACATCTGGAAAGAACCTATTGGAGTACTCAAAACCCAGGCTAACAACAACCTCATACAGAACATTCACTGCTGCGGCCCACAGATTGTGGAACGCCTTGCCGGAGGAGCTCTGTCTTATCACCACCTTAGATGCCTTCAAGGAGGCACTAAAGACATCTCTTCCAGCAGGCCTACCCACCTGATCTTTCATAAGAGATCTTAAATACTCCACTTCTGATCTGATTGTATGAATGTTAGTGTGAATGTTAGTTGATGTTCTGTTATTTTAGTGAATTAATAGTAATGTCATTGTTTTAACGATTGTATTTTATATGGAATTGCTTTAGTTGCTGTAATCCCACCTCAATCCGCAGGGAAAGGTGGGAAATATAAATAAAAATTATTATTATTATTATTATTATTATTATTAGTGCTCATTCATAGTTTTATTTCTCATTTATTTGTATAAATCCCTTTAAAGTACTTCATTCCTCCCCCCCCCCCACTTTTTTCACCCACTTAGGTTCATTGGCTAACTCCAGTATTAAGAGAGACAGACCGGGGGGCAGGAGCGGACCTGAACTGACCTGACATTTCTTCAGTTGCTTTCTCCACACTCTGCATTATTTTTTTACATTTCTGTGATATTCTCCTTTATTGATCTTGTTTCTAAGTTAAAGAGTTCCAAGTGTTATTATCTTTCCTCTTAGGAGAGTTGCTCCAGCCCCTTGAATATGTTGATTTGCTTCTCCTGTACATTACCAGTTTTGTGATATCCTTTTTTGAACTGGAGTGACCAGAACTATACATAGAAAATCCCAGTTGTGTCATGTGGTGCTTGACTGTTGTATATTTTTTCCAAGCTTGCTTAGAATGATTATAGTAAGGATAATTATAAGGTGGCATTTTAGCATAAAAAAGGTAAAGTGTGAAAACAAGAAAGCATAAGTGAGTAAAGAAGTAAAGATATATGATATGATGTCCAAAAATGGATGCTGATAAACATCATTTCAGAAGGAAAGGGCGAGGATTTGAAGCCAGGAGATGGTTCTGTTTGTTTGCAATAGATGGTAGAGTCATCAGGGTTTTAGATCAGGAATATATCTGAGATGATCTGATGAAACATAAAGTAAGCATAAGCTAAATTTAACGTATTTTTAGTTTTGATGGTTGTCATTTATGTTGTTGTTTTGTGCCTTCAAGTCTCTTCCAGCTTATGGCAACCCTAAGGCAAATCTATCATGGGATTTTCTTGGCAAGATTTGTTCAGAGAAGGGTTTACATACATAGTTGAGGTGACATATAGTTTAATAAAAATGTGTTTGTTCAATCACACCAGGTTCTTTGTCCTGACTCTCCAAGGCTTTTTCAAAGCAGCAAAGGAAGAAATATTTTAGGGTATGGCAGCAAATGATAATCAGTAAGGCCCTTATCACATGTGAAAATTGGAACTCCAATCCAAAGCCATTCCAAAGGGAAGGGGAAGTAGATTCAATTCAAATCTAAGCCAATTCACGTGATTTATTATCTCATTCCTGAGGCAAAGCTGAGCAGATGCAACATAAGTTATCATACCATGCAGATTCAACAATTTGAACTGGCACCCTTGCACATGCTCAGTGGAGTTCTGAAAGCATTGAGAACTTTAATGCTTCTGGGGAGAAGAAGGGGGCCACTTCCTGTTTCCTGTTTCACGTGAATGCTAGCCTCACATGAATGAATGCTTCACGTTTCTTCTTCCTTTCTATTTTATTCTATTTTTATTGTATTTCAACAATTTAGCAATGCCCGCAACTCCCGCCATGTGTGGTCTCGAGTATGTGTATGCGAGTATGAGTGTGTGCGCATGTGTGGTGTCCAAATATAGATATATTCACATATATACATACATACACACAGACACACACACATGTATATATGTATACAGATACATATATGTGTACACACACACACACACACACATGTTTATGTATGTATATGTATGTGTGTGTATGCATATATGGAGGTAAATATATATACACACACATATATATTTGTAGATATGTACACACACACGCACACATATATATATACACACATATATATAGGAGAAGGAAGAAGAACAACAGTGGATGCAAACAGAGACAAGATCAGGGAGACAGAAGGAGGAGGAGGAGGAGGAGGAGGAGGAGGAAACAGAAGAATGGAGGGGGCAAACGGAGGCAAGATTGGAGTGACAGAAGAGGGGGGAAGAGGAGGAGGAGGAGGAAGTAAAAGGACAGAGGGGCAAACGGAGGCAAGATCAGGGTAACAAAAGAGAGAAGAAGAGGAGGAGAAGGAAGCAGAAGAACAGAGGGAGCAAACAGAGGCAAGATCTGGGTGACAGAAGAGGGAGGAGGAGGAGGAAGCAGAAGGACAGAGGGGGCAAACGGAGGCAGGGGTACCGGAAGCAAATGGCGCAAAATTGCAGTTTCTCATCATGGGAAATGTGGCACTTTGGAGGTTGTGGGGGAGTGTACCAGGACCAAAGCAAAGTTGCATTCCAGACCAAGACCAATTTGAATTGGATTCGAATTGACCTTGGAAAAAGATTTGTGAATTTGCTAGTTCACTGAATTCACCTACTACTGGAGTGATTTAGGATTGGGCTTGGGATGACTCAGCATAGACAGCAATTGTGTATGATAATCTATCACGTAATAACATGAATTCCCATGATTGGGTCCGGAATGGCTTCGGATTGGAGTTCCAAAAATCGTCATGTGATAAGGGCCTCAGAAGTGGCAAAGTAAACTGTGCTATTTTTTAAACTACCCTTTTGCTCTTGAAGAATGAACACAGGTGGAAAGGATGTGACTCTTCACACCATAGATTCCTTCTTAATATTGGGAAGTGAAAGGATTATGAAATAAAATGTTGGCAGCAACAGCAATGCATTAAGAATGAGAACTCATGACCATATTAAAAGGAATCAATAGTACTTGCAGTGATTTTCAAGAATTAGGAGGTGATAATGGCTGAAAATGTTTGCTAAGAAGAAAATGGAGTGAAGCATAAATAGAAGGGAGCAACCTAAACCCCACGTTTCAGAAGGTGGGAAATAGAAATTATTCTACTGATTCACACCAAAACAGTGAATTTCAGAGCAAAGAGTATTTGGGGCAAAAGGAAAAAGAGACTAAACAACAATAATATTTCAAGCTATCTCCTATGTGCTGGTCATAGCACAAGAACCTCAACACACACTTTTGTCAGTCATCAAAGAGATCAAGAAAAGCAGTACAGTCCCATGGCTGAAAGCATATGAACTTAAAATAATATTGTGGATTGAACAAATATTGAAGAAAAGAGTGTGGTGGGGAGCTGTTACATCAAATAAATGAATATATCTTACAGAATGCAAATAACAAAAAATGAAAAGCAGCCCTATAAAGATGTTATTTGCCTAAGCTTATTCAAGAGTGTTTGATGAAGAAAGTGAAATGTTCTTGCCTTTTCTCCCAATAACTAGAGCAAAGAATTGAGTTAGCACAAATTTTCTGCCTAGAATAGTAAATTTTCATGACAATTTTACAAGGCTGTTTCAAATGTTCAGCAAGGAATAAAATTTAATATAAATGTTCTCAATCAAAGACTGATGTAGTGGGAGATGGGGGTAGTAATATACAGGAAGATTTTGGGAGAGATACAAATGTTACCGAAAGAGGAAACTGAATGTTAGGATGCAATGGGACTTTCTTTCTGCCTGTCATTCTTTCTTTGTCATACCATATCAGCTTCCTTTCAATGCTAACCCAGAATGAGCAAGACTTTGGAGAAAGAAGACTTTTTCGTAGCTCCATACACTTGCTCCCTTCCCAAGACCATAATGGAGAAAGAGCTTCCCTGAAGAAACCATGGGTTGAATGGAATGAGTGAATTCTTGCTTCTCCTACACCTTTCCCTGTTTCCATATCCTCAAAGATCTGTATGTAGTCGTAAGCTCTAGGAGAAATTTTGAGTAAAAGATACATACAGTGCCATTCTATCACTGAAGTCTCCTGATGTGCAGGAGGCTAGACTTTTCATATGCTAAAGTGCCTTTACACTGTAGAATGTACAGTGGGCATGGAGGCATTTTTGTCTTGTTTTAGTCCCCTCCAGCCAATTTAGCTTTTTTAAACAATAGGAAATGAGCTAAAAACAGTTTGTGTTCATGTCCAGTTTTAAATAAAAGGTCTCTCCTGGGTCTAAATTGGCCTGAGTAGCAGACACGTGTAGAAATGGCCACAATGCTGTGTAAAAGGCATGTGAGAGCATTTTGGAGCTATACACCACACACACACACACACACACACACACACACACACACACACTATTTACTCATGGGGGGCAGGTCCATAAAAATGGCCCTGGGGACTGTATTCCACAATGTGTTCAGTCTTGGTCTATGGTGCAGCAAACTAAGGCCTGTTACAGACTGCCAAAATAAAGTTGCTTTGGGTCTCTTTGGAGGTATGCTGTTTAAATGATGCATGTATCCTAAGAATCTGGAAGCTGCACCAAAGCTGCACTCCAGTGCTTAGGAATGGAGTGTGGCTTTGGCGTGACCTCCGGACTCTTAGGACCCATGCATCATTTAAATAGCATACCTCCAAAGAGACCCAAAGCAGCTTTATTTTGGCAGTCTGTAACAGGCCTAAGAATGAATTATGTCCTCTCATCTCTTACAGCCACTCTTCTTTCTCGTGTTTCTCCTTTTTCTTGCTGTCTTTCATGATTCCTGAAACTGTGATCCTAAAAGTATCCCAGCCACTCATAATCACTGCCTTTGTGTTCCTTTGATCTATGTTCTGTCCAAGTTGCTCTTCTTTCTGACTCCCTTTTTCAGTGCCTTTGTCATTAGTTCTTGAATTTCATTTCAGGCATTAAATCAGAGACTGGATGGCATGTATGCCTACAGAACAATATGATTTAAGTGACATTTCACCCACCTACCAGTAATTTACTGAACACAGAAACAGACAGGAAACATGGAGCAGATCATGAATATATAGGATTATGATTACCATTATTATAAACCAAAAAAAATCTGTTTTTTGTTTATTCGCCATGTGTGATACAAATATTAAAAAAAAACCACACAACCATCTGGTCATTATTGATTTCAGACAGCAAAAGACAGCCCAAAAGTGCAAGAATACATGAAACATCTAAACCTTCACTGAGGCAACAATTTAAAGGATTTCAAAATCTGTTTTCATAAGCCTTTTGGGACTCAGATGTAGTATATTGATTAAACTTCAGGAGCAGTTAAAGGCTGCTTCGGCATGGCTAATTAATACAGTGATGCCCTGATGCCCCTGCTTGTTGTTTTACCTAGGTTTATTCTGTCAAATCAATTAATATTCATAGCTCCCAAGAAAGAAGCCTCTGTTTATCATCTGATAAATCGATCAATGCATTGATCCATTTGAAATAATTAACTGTCTTGTCCTTTGGGACTGATCATTCCATTCCCACAGTGTCCAAAGAGACCATACATTGAAATGAAAAACATTAACACAACACAGGGGAAATCAGACAATACTTGTTGAGTCAACAACAGAAGCAAGTGAGCTTTTAATATCCACACACTTTCAACACCCAGCCTTTTAAGTAATGCTCAACACACTGTCAAAATGATCTCTCTCCTGCAAGAACTGATCTTTCCTGATAATGATTCTTGTTGCTAGATCTCTTCAACTTGGGTGTGTAACCATTCTTTTGACAAGGCATTTTGTCTTCACCAGGCATGGTTAATCTGAATTGAGGCTGCACATGGCAGTTAATTACAATGGATGCTGTTGCATCATGTTTCAGTTCAAGCCACTGATTGGTGCCAGGGGAAAGAAATAATGGGTGTATGTGGGTGTGTAATTCTCTGAGCTTCATTGTCACAATGGCCTGTTTAGATTACATATACAGAAAAAAGCAGGTAGCAAGGGAAGATAAAGCTGCCAGCACTGCAGGGTGATTTCAGAAAGGATAGTTCTATAAGGAACATCTCATTCTTCCCAGAGCTATGATGTGCAGATAGAAACCTCAGGTTTTGATTCATTATTGCATTTCTTTCTCATTGTTTCTAAAAGGAGTTTAAAGCAGGTGTGTATGGAGGAGCAAAGAGATTGGCAGCCTTTTTAGTGAAATATGCAGCTGTAAGTACAATGTACATCTGGGTATCTCTTTTTCTGGTCATAGAGAGGAGTCAAAGCATAGTTTTACCTGGGAGGAGCTCTGTCTTCCCATGCAGAATCTTGGCCAATATTTTGCAGGTAGTGTTGGTACTGAAGTCTCACTCCTCTTTTTAAACCAATTTCTTTAAGGAAATATTTATAGAGGTTGGTAATGTATTCCACCAGTTCCTTCCTACTCTGAACTCACATTGGGCTTCACCACTGAATGCTGCCAAGAATAGAAATCTTTGAGCCGTGCACATTGGAAGTATGTGTTGGCTTCCATCTACTCAACCTGCATCTTACAGGGGAATTGGAGGGGAAATGATGGTGGAACTTGGGAAGCTGAAATTATTGTGGAGTTGTGGCTGACAATTTGGGGTATCTAATCCTTAAGACTAGGATAGGTAGGAACAGCTTTGGCCATTGCCTTTGAGGAACTCACTATAGTAATTTTGTTATGGTGGGCCTTGGAGAAAGAAGATCCTGCAAGCAAACTCCCAGAAGTCCACATGTGCACAGTCTTCCTTCTGTGGACTTATTCACTGTCATTTAGAATTAGATGCATGAAACTGACCTGCTAGAAATGGATTTGGTCTTTGGTCAAGCCTCACCTGGAATACTATATCCAGTTCTGGACACCACAATTTAAAAAGGATGTTGACGAGCTGGACTGTGTCCAGAGGAGGGTGACCAAAATGGTGAAGGGTCTGGAAACAATGCCTTATGAAGAGAGATTTAGGGAGCTGGGTATGTTCAGCCTGGAGAAGAGAAGGTTAAGAGGGGGTATGATATCCCTATTTAAGTATTTGAAAGGGTATCATATAGAGGATGGAGCAAGCTTGTTTTCTGTTGCTCCAGAGAACAGGATCTGGAGCAATGGATTCAAACTAGAAGAAAAGAGATTCAAACTCAACTTTAGGAAGAACTTCCTGACAGTGAGAGCTCTTTGGAGGTTTTTAATCAGAGTCTGGATGGTCATCTGTCAGGGGTGCTTTGATTCTGTGTTCCTACATGGCAAGGAGTTGGACTAGATGGCCCTTATGGTCTTGTCCAACTCTATGATTCTATTCTTCTTTTAATCCTTCCCATCTCAGCACCACCACCTTCCTGAAAATGCTATGCAGAGGATTAAGCGAACCTGATGAAGGGGGGCAGGCTGTAGCAGAGGGAGAGAGGGAAAGCAGACCTTCCACAAGCTGTACTCATTTACTAGCATAGTGTGGGCATCATATTGCATTATTATTGTATTGGATTATATTATATAGTACTGTTGTATTATGAGGGCTAATTTTATGGGAATTTTAACGCTGGAAGTTTTATATGCTCTGTATGTATTTTATCTGTTGTGATCCCACCTCAATCCATAGGGAGAAGCAGGAAATAAAAATAAATTATTATTGTTGTTGTTGTTATTATTATTATTATTATTATTATTAGGCCTATGAGCTGCCCGGACCTGATGCCTGCACTTCCACTTTCTGCTACTAACAAATTTGCTACCAGAATTTTTTTTAAAAAATGATTTCTCCTTACAACATGGAACATTTTGTTCACTTTCTTTTTGATGCTTGAACATGTTCCCATGTTCTCTTGGAAACAGAATTCAGATTACAAAGAACAGGTGTGCAACCCATGCATCTTGTTTTAAAGAGAAATTGGATGGGAGAGTTTACCTTCACCATAGTGGTGGCAAATTTACCAGCACAATAACAACATGATAAGACACTGTCCCCAGTGGATTCAGGTAGACCATGACCTCCTGCTTTCAAGAGTTGTCCATGTATTGGAAGGCAGAACTTGGATTAAATTTAGTATCCAAGGTGTCTTTGTTCTGCATCACAACGTGAGTTAGTTGCTTTCATAATTTTCTTTCAATATTTTTCCTATTTGCATGATTCATGTAACTTCTCACAAAACTGTTCTAGTAATCAATACTGCTTGTGTAAAATATTTCTACTGTGACTTTCAACTCAGTGGGTATACAAGCAGCTTATAACTCCAGTGAAGAACAAAACAGATGTAAACATAATAATGAAATATAATTGAAAATGGATGAATCTCTCAGTTTTGGTTTCTCTTAGTTTCTCATGTTTCCAGACCATGCTTTTTTCAATTTCTATATCAGTATGGGGCTTTTAAAAAATTTACATTAAAAATTGTTTTCCCCAATATACACATTTTTGGAAACAGTTTCTTCTCATACCATTATTTTTAACACTTCCAACAAATAAATGGGTATATTATTAATTTCAGACAATTACATATAAAATTCTATGACATCTAAGTCCAGAAGGATGACTGCTTACGATGTCCATGTTTATTTATTAGAGTACTTATACCCCGCCCTTCAGCCCTAAAGGCTAGCAGAGCTTTTATTGTTTCAGGAAGTGTGAAGTTAGGAAGTTTGTATCAAAACACAGCTGAAGAAAATTCTCATCTAACTCTGAATACAGTGCATTCAAATGAATAGGCAATTAAATAAACTTAAAGCATAACAAGACATTTCCTCAAACAATCAGGAAGCCCCAAAAGCTAGATGAAAAAGAAACATGTTAGGTATTTAAAGTACCTTACATTTACATTTAAAGTAAGGGAGGTGGTGGCTTAGTGGTTGAGATGCCAATTCTGATTATTGGAAGATCAGAAGGTTGGCAATTTGAGGCCTGAGTGTTGTATGATGGGATGAGCTCCCATCACTAGTCCCAGCTTCTGCCAACCTAGCAGTTCCAAAGCATGCAAATGCAAGTAGATAAATAGGTAATACTTCAGTGGGAAGGTAACAATGTTTGGTGCAGTCATGCTGGTCACATGACCACAGGAATAGTCTTCAGACAATGCTGGCTCTGGCTTAGTAACAGAGATGAGCACGCCCCCCTACAGTCAGTTAAGATTAGACGACATGAATGTCTAATCTCTGTTACTAAGGAACTACCTTTACCTTTATACATTTAAAAGTCAGAAACTAAGGAATGAGCATCCTTGCTCAAAGGGATGTGAACATTCAACAGTTTTGGTTTTGTTGTCTTTCTCAGAATCTTATCTGCATTCTCATTCCATCCCAGTACTATGTCAAGTAGCAAGTTCCCACCCTGCCTTCATGGACATTTCTGCATAATTTTGTATAAATATTCCCTGATATACAAATTTTTATTCCTTTTATTTATTTGCTTCACCATGTCTATGTACATTTTTTTCAAAGCTATGCATTTCTATTCATGTATATTTTCAAAATATGTATGCCAGTCCACAAAGCCCCCTGACCTCCCCCCCTCCATTTTTTAAAAGGTGCAAATTTGGAGGTGTTTTTAATTTAAAAAAAACAAGAAAAAGTCTCCCAAACATAGTAAAAAATGCCCCATCCCTACACAGAAAGTCTCTCAGAACTCCCATCATCACCTTGACTTTCATTGAGGACTTCCTCAAAATGGTGATAGGAAGTGACAGGACATTCTTTCCAGTTGCCATTTTGGGAATGAATCCAATGAAGGCACAAGTATTTGGGAACACAGTTGTGGGAATGTTGTCCACAAGAGGTAGAGTGGGAGGAATTGACCTCTATCCCTCACATGGTCTACCCCATTCTGTATGGTGGAAGATCCCAAGCAGAACTTTTGTGGAGGATAGTAAAGCAGAAATCAGGACTGTGCAGCCCTCTAAATGTTGTTAAACCGCTCTTCACATATGCCCGAATCATAATGGCCAATGACTGGAATTATTGAGAGTTGTGATCGGCATCAGGAGATATAGGAGAACCTGGTGCCTAAACATTCCTGGGACAAGACCATTAAGAACTTAAAAGTTAGAACAAGGTCTTCAAACTAATTTTAGGAGTCCAGTACAAACTGAGTGGAAGTTGTTTCAAGACTTGGATCCTGTGTTCTCTGTAGCCTATCCAAAGCAGCAATCTTGTGGCCATTTTCTGAACTTTCATGCTTTCTAAGTACTCTTCAAGAGCAGCTCCATGCAGGATATGTTATGGTAATAAAGTCTGGAACTTACTGCAATGTACAGTAGGCATTTTTTTATATACTGGGAACAGACATAGCTGGTATATCAGAATAATTAGAAGTATTCATAGGGATCACTGTTATCTGGATCCCAAAGCATCCCCATCAGCAAAGCCCAGTCTTCAAGCAGAATACAACTTAAATAGGCTGCACATTTATCCAGTTTCAGCTATATTTCCAGCTGAAAGCTTTTCTGTTTGTTTCTGATTGTTCGCCCTCATCCTGTCCATCAATGACTTAGAACACCTGTTCAGAACTTCCACTGCCTCCCTGGAATTAATTGGAAAGGAGAGATTGAGGTCAAGTATCATCAACATACTGATGACACATGACACTTCAAATGTGCAGAAAAGTATATTTAAAAAAAAATAAAAAAAATAAAAGTATATTTTAAAAAAAGAAAACCTCACGTAGCTGTTCCATGTAGTTCTTCAATAATAAGGAAGATAATATACAACCTTGCAGAATCTCACAAGCAAAAAGACATGAGGTACAGTAGAGTCGTAAATCTTCAAAAATTACATTCTCTCTGGATAGAATAAGTAATTTTTCCATTTTTGCCTCCTTGCTAGTAGAAAGCGATTCAAAACTACAATTTTCGAAGACTATTTGCAGTACAGGACTTATTTTGTGCAACAACAACAACAACAATAACAGCAAAAATGTGCATAAAGGTTTTTTTGTGCAGAAAATAACATTCTCTGTGAAGAAGTGTTTTTTGTGCTGTTTTTCTCTTTCCATAGAAATGTTATTTTCTACACCGAAAAACTGCTTTCTATGAAATAAACTTTTTTTTTCTGGAAACAAAAATATTGTTTTCTGAGCATTTTTTTCCAGATTTTTTATGCAGAGTAAATGCAATGATTTTCACCAGCTTAGGTTCCTCCTGATTAGGGTTTCCCAAGACTTAAAAAACTTTTAAAAAATTATACTTTTGAATATGCTTTCCATCTCTAGGGTACAGCAACAATCCTGAGGCAGTACTTTTTGGACCCACCTTCATGGAAGGACTTGAACCACTGAAGCATAGAAGACATCCTAATTTTATTCCCATGGGACACCCCGGAATGACACCCAGAACACCCAGGCTCCCACTGAAGGTCACTGGGAGATCCAGGAGGACCAATAAGACTGTTCTCATCCTCTCCATTTAGCATGTCAGTTATCCACTGTAGTGCCCACAGGAGATTTTGCCCCTCAAAATGAATATAATAAAATAATAATAATAATAATAATAATAATAATGCAAGCTGATGCCAGACAGATAAGGACATCAAACACTGGGATGTTTTAAAATGTATGTATTTATTATAAGCATTTATACTTGCTCTCAGTATAGCTCAAAATATAGCAATGAAGGAAAAACACATTCACATTCTACTTTCTCAGGTTTTGTTGGATTTACAGCCTTGGCCTCAAAAGAGTCTGAACAGCCATAAAATAAAGGGGGAGTCCTCTTTCAAGAACAGCAAACAAACAGGTAAGTGTTAAAGGAAATAAATACATCACACCCCATAGACAATCTCTTTTTAATATGGAGTAGTTTCTCCATTCTCTATGCGGTGGCTTAGTGGTTAAGATGCCAGTTCTAATGATCAGAAAATCGGAAGGTTGGCAGTTCGAGGTCCCATCACTAGTTCTAGCTTCTGACAACCTAGCAGTTAGAAAGCATGCAAATACAAGTAAACAAATAGGTACCACTGCAGTGGGAAGGTAACAGTGTACGGTGCAGTCATGCTGGCCACATGAGCACCAGAGCAGTCCTTGGACAATGCTGGCTCTTTGGGTTAGTAACGGAGATGAGCACCACCCTCTACAGTCTGTTACAACTAGATATTCACGTCAAGGGACTACTTTTACTTTACCTTTAGTTTCTTAGCTCTGTGTGTGTGTGTGCATGTGCGTGTGTGTGTGTGTGTGTTTCTGTATTAAGATGATTATGCAACCCATTATGGGTCATACTACATATACTGTAGTTACCACTTTCTATCTCTATTTTACACACTCTCTTACCCATTCAATTAAAAAGAGTTTACAGGGGGCATGCAGTTTGGGATGAAATATACTTTTTGGACTGCAGCTTCCAGACACCACTCCTAGTCAAAATGGCCATGCTGACTAGGGGGGACTTGGGAGTTGCAGTCCAAAGAAGCAAACTGTTCTAAGCTCTGGCTGCTAACACAAGAGAGCTACATTTCAAGAGATGAAGGCATGCTTCTCTGCCTACCACACCCACCATTCTGATCTGAACAGATTGCAGTTGATTCTTGACAGTTCCATCACAGCCAAAATGAAGCTGACACACTGCAGAGAAATGAGAAATGTGTAGTTATTAGGAGTCATAAGCTATGATTAATTGGGATGCAGTGAACAGAACAATCTATGGCTTGCTCAGCAAAGAGATGCACGATAAGACTGTAAACATTTAAAGTACGTAAAAATGTCCCATGAAGAAGTGGGATTATTTATTGTTGCATAGTGATGAAAAACTGGCAGAATGCTTTCAGTTAAGAACAGGAGAAAAACCATGGGACTCACTTCCTGGCAGCAATATTACAGAGAAGCATGGTGAGCTGCCATCTTGCTATCTAGTAAAGCAATCACAGTTTCTTCACTGCTTGTCACTTGCTGATAATACTTAGAATTTATTTAGTGTTTTACGAAAGTATTTAAGTTACTTCAAATGCATTAAGACTCTAAGTATTACATAAAAAGTTCTGTGGTACCATTTATTACATCTGTAAGCCTTCTTTCAAGAATCTCAAAGAGACAGCCATGTCAGTCTGTTTCAACATAAAAAGGAAAGGGGGGAATCTCATAAAAAGTAAAATCTCTGAAACGGAGCCATATCCAAAGTCTTTAATAAACCTATTCTTGCAACTCAGTAAGTACATTAGATTCCCAGAAACACAGAATCTTAGAGTTGGAAGGGCCATAAGGGCCATCTAGTCTGCCATGCTGGAATACACAATGACAGCACTCCTGAAAGATGCCTATCCAACCTCTGTTTAGAAGCCTCCAAAGATGGAGAATCCACCACCAGCAACCCAAGGCAGGCTATTATACTGCTGAACAGTTCTTATAGTAAAGATGTTCTTCCTAACATTTATGTAGAATCTCTTTTATTCTACAGACAATGAATACTCAGCAAATGCAGTTGAAGGGGGATTTATTGTCTGATTTAGTTAATTCTATTGTTATTTAATACTGTTTTAATCTTGATTTTGTGTTTTTAACTATATGTGTTTTATTGTATTGTGCTTTTTTTGTAAGCCACCTTGAATTCTAGCCTGGGAAAAAGATGGGATATAAATAAAGGGATGGGTGGATGGAGTTAAGCCATGGTGGTAAATGTCTTACAGAGAGCTAGTCTTCTTCCAGCCATTTAAAACAGCTGAAAGAAATCAGTCCACGGTCCTTTCAATTGCTCTGATCCTGAAATGTAGGCATGATGTGAATCACCATAGGTTCATTAAAGCTAATTAGTGCCATTTGGAGAAGGAATCTATCCCATCTGGTTATAAAGCTGAACCCCATATGTGCAGACAGAGGGAGCAATGGGGAAAAGATGGGGAGATTTTAGACAATATTCTTCTACCATCCTTGCTTTGATCTTTGGACTGTTTTTTTTTTTAATGCAGTGGTTTCATATCATGCCCTCCTCATTTCCAGGCTGTAATTGGATGGCTTTTGTCTTGTAACTTCCTTTCATGAGGAAAATGATAAAGTTTTCCTTGGTTTTAAAGTTGCTATGAGTTAAAGGCAGGGAAAAAACACAACATTATCATGCTTTGGGAGTAGAACTTCCATTTGATAAGTCCTTGTTGAGTTCATGTTTTTGACCAAACCCTCTTGGTTTTTATTGAACAAAAGGAATCAGCACAGAAGAACCATCAGCAAGATCTTTAAAAAAAGAGAGAAGAAAGAGAAAGGACTATTTATAATCTGTAGACATCTGATCTGAGCAGTGCTAAAACTCCAATTCAAAATATTGACCAATGAAAAGTAAAGTAACTACAATAAATAACCAAGCTTCTCTGGACAATCCTCTTCAGGACAAGGAGAGGGATCATAGAAATATAGAATCATAGAGTTAGACTTGTAAGAGACCACAAGGGCTACCCAGACCACCCCTCTGCCATGCCTCAGTCAAAGCACCCCCCCCCAACAGATGGGTATCCATTCTCTGTTTAAAAGCCTTCAGGAAACTACAATCGAACAGCTCTTGCTGTCCAGATATTCTTCCTAATGTTGAGGTGTAATCTCTTTTCCTGTATTTTGAATCCATTGCACTCGGTCTTATTCTCTGCAGCTGCAGGAAACAAGCTTGCTCTCCTCTCAACAAGACACCCCTTGAAATATTTAAACAGGGCTATCATATCACCTCTTAACCATCTCTTCTCCAGGCTAAGCATACCCAGCTCCCTAAGTCTCTCCTCATAGGGCATGGTTTCCAGGCCCTTCAACCTTTTGGTTGCCCTCCTCTGGACATTTTTCAGCTTCTCAATATCCTTTTGAACCGTGGTGGTCCGAACTGGACACAGATGTGGAATACACAGAAAAATAGCAGAAAAAAAAATGAGGAAATCCTATCTGCAGCCAGGACCTGTAGGAGGAAGGTTTAGCTGGTACCTCAGGCTGGGGCTAGGAGACCCAAGCAGGGGCTTCTGAATTTCTAATGGCCCCCTTCCTTAAAAAGAAAAAGAAAGAAATAAAGAACTTCATAGGTCCACTACATTGCCTTGTTTTACAAAGGTTAGCAGACATGTAGCTCTTTGCGTACTTTCTTGGTTTTTTACTAGGATCTGTCTATTTTTCTTGTGAAACAAATGGATCATTTCACCCTGTGAAATGGGGTGTATTCACTTATACTTCTAAATTCTGGTTGTTGATCATTGCTCACATTGGCAATGTAATCAGGAGGGCCATCATTTCATTACATAACATATATTTATTATGTCTTTCAGGTTCAAATTTGACAAGTTCTTTTTAGACTTAGAAAGTATCCTCACAAATCAGGGTGGCAGAAAGGACAGGAAAGGACAAAAATAGAGGCAAGGTAGAAAAAAGGACAGCAGAAACTCTTCCAGGTAGGACTAACACCACCTAATACACTTCCTGCAGAAGACTTCCCAAGCTCCTCTGTTCTGGAAGAATTAGAAGAAATTTGTTTCTTCCCCTCTAAAAGAAGGAGCTGGTGTAATCACAAGTGAACCAACAAATATAGACCAGCAGAAAATAAAAACAAAGACTCAGATGTAGGAATGTAGGAAATGCCCCATCAGTTGATGTAAAAGCAAGTGAAATTCTTTTTTTTTCCTGATTGTTCTGACAGGAGCAATGTTGAGTTAATTGTTGGCCTTGACATGATGGGTAATAATAATAATAATAATAATAATAATAATAATAATAATAAGTTTATTTGTATTTTCCTGCTTCTCCCAATGGATCGAAGCAGGATTACAACCAAATGAACAAAGAAAAATACAAATAGAAAAAGAGGTTTATAGGGCCACATCCCAATACCTAAACAATTCCCAAAGGACATAAACAATCAAGCTTTTTCAGAAAGTGCCTTGAAATTGCAGGCTACTAATGGAGAACTTTGGCCCAGTACACAGAAGTGGTATCCTGGCAGCGATAGTAGGGCTCGAGAGCATGCACCAACCAAGTGCTCCCGAGCCCTTGATGTGTTTAGAACACATCAAATGACTTACAATTTGTTTAGTTGAAACTTTCAATGACAGGAATCATTAGAAATTGCATAAGTTGCTCTGTACATGGCATGTCAGATACCAGGTGGTTTGATGGACTTGAAAGTATCAAACCTTATGAATCTCACATTATCAGCATTGTTAGTATTGCAAGATCTTTTAGATCCTGACTGAACAGCCAAGAGAAGGAATAAAGTGAATGTAGTATTAGCATACGTAAAAAAAAAAGTTTGTGTGTTAACATTGGTTGTTCGGAATGAAGTGTTGGCTCAAATAGATATTTGCAACAAGCTCACTCAAGCCATTGGATGTAGAGATATCTAACATTGAAACTCTCCTTGAATATTTGATAAAGTTACAAAACAACTTGAAAAGCATCTGGAGTGAAGCCAAAGTGGTGACATCACATCTTCAGATGGAATCAAAGTCTCCCATTGCCACAGAGGCATGCATCAAAAAAGAAGGGTGCACAGTGACACAACACCTGATACCAATGTGACAGAAATGTCTGTTTGGAAATATTGTTGACAATTCCAGCTACAATAGCATCACTAGGAAGATCTAGACCTTTTGAATATTAAATACTCAATTTTGAGAGGCGCCTCATCCCTGCCCGTCAGGGGCGGTGAAAGCAGTCTTGTTCCACCTGGCAAAATTTCTCTCGGAAGCCCTCTTTGCAGTTTATCTTAGAAAAAACAAGAATTTGTTAATGGTAGGAGCCCTCAATCTGAAATAGCCTGTGGTTTACAATATTCTCTCCTTCCCATCCCTGGTATTCTTTAATACATTATTAATTTTGCAGAATAGCTGCCGCTCTTCCTGGTGTTACAAAAAGGTGTGAACTACTCTGCCTTACAGAATTCCCTCCGCCTAACTCAGCCTCTGCATGCCCACCAATCCCTGTAATTATTTCTTTGTTCTAGACCTCATTTGCAATTGCTGTAATTATACTCAGTAAAACACAAGGCAATCCCATTATTCATTCATTCATTCATTCATTCCCTCCCCCTAGACCAAAAACAGCATTGAGAGTAAACAGCTTCTCTCCAAACAGCAAGATGTCGAAGCCTAGAAGCACCACAAAAGGAAGGGACTGTCGAGTTGCTGGTTAAACAAGAGGATGGCCCAACTCAAGAAAACATAAAAAGCTGCCTTAATTACTATTCCTACTTGGACTGCTTATTGGCTGAGATACGTCAGCCCCCCTGAAAAGCCTCCTGTGATCTGTCTAATCATTGTTGTGGATTTGTAACAAGCTTGGTGGTTCCAGCTGAAGGAGCTTTTCCTTTCTTGCCCCACTTTCCTCTCTAATCTTTAATCATGGTCACTGCAAAGGTCAAATGTATTCTTCATTAACTCCTAGGCTGCAGAGCTCAAGACATCTTCCAGTCATTTGGCATGGAGGGAGTGGAGAGAAGAAAAGCTACAATAATCAGAATATAGTTGAGTCATGATTACCATCAAGGGTCTTTTCCTGCCAGTTGAGGAGCAGTGTGTGTCTGTCTGTACATTTCTATATGAGTGGGTCTTGTCTCTAATTTTGTTGTCATGTGCCTTCACGTCAACTCCAATTTAGGCTAATCCTGTCATATGATTTTCTTGACAAGATTCACTAAGTGGGCTTTTGCCATCATATTTCTCTAAGATGTATCCACACTGCACAATTATAGCACTTCAGTACCACCTTAATTGGCATGGCTACATCCTATGGAAACCTGGAAGATCTTGTATGTTGTCTCTAGTATACTACCTTCAGTTACAACACTAAAGCTCTCTGGCACAGAATTATAAGTATCTCACCAAATTACAAAGCTCGGGATTCCATAAAATAGAACTAAGGCAGTATCAAAGCACTATAATTAGGCAGTATGAATACACCCTGAGAAAATGTGACTTTCCCAAGATCATCCAGTGAGTTGCCATGGCTGAGTGCGTATTTGAACCCTGGTTTCCACAGCCCTAGTGCAATGCTCAAACAATTATATCACACTGGCTCTCGTGGTCCTTTTACATCACACAGATATAGCACAATTTATTTTGTTATATCTGCCATGGCTGCATCCTATGAGTTTACAGTTTGGTGAGACACTAAATCTCTCTAATAAAGAGCCATCCATAAGCTGCAAACACTATGTTGGGCTAGCTCAGGCAGTAACCATGTTGTAGGTGATTCCAAAGTTCAGGTTTCCTTTAGTTCTTATCTGGTATTCATAACTAGGCAGTGGTAATCTGCAGAAACAGGGTTTTGAACATGATGTTGTGATAACATGCATACCATTTTCAGCCTTACAAGTAATCTACCCAGCATAGCTATTTCACCCCAAATAATATAGTAGTAGTGTGTCATAATGGTTTCAGTGTTGGACTATGGCTTTGGAGAACTGGGTTTGATTCCCAGCTCAGCCATGAAACCTACTGGAAACCTTGGACAAATCACATTCTCTCTCCACAGGGGAAGACAATGGTAAACCTCTTCTGAACAAATCTTGCCAAAAATGCCTAATAATAGGTTTTGCTTTATAGGGTCATCATAAGCTGGAAATGACTTGAAGGCACATAACACACACACACAGTGAGGGGCTTCTGACTGAAGATGAAAATAGTACCACTTGGTTGTTGAATGGCTCCAAAGCAAGAAGAAAGTGTTGTATGTATGGTCTTTTTTGCTGATGCTCCTAACACTTCATAAGAGTTCAAGATGGTGAGGAAGAGGTGAGCCACATTCATGCAAAAATTACCCAAGGGGTAAAAAATAAGAGTCAACAAAGTGTGCCACGTGGGCTGCATGTGGCCCCCAGTATGACCCTTAAGGATCACACAGACCTATGTATGATCCTTTCCTGACTCTCAAAAAGATTTCCCCCCAGAAAAAGGCCAGAGTACATCTGCCTTTAGAAGACAAATAATACATCCCTGCAACTTCTGGCAGTGTGGTTCGCCTTTTAAAGCAACTCTCAAAAGATTTTTACAGGCAAAAGTATCAGAGGGAGGATGCATGTGGGAAGGCAAAAATGACCCTGGATCTTCAAAAATTACCCACCCTGATCTAAAACAAAGATATTTGCTGTATCTGTAGATTTCTTAAATTCACAGTGCATGGAATATAAATAAATAAATAAATAAAACTTGTATTTTTATCCCACTTTTCTGTGATGAGACAATCAAAGTGGCTCAAAACATATAAAAATATCCACATTTACAAAATTATGTCCCAAATTCCCCCCCTTAAAACAGGATTAAACATGTTACAATTAAAATATCTATTAAAAACACAATTAAAAAAATAAAAAATATAACAAGGACAGAGTGGTGGGCTAATACATGATGTGAGGGGTAGTCATTCTGTGGCCGGGCACTTTTATTCAGGAAAGGCCTGCCAGAAGAGATCCGTCTTAAAGCTGCCTAAGATGGCAATTTGACGGATCTTGTCTGGCAGGCTGTTCTATAGTTTGGGAGCAATTGCAGAGAAGGCCCTCTGGGAGGTAGCAGTTAGTTTGGTTTTTAAAGGCTGAAATAGATTCCTCCCAGAGGACCTGAAGGTGTGGGGCGGATTATATGGGAGCAGGTGATCCCTCAAATAGGTTGGACTCAAGCCATGTAGGGCTTTAAAGGTTACAACCAACACCTTGTACTGTGCCCAGAAACTAATAGGCAGCCAGTGAAGAGATTTTAGGACGGGTGTTATTCGGTCACTCCTAGTTTTTCCGGCAACCAGCCTGGCTGCCATATTTAGCACTAGTTGAGGTTTCTGGACTAGGCACAAGAGTAGCCCCATGTAGAGCGCATTACAAAAATCAAGTCGTGAAGTTACCAGTGAATGTACAACAGTTTCTAGGTCCTTTACATCCAGGAAAGGGCGCATCTGGTGTATCAGCCTGAGCTGATAGCAGGCGCTCCTGATTGTCTCATTTACTTGGTTTGTCATGTGACACGACGGATCTAGGAGCACCCCCAGACTGTGAACACAGTCCTTTGTGGAGAGCGTGACCCCATCTAGGACTGGAGGTTGCAACCCTGTACCTGGTTTGGGGGCCCCGACTGTAAGTACCTCCATTTTGCCTGGATTCAGCTTGAGTTTGTTTTTCCTCATCCAGCCAATTACCGCTTCAAGACACTGATTGAGGGGAGAAATGCCATCTGTTGTCATAGCTGCTGATCGGGACATGGAGAAATATATTTGAGTGTCATCAGCGTACTGATAACACCCTGCCCCATGTCTGTGAATGATTTCTCCCAGCGGCTTCATATAAATGTTGAATAGCATTGGGGACAGTATGGCGCCTTGAGGGATGCCACATTTAAGCTCCGTTTTTGAGGAGCGACTCTCCCCGAGCATCACTCTCTGGAATCTACCCGAGAGGAAAGACTGGAACCACTGGAGTGCAGTGCCACCGATTCCTAACTCTCGCAGGCATTCCAAGAGGATCTCATGATCTATTGTGTTGAAGGCCGCTGAGAGGTCTAGAAGCACCAACAGGGTTACACTTCCTCTGTCAATGCCTAGACGAAGATCGTCAGCCAGAGCAATATGCCTGTTTGTGATTGTTTACATATTTTATGAAGATTCTGAGCTAAATCCAGTCTAATACAAATAGAATAAAAATCCCTTTCTAATAATAATAAATAAACTGTTTATTTATAGCCCGCTTTTCCTTGGCAGATCAAAGTGGGTTACAAAGAAGTACACAAATGTACACTTTACAAACAGTAATCACATAAGCATCCAAATCAATATATAATCTATTAAAAACAATATTAAAATTACAAGATTAAAACCATACAAAAACTAGCTTAAAGTGCTGGTGCAATGAGTGCAGCGGGGAGAGAGCAGATCTTACAACATCTGGGGGAAAGCCTGTTGGAAGAGGAAGGTTTTTAACCTCTTCCTAAATAGGTCAAGGGAGGTAGCCGAGCGGAGCTCACCGGGAAGAGAGTTCCAAAGCTGCGGGGCCGAGATAGAGAACGCCCTCTGTGCAGTCACAGAATACTTTGTGTCTGGAACCCTCAACAGTTGCTTCCCGGCTGACCTGAGAGCGCGGGGCAGATTATATGGGGAGAGGCGGTCCTCCAAGTACCCTGGGCCCTATTTGAGCTAGATTACATTGTTGTCCAAGCACTTGTGCAAGAGGTTGTACATATACAGTACTGGAAGCCTCCCTTGTGCATACTCTGAAAATGCATAATTGCACCATGGACCTTATGCTAGGGTAGAGTGGGAACTGTACAACCCTCTAGATCAGTGATTTCCAACCTTTTCTATGCCCCCACACCCCTAGGAAATGTTTGATTAATGTTCACACCCCTTTACAAGCTATATCACATTTAAAGATGAAGTTTAATTTCTAATTTCTGAACCACAAATAGAACCACATACAATATTGTAGGTGAACAAACTGAACAACAATAAAAAAGCTTTTTAGTCAGTGCACAAAATGCAAATCTAAATTGTGTAATTAGATTCTAATTTATTCAGAAAAAAGGGTGATAACTTGTGACTCATCATTCAAGAACGCAAGCCACTATTTGTCACACCCCTGAAGTTCCATCTCGCATCCCTTGGAGGGGACAGGACCCCAGGTTGGAAGCCCCTGCTCTAGATGTTATTGAGCGCAGCTCCCCGCATTCCTTCCCATTGACTGGTCTGCTCAGACTTGCAGTTCATCAACATCTGGAGACATCACAATTTCCATCCCCAGATTAAGGTAATGAAAACATTAGATACAGTCCTCTGGCTTTTGGTAAGGTGTCAAAATTGTTTGAGTAATATTTATCATAATTATAATTTTTTACTGTCTATGAACCATAAAATGGAGAAATATTAATACTTGATTGAACTCCCATATAATCCCAAAGCCACAACTGTAAACTGAAACTGTGCAAACCTTTTGGGAAGGAAATAAGGATCACAGGTGCTGGGCATTTCCAGTTCTCTTACTGCCACTATAGCCAGTATGGAGAATGTTTTCAGCTGGACTGAGTTATTCTAAGCATTGATGATAACTGCTATTAGTATTCCTGTGCTTATCTAGATCCTCATCCTGTTAGTAGTTCAGCAGCCCTGGTTAGCCAATGCCTCCATTTTGACAGACTCTCATTTCCTTATGTAAGGAGCGAAATATTTCCACAGTATAGGTCACATCATTAAATACTTGCAACTAGAATTATTTATGAGATGTTATAGCTTTGCAAATTGTGGCTCTTGAAGTATTTTCATAAGTATTTATGAGAAACCAAGGGCTAGTAGATCATTATGGGATGCCAACAGAGGTTGTGACTTGGATTCCTCCCACACACACACACCCTCAGTAAGATTGCTTCTTTTTCAGTATTTTGATATTTCATCTTTTGGGTGTTTTTTTGTTTTTTCCATCTGCAGGTTAAATGCTAAACCAAGTGCTACAAAGGTGAACAATGGTCTCAGTTGCAAGGCCTCTCTAAGAAGATACAGAATATCAACAGAAATATTTTCTTTTAATCCCCATCACATTGAAATACATTGCATCATCATCACATCATCATCATCATCAATCATCATCATCATCACAATCATCATCTTATTTATAATACCTCACTTGCTCTCAAATTGAGACTCAAAACTGGTTAAATTGAAAGTTAAAAATGTAAAAACATTAAAACAGAATTAAACTGTTAACTATTAAAAAAACAGTTTATAGCATACATTAAAAGGGTAAAAGAACAGTACAATCTAAATTACAGCAACCCTCTTACAAGCCATGAAAAAAAAAAAAAAACCTTTCCTTCTAAAAAAACCAACAAAAAACACCCTTCAATTCTAAAAGTCTTGCGAGAAAAACAAATATTTGCCAGAAGGAGAACAAAGAGGGAGCCATTCTAGCTTTCCTAGGAGAGAATTCCAAAGCCTAGGACAGCCATCAGAAGGTTCTGTCTCCTATCCTCAACATCAACCTGGAAGGTGGTAAGACTTAAAGAAGAGCGTTTCGAGGACCCCAGAGTCTGGACAAGCTCAAGCAGGGAGATACAGTCTGTCAGAGTGGGGGACCTAAACCATATAGAATGTAATTATAATAATAATAATAATAATAATATGCTTTATTTATATACCACTCTTCCGAAACGATCAAGGCGGTTCACAGAGTCATTTAAAAATTTCACATCTTAAAAAGCAACCATCACAACATATCCATCAGTAATAATCAATAAAAACCGAACATCAAGTAAACCAAACATGGAATCTATCAATTGCAATTAGACTTTTGAATCAGGGGGGACAGTCTCTATAATGAGTCCAAAGGAAATGCTAATTGGAAGAGGTAGGTCTTTAAAGCCTTTTTGAAGACATCCAATGTAGAGGTCATACGAAGCTCTTCTGGAAGTTTATTCCAGTACATTGGTGCAGCCGATGAAAATGCCCTCTCGTGAGTTGCTGCTAGTCTCACCTTAGGGTGTACTAATAAATTTTTTCCTGATGTTCTGAGAGTGCGGGGTGGACTATATGGGGAGAGGCATTCCCTCAAATAACTAGGACCCAAGCCATATAGGGCTTTATAGGTAATAACCAACACTTTGTATTGAGCCTGGAAGCTAATAGGCAGCCAGTGTAAAGATCTTAGTACCGGTGTTCTATGGTCTGACCTGGAGGTTCCAGCGACCAATCTGGCTGCAACATTTTGAACTAGCTGAAGCTTCCGAAGCTGGTACAAAGGTAGCCTCATGTAGAGTGCATTACAGAAGTCCAAACAAGAGGTTACCAGTGCATGTACTACGGTTTCAAGGTCCCTTCGGTCCAGACAGGGACGCAGTTGGCGTATCAGCCAAAGCTGATACCAAGCACTCCTGACTATCACATCCACTTGAGATGATAACTGGAGAGATGAGTCCAGGAGTACTCTCAAACTGCGGACTTTGTCCTTTAGGGGAAGAGTGACCCTGTCCAGGACTGGATGACAAATTTCTCTGCCTGGGCTTGGGGTACCTGTTTTCTCTGGATTCAGCTTGAGTTTGTTTTTCCTCATCCAGCCCATTACTGACTTCAGGCAGGCATCCAAAGGAGAGATGCCATTCTTAGTCACTGTATCAGTCGGAGACACGGAGAAATAAATCTGGGTGTCATCAGCGTACTGATAACACTGAGCTCCGTGTCTCCGGATGATCTGTCCCAGCAGCTTCATGTAAATGTTAAATAGCATGGGGGACAGAATGGCGCCTTGGGGGACGCCAGATGTCAACTCTCTTTTGCGAGAGCAGCTGTCCTCCAGCCTCACCATCTGGAACCCTCCCAAGAGATAGGACCGGAACCACTGAAGGACAGTTTCCCCAATACCTAACTCTCTCAGGCATTCCAGAAGGATACCATGGTCAATGGTATCGAAGGCCGCTGAGATGTCCAAGAGCACCAGCAGGGTCACATTTCCCCTGCCGATGCCCAGACGAAGATAATCGACTAAGGCAATCATGGCAGTCTCAATTCCATATCCCGCTCTACAGCCAGTTTGAAGTGGGTCTAGATAATCGGTTTCATCCAAGACAGCTTGGAGTTGAAAGGCAACTGTCCTCTCGATCACCTTGCCCAAGAATGGTAACAGAGAGACCGGTCTATAATTACACATCTGCAGGGGGTCAAGGGAGGGTTTCTTTAAAAGTGGTTTCACTATTGCCTGTTTCAAGGCCAATGGAAATATCCCCTCCCGAAGAGATGCATTAACTACATGATGTAAGGAAGTTTTTATCGCATCTCCTCCCTGAATGGTCAACCAGGAAGGGCAAGGATCGAGAGAGCATGTCATCCTTTTCACACTACCAAGGAGCGTGTCCACGTCCTCAGTATTTACAAACTCAAAACGATCCAGAATAACATTGTTTCCAGAGTCACTGGATACCTGTGACTCTGGAAACAAGTCATGACCAGCACTGTGAATTGTTTCAGAGGCAAGGTGGCAGCCCGTGGAACTGATGGAGGAGGGGAGTCATGTAATCTCTGTAGTCAGACCCAGATAACACTGGGACTACAGTTTTAGATACCAAGGGAAGTTTCTGAACACTCTTCGGGGGTAGCTCTGCATAGAGCACGTTACAGCAATTTAAATGATGTAACTAATACACATGTCAACATAGTGAGATTAGGCAGCTCCATGAATACACACAGTTGGCACATGAGATTAAAGTGTGCACAAGCACTCCTAGCCACCAAAACCCCCCCAAACATCCAGGTTGTAGGCTGAGACCAGGGTTACATCCAAACTACAAACCAGCTGCTTCAGAAGCAGCATAAACCCATCTAGCATAGGCCAGATCCCTATGGTTTGATCAGCCTTTTGACTGAGCAGGAGGACTTTTCTTCTCTGGATTGAACTCCAGTTTTTTGCCCCCATTATTACTGATGCTAGATCCTGGTTTAGAACAGAAACAGACTTCTTAGAGTTGGGGGTGAGGAAGAGAGAATAAATAGAATTGGGTGTCATCAGCATACTAGTTGCACTGTTGCTCAAAATTCTGGATGACCTCTCCTAATGGTTTCATGAAGATATTGAACAGCATGTTGAACAGCAGAGTCCTGAGGGATCCCATAGGCCAATAACAAAGGAGTCAGACAAGAATACCACAGTACCACTTTCAAAACTTGCCCCTCCAGGAAGAAATGGAGCCCTCCCAATAAGATCTAGCCCATTTTCTGTCATACTCTCTCCATGTCTTCTGCCAATGTTGCAGTAGTTGCCATCTCACTCATTTCATCACTCTCGGCCCCTTGTAAATCAAGGGGTAGTTTGGCTACTCTACAAGAAGGGATAGTCAGGACTGAGAATATCCACTGCTTTGGCTATTTCTCCATTCCAGAGGTCAACCAGAGCTTCAATAGAATGCCAAGGTGACATGAAAATCCCTAAGAGCCATTATAAATCACTCTGTATCCACTGGTCTTCTGAGGCACACCATCCTAATCAGTCTGCCACCCTTGCAGAAGTTCCGTGTCCTAGTGAATCTAAACCAGACCAGGCAGTGATTTTTCCACGACAACAGAACTATAGAAAGTTCCTCCACACCAAGACCATTATCACCTCTTCCTGCAGGGAAAACAAGGACCAGAGTGTGACCAGTGTCATGAGTAGGGCCAGATACTATGTAGAACAGACTCATTGTTGTCATAAAATCCTGACTGCAGGCTGTACACCAAAATAATCCTTATTCTATCCCACCCACCAACTTTCAGATAGAAACATTCAAACCTGGCAGACTGTCGGACAGGGGCCCTGGTCAAGAAATGAAATCATGCAAGTACAAAGTAAATTAAAATTTTGGTGAGCATTAGCGCTATTATCTGGTTTCAGGGTGATAGCGAAGCAACCATAGCACAGTAGCAATCACATCCTTTGAAATAACATGAATGAGGAATCATAGAGTCATAGAATTGGAAGGTACCCCAAGGGCCAACTAGCCAATCCCTCTGTGAATACAAGAATCCACCGTTAATACATCACAGTCTGTGCCCATCCAAGTTTAATTTACAAATTTCCAATAAAAGAGAATCTACCACCTTCTGAGAGGGTTTGTTCCACTGTAAAATAGCTCTTGCCTTTAGGAAGATCTTCCTAATCTTTATGAATGAATGAATGAAATTTTATTTCTATACTGCTATTCCTTGCAGATCACAGCGGTTTACAACATCTCCATCAAAAAAACAATATAACAACCCATATCCCAACAATGCAAAAAACCCACCCATAGCAATTAAAAACAATACAGAATAATCTAAAAACATTCCATACAATCATTCACAATCTAAAACCAATTAAAACTGTACAACAAAGATAGCTGGATCGAACAGTATGCAACGAGGGAGAGAAAGGATGATATTAAGGCACATGGGGGAAGGCTTGACAGAAAAGAAAGGTCTTCAAATTTTTCCTAAAGAGATCTAGAGAGGTTGCTGAGAGGAGCTCGTCAGGCAAGGAGTTCCAGGTCTGAGGGGCCATGGTGGAGAAAGCCCTTTGAGAAGAAAAGACATACCTTGTCTTAGGAACTCTTAAAAGATGTTTTTCGCCCGATCTGAGAGTGCGGGGCGGACTGTATGGGGAGAGGCGGTCCTCCAAGTAACCTGGGCCCAAGCCATTTAGGGCTTTAAAGGTCATTACCAACACCTTGTATTGCGCCTGAAAGCGAATGGGCAGCCAATGTAGGTCTTGCAATATAGGTGTTATGTGGCTGGTCCTGGAACTTCCAGTGACCAGCCTAGCTGCCATATTCTGAACCAATTGTAGCTTCTGGGTTTGGTACAAGGATTGCCCCATGTAGAGCGCATTACAGAAATCCAACCGAGAGGTTACCAGAGTATGTACCACCGTTTCAAGGTCCCCCCAGCCCAGGTAGGGTCGCAGCTGGCGTATCAGCCGAAGCTGCGACCGAGATGTAAGGTGGAGCGACGAGTCCAGAAGCACCCCCAGACTGCGAACTGAGTCCTTCAGGGTGAGCATGACCCCGGTCAGGACAGGTGGACAAATATCCATCCCCGGGCCCAGGGAACCTATCACGAGTACTTTCGTTTTCTCTGGATTCAGGCTGAGTCTGTTTTCCCTCATCCAGCCCGTTACCGACTCCATACAGGCATTTAGAGAGAGATGCCATCCCTAGTCACTTCATCAGTCGGAGACACAGAGAAACATATTAGGGTGTCATCAGCGTACTGATAACACCGAGCTCCGTGTCTCCGGATGATCTCTCCCAGCGGCTTCATGTAAATGTTAAATAGCATGGGGGACAAAATCGCTCCCTGAGGGACACCAGATGTAAGGGCCCTCTTGTCAGAGCGACAGTCCCCCAGCTGCACCATCTGGAATCTTCCTGAGAGGTAAGAACGGAACCACTGGAGTGCAGTGCCCCCGTTACCCAACTCCCCCAGGCGTTCCAGAAGGATACCATGCTCAATGGTATCGAAAGCCGCTGAGATGTCCAAAAGCAGTAACAGGGACACGCTACCCCTGTCCATGCCCAGATGGAGATCATCGACCAGGGCGACCATGGCAGTCTCAACTCCATAGCCTGCCCGGAAGTCGGTTTGAAATGGGTCTAGAAAATCCGTTTCATCTAAGATCCCTTGAAGCTGGAAGGCAACTGCCCTCTCGATCACCTTCCCTAGAAAAGGCAGCAGTGAGACAGGCTGATAATTATTCCGAATTAGGGGGTCTAGGGAGGGCTTTTTTAATAAAGGTTTTACAACGGCCGCTTTTAAACTTGATGGAAACTGCCCATCCCTAAAAGATGAATTAATAATCTGGCGTAACATCTCTGTCACAGCCGTTCCCCCCTGAGCTGCCAGCCATGAAGGGCAGGGATCGAGAGAGCACGTCATCTTCCTAACGCTACGAAGAATCTTGTCCACATCCTCGGTACTGACAGACTCAAAATGATCCAGTGCAACAGAGTCCACGGAAGCTCCGGACAACTCTACTCTAGATTCTGAACTGGCATCGAGATTGGCCCTTATCCAAGAGATTTTATCTGCGAAGAAGTTGTTAAACTTGTCACAGCAGGCTTTGGATGGTTCCAAAATAGGGTTCGGGGGGGGAGGCAGTTGGGTAAGCTCCCTCACTACCCTGAATAGCTCTGCCAGACGCAATTCCGCGGACGCAATATGTGCAGCATAGAACAAATTCTTTGCTGCACTTATTGCCACTCCATAGGCCTTCAAAAGAGAGTCTAGGAGTGTCTTGTCGGCTAAGTGACGATGTCTTCGCCAGTTGCGCTCTAGTCGTTGCACAGCCCGCTTCCTTTCCCTGAGATCTTCCGTGTACCAAGGCTTTTTATTGGAAGCAGGCTGGAAAGGACGCTTGGGAGCGATGCTGTGTATAGCCCTGGAGAGATCTATATCCCAGGTATTAGTCAGGGCATCAACAGAATCGCTGTCAGTACCAGCCATATACCCCTCTAGGGCTTCTTGGAACCTTTTGGGTTCCATCAGCCTTCGAGGGTGGACCATCCTAATAGGTCCACCACCCCCGGGAGGGATCTGGGTAGAAGCCTTGATACTAGCCTCGACCAAGAAATGATCCGTCCATGACAAGGCAGAGATATTAGTTACCTCTGCCCACAGAGACTCCATGTCCGTACAAAAGACGACATCGAGCATATTACTGGCGGAATGCATAGGCCCTGAGACCAGTTGGGACAGGCCCATGGCAGTCATGGTAGCCATGAACTCCCGAGCCACACCAGTTGGACCATGACCGGCCTCGAAGGGGATGTTGAGGTTCCCCAGGACAAGAAGCCTAGGGGCCTCCAGCACCAACTCTGAGACCAGCTGCGTCAGCTCAGCTAGGGAGTCTGTTAGCACACGGGGTGGCCGGTAGACCAACAGAATCCCTAAACTGTCCCTGGCCTTCAGGGTCAGGTAGATACACTCGATAAAGTCAATTTGTCGGACATGGTTCCTGGTCAAGGAAAGGGTGTTCTTATGGATCAAGGCAACACCACCACCCCCGCCGCCCACCTAACCTGGTCTGGTCCTTAACTGAGTACCCAGCCGGGAGGGCCTGTGCCCACACCGCTTCACTCTCAGGCCCGAGCCAGATCTCAGTAATGCAAGCCAGGTCACAGCTGTTATCATCAATTAGATTGTGTATAATGTGGGTCTTATTCCTAACAGACCTGGCATTGCACAGGAGCAGAGACAGGGTTTGTGGTATGGTTGGACTGACCCTCAGATCTCTTTGGTTAGGAGAGTGGATGGAAAGAGAGATAGATGTTATGCATCGATCTCGCCTTCCCTTCCGATATAATTCCACTCTCCTACCGCTATATCTCCCCCTGCCCCACACTACTCCAATAGGAGCCCCACTTAGCCCAGCAACACCACCCATCAACCTGAACACACCCCATGTCCATATAATCTCCCCACAATAGTGCAACAATACCACAGCAGAGGATGACTACCGCACAAGTCATTCCTCTGCTGCAGACACAGCTAACAGGATCCCACCCCTGGCCCTCCTGCGACAATGCGCAGTTGCGCTGGTGCGCTGAGATGGAATTCCATCAGTGACGTCCTCTGGGTCAGTGCGCAGCTGCGCAGTTCTTACACCCACCACCAAAGGAGCCACTCCGGAGACAGCAAAAACACACAGCAAACAGTCCTTCGGGGGCCTTGGAGGGGGGCGGGACAAGGAGGAAACCAGAGGGCTGGCTTTTGAGCGCGTCCCTGCCATGGACACGCCCCTCCCCGCCTTCCCCCAGCTGTTCCTGGCTTCCCTCAGTCCTGGCTGGAGCGCTGAGATGGAATTCCGTTGGCAGCGTCCTCTGGGTCAGTGCGCAGCTGCGCAGTTCTTACACCCAACACCAAAGGAGCCACTCCGGAGACAGCAAAAACACATAGCAAACAGTCCTTCGGGGGCCTTGGAGGGGGGCGGGACGAGGAGGACACCAGCGGGCTGGCTTTTGAGCCGTCTGTGCCACGGACACGTCCCTTCCCGCCTTCCCCCAGCTGTTCCTGGCTTCCCTCAGTCCTGGCTGGAGTGCTGAAATGGAATTCCGTCGGCGGCGTCCTCTGGGTCAGTGCACAGCTGCGCAGTTCTTACACCCAACACCAAAGGAGCCGCTCCGGAGACAGCAAAAACAAGACAGAAACTCAACTGGAAATGAGCAATAAAAGATTACTCTACTACTACTACTACCTTCTCTCCTTCCCCCTCTTCTTCTTCACCATCACTGAAATCAATGCTCTTCTAAGCAATCAATCTATCAATCAATAGTCATTCCAGAACCAGAATCTAATTCTTAGGCTGTGTTCACAGACTGGGGCTGAAATGAACATTTCAGATACATAAAATTTGATGAAAATTTCCAAATTCTGAATGTGTAATTGCAAGATTGAGATTTAATTCAGATTTGGAATCTCGGTGTTTTTAATCTTTCTTTTCAGAATTTAAAATGAAATTGCTTTAAAATTCTTGGTGTCTCTCCAGTATTTTGATATTGGCAGGCATAAAATATGAAATGTCATAAGCTGTCAGGTGGGAAGTACTAAATACATAATATGTTACCTATCAAATGCTATCAGATGCTAAATATAACTACACATCAGTGACCAAATCATGTGAAATAGTAAATGCTGCTGCACACTAATTGTCAGCACTGTATGTCATCTATCAACACCATTATATGTCAGCTATCAAGTACTGCCAAATATCCTCAGTCAAATATCAAAACTGATCTCAAGCATTATTGGATACAAATTCAGCTATTAACTATTCTGCAAACAATGTGTGAAATCATTCATTCACAGACTATCTGAAGATCACATGAAATGTTCAGATGAAAGGTGTTGCTTAGTTTTTCAGCCAATTGATTTTAGCCCTTGCATGACATTAAAAGCAAGCCAATGGTTGCATTTGTCCCCAGTTTTCCACTAAGAAACAAACAAGTCATGGATCTGCACTGTGGAGTTGTATGATGACTAATATTTCTTGGCTGCCCTTACTGACAGAGGGAATACCCCATTGATCCTCCTGCGTCTCCTGGATCCATTTCTGTCATACTTCTCAGAGTGCCTGGACTGACCTGGACTGGCTTTTTAACATCACCTGCTTGTTCCTTTATTCACTCTCTGACTTGCGTTCAGGGCAAAGACACAGGATTTGAGATCTCCTGAAAGGGCAGCAAGTTGTTAGCTCTTCATTTTGTTATTACCCCCTTTTTACTGCTAAGAATAATGAAATGTGCCTGCTGTTTTTTTGCCTCATGTACCAAAATAATTTGGTTGACTTTGGATACAGTGCTCTCTCACCAAGGTGGCCCTACAAAGGGCAACATTTGATGTTCTGCTTTAGGCAGATAACTATGTTGGGCAGGCCCCATCTGCCCTGCCCTGCCCTGCCCACAAAAGGTCTAACAAGCTAGAGTGACGGAAATGTACATGCGATCTACCTGGAAAGCTTTAGTTGAATTCTCTGGGACTTAAGACCTACACATAGGACTGAGCTGTAAGGCTGTCACATTGTGCCTACATTACTTGAGCAAGCCCCACAGAAACACAGCAGGAGTTGCTAAGTAAGCATGTCTAACATTGGCTGCATGGAATCAGCAAAGCAATGCCTCCTGGGAGACTAAAGAAGCAAGGTATACCACAGGCTACAGTGAAAGGGAGAGGGAAGATGTAGTTCCATTTTTAAAAGGTGCAGAGACAGTTTTCGCTTCTTTGTGTAATCCTTACTTTTATTTCATTACTCTGTTTCTCTTGCTTGCTCAAGTCTCCTGATGTCTTTAAAGTTTCACATCAGAAAATAACCACTTTCAAGCAAAAATAAAACAAACAAGGTCATTGGAAAAGATGAAGAATAATGAGGTTCTTTTGCCAGGAATCCTTGCTCTTCATTTTGGCATTCCCCTCCTCCCCTTCCTCTTTCATCTCGCTCTGGAAAAATAAAAATAAATCTTTACTAATCCCTTTGGAGCCCTCGCTCGGGCTCTGCCTGTGATGTGAGAGGATGCCAAAAATAAAAGAATTTCATCAAACCATAAGAGAGAAACAGCTCCTCCCCCTCCCACCCCAGGCCTCCTTCCAGTGCTTGTGTTGGGGGGGAGGGTGAGATAGGGGGCAGGTGGGCACCACTTCCCTTGTTGCCTCCTGGTGGGACCACAGCCATGTAACTAGGTCACATTTACACACAGCTCGGACTCTGCAGAGATTTCTCTTTCTGCCTTAATTTCTTTTCCTTTCAGTCTCAGGGATTTGGGAATTGATGAAAGTCTCAGAGCAGGTTTTTAAATAGTTGATTAAACAGCAATCAGCAGAGAACTAGCTATGAGCAGCTCTCCAAGAACAGGGCTGGCTTTTTCTATTCAGTTATATTTGTCTGACTCTAATCTAAGAGCCACTTCACAGACTAGTTGATGGTCACTCATGTTTACTACTGATGCGGTAAGGAACTATGCTGAGTCCTGACTACTTCTTAGTACATATACAGTGCATCCCCGCCAAATGAATATAATCCCTTTAACAGCTGATAGTAGTTATGGTGATTATTTGGAGGCTAAGTAAATGCATTTATATTGCAGAATAAATGCTACAATAATGATTTAATCAGAGTTACAAATTCTATTTGAAATTACAATTTAACATCAGGTCTTCAAATTGTTGTCTCTGTGTAGCAATTCACTGTTTGCATCGTTGAAGCACAGAGTTGCAAACCTCACTTAAAGTGTCACTTGTAATTTCACGGCACTTCTCTATTACTGTAATCTTTAATTGTATTTGGTTTTGTGGCACAAACTCTGTTTTAAGGTACCTCCCTATAAGAAGCAGCTGCTAAATGGTGTATACATTTTGGGGAGATACCCTGTATATGTATGTATAATACATTCACATGTTATAGTTTTACAGGTAAATATTTACATATTTTGTCTGTATTCTTTTAAAAAGCAACTTAGGATGTACCTTTAAGGGGCCATTCCCACTACGATTTAATCCAAAGCGCCATTCGGGCTATATGATCCTAGTTCCCACTTGAAATCGATCCTGATCATGATTTGATCAATTTCAGTGGTGATAAAGTGGGGCAAATGCAATAAAACAACTATCTTTCCTGAGACTACTTTCAAAGTGGTTCCTTTGGAAAAATCGATTCCGAAGAGTGTTCCCTACAGATAGGAATCAATCAAACAAACAAGCTTAATTTATATACCGCTTCATACTGCCTGAGCAGTGTCTAAGCGGTTTACAACTGTAAGCTAATTTTCCCCCAACAGTCTGGGTACTCATTTTAGCGACCTTGGAAGGATGCAAGCCTGAGTTGAGCCCTTTTGCTGGTCTTGAACTCGTAACCTTATGGTTTTGAGTGAGTGGCTGCAGTACAGGCATTTAACCACTGAACCACCAGGGCTCCTAATCGATTCTTTCTGGAGGGGGAGGGATGAATGGGAGAAGGGGTGGAAGATGTCACACACACACCGTGCTGAATTTTTTAAAAGTAAAAGTTAATCAATAAATTGATAGTTTGATTTGGCATTTACTTGCAAAGGCATGTAACTGCCAAATCATTCAATCAGTTTTGTGACCAATTTATTAAAACACACACACACCCAAACAGCACATTAATTTGCCTTGCCTTCCTCTCCTCCTCCTCCTCCTCTTCCTTTTGCCCAGGACCCTCACGATTCTTTGTCTCTCCCTCCTCCCCTTTCCTCTCCCCTTCTTCTTCCTCACTGCTCCCCCACTCCCATCCCTTGCCTTCCTCTCCTCCTGGTTCTCTGCACTCAGCCCCATGGATGAGCGCCCTGGGTGAGGGGCATAGCAGTAGCCCAAAGTCAGGCCGGGCCAAGTGGCTGAGCATCAGGGAGTTCTCATCGTATGGCTGCCGGCCAGCCAATCACCACCGATGAGGAGGAAGGAGAGGAGGACAAGGTGTGAAAGAGCCCAGCCGGCTTGCCCAAAGATGGTGGGTGTGGTGGGTAGAAGGCAGGGATTTCAAGGGAAACCCACCACTGCCCATGGGTCCTCCTTCTCTAGGACATGCTCTCCATTTCTCACACACACACCTGCCGCACACAGGCTTGTAAGTCCGAGCTACAAAAGAAGTGATTTCATAGAAGTAAGGGAAAAAAACCTTTCATAGTGAGAACTAGGTCCTTTTGGAATCAAATTCCAAAAGGCAGTGAGAGCAAATCAGGATTCGATTCAACCTACAAGTGGGAATGACCCCTAAAATGACAGAGATATCCCAGATGGTCCTGTCATTAGGCAGAATATGGCACCTGACTCAGGTGGAAGATTGTAAAGGACAGGGAATAGAGTCTTTTGCTTGCCCTGTATCACCTAAGCTGGTTTGCTACCCTCAGGTGTAGTGAAAGGTGTTCTCCCATCAACAGTCTTTAATAGGTTTTAACAGTAAGTCTGATCAACTTTTGTACATGGAATGGAAGAAACCACAATTCTTTTATCTCATACATGAAAATATCTTCAGGCAATCCCAATAGTTATGAAATCAGGAGTTCTCCTATGCATGCTCATATTCTTCACACCCTGTTCCATATTCATTAACCACATTTCTTCCACAGAACCATAGCCATCTGCATTACATGCAATCAATGATCAATTAGGTGTTTTTTACACTTCTGAATCTCTGAATGGATCTTCAACCTATACTGTTTTTCCACATTCACATAAATTGCAGGAACAAGAATCTTGTGGATAGCCAGCTTTCCACCAAACCATTCTGAAAGTTTCTCAGGTCATCAGTTTTTGTCACAATGGCCTTGTGAAATGTGTGGGATTAGAACTGGTTAAAACCTCACCCCAACTAAAAATTTTTGCTATTTGCTTTGTAGTTCAGGCTACAGCTAGGACATGCCCTGACATTTTATCTATCTCTATCTGCAGAAATTTAGGGCTCAGTTGAAAGCATGATTTTCCAGGGTTCTAGTTAGCACAGAAAGTCTATTGTGGGAAGGGGAAAGTGTGGTCCCCAGAGCCCACTTTTTAACCCCCAATCACCCAAACCCTGCCACAGAATGGCCTCTTCTCTGTTGTCCTTCCACTGGCAAGCTAAGACCTCCCAGTTCAGACATGCATTTAAAACATAAAGTTTTTAGATAATGTCCTAGGGATGTTGCATTATTTTAAAGAGTATGGTTTGTAAGTGTTTTTATCTTTATAACTGTATTATATTTTTAAACTAATGATCTGTTTTAAATTGTAATAGTTTAATTCCATTTTAATTATCACTTTTGTAAGTTTTTGATCATATTGTATTTTTAGACTGTAAGCTGCTTTGAGTCATAATTTGGGGGGGAGTGGGGATACAAATAATAATAATAATAATAATAATAATAATAATAATAATAATAATCTTTTTTCAGTATAGTTTGGGTGATCTTTACACCCAAACTGTGCTAACTAGTAGAATCCTCCCATACCTCTACAAAATTCCAGAACACCCTACTCCAGATACAGCTGTACCTTGGCCAAAATTGTGACCAGCCACCTTCAGTCACCAGTGGACTGGTCAGGCTGGAAAAAAAAAGCAGTGCTGGGGCAGGTAGTGTGTGTGTGTGGGGAGGAAGGTCCAACTGTAGGTGGGAAATTGGAACCTAACCTCCTCTTGGAGGTTGCCCATCTTGACTATATGGATGACGTCTTCTACAGATTGTTCCTTTCTCTACATGGAAGGCAAATGTGATGTGTGCTGGCTGTGGACTGTGCACTATCCCTTTTATTAACTCAGCATGATTATTTACAAAACATTATTGTGTTGCTGCTCAATCAGATGTGTATCTGCTCTGCAACTACCTAATCAATGCACTAAAGTTGTTTGCACCCAGAGGTAACACGCACCACGTAATTCAGGCACTAGCTGTAACCTTGGGGCAGATACAAGGGCACACCAGATTTCCTATGATCCCAGTGCTTCCTTTGCATTTTGCTTTGTGTATTCATTACAGATTTCATATACAGATACCTTATCTAAGATGGCAGCATACCTACCTGATTATAAAAGAGTGAAGGGTTTTTGTCATATCCCTGGCAACAGCTGAGAATCTCTTCTTATTTTGGCTGATATTCCTCTTGTTACCTTGCTCATGAAACACAGATACTTTTAACTGCTTAGAATCTCTTCATCTGTCTTGATACAGATCTGTAAAGTTTAGTTCTGTGTACTTTGGAAGAGTATGTCACCTTGCAGAAGGACAAGCTGTAGCTCATGTGAGATTCTGAGATTTTCAGGTCATTTTTAAAAAAATCTAATCATATATATATATATATATATATATATATATATATATATATATATATATATATATTTCCATAGCAATGCTTCTCTGACACTTTTTTCCCCAATGCTTTTTTTCTTCCTCCTCACTGCAGTGCCATTTGTTACTGTCATTATCCCAAATAAGGGTACAAGCCCTGTCCAGTTAAGGATAAATGTTGCTTTATTGTGTTAAGAAAAATGGTTGATACAGCTTTTATGGTTTCTGTCATTCTCTACATATAATTTCAGCTCCCCTTTTTGGAGTTAGTCCAAGTGTTTGGAAGTAGTGAGAGAAATCTTGAGTTGTGACTTGCCTGATGAACAGATGCTGTCATTCTATGAAGGACTCTCATTGCTGGTAAACTGCAGTTTGTTGTTTTGTTTGTGCCTTCAAGCCATTTCCCATTTATGGCAACTCTAAGGCAAACCTATCATATGGTTTTCTTGGCAAGATTTCTTCAGATGGGGGTTGCCATTGCCTTCCTCTGAAGCTGAGACAGTGTGACTTGCCTGTAGTCAGCCAGTTGGATTGTTGCATGGAATCAGATTAAAAAAAAAATTAGCCAAAAAAGTTAGTGTTTTTTTTAGTTCAGTGCAAAATCTATGCATTCCTCCAACAATAAGAACTCTCTCTGTTTTCACCAAAATGTTTTCTCTGCTGTTTTCTGTTTTTTTAATATCTATAATTGATAGATAGATAGATAGATAGATAGATAGATAGATAGATAGATAGATAGAATCAGCAACCTTGAATGAAGTGTTATGACTTGTTTGTCTGCAAGACTAACCTTTCTCTTCAGGCCAGTAGATGTCAAAGCACACATGCTGCTGTCTATATATATATATATCAGCCTTCAGAAATGGAGCAGTCTGCATTGCTAGGCACTCTATAGCTGAGAGTCTGAGGGGGCAGCCTTCTCATTATCACACTTGTTAAGGAAAGTGCATCTTGCTGGAGATGAAAGTACTTTCTGTTCTCTCCTTTGTTCTCAGATCCTGTTTCTTCCTACTTCCAGGTGTTTTGTACGAGGTAGGGGATGAATGTCAGCATTTGCTGCTCGAGTCTGTGTATTTTCCAAATGTGCCAGCATGACCTATTTACACCCATCTCTCTGACCTGCCATGAAGTGAGGCTGCAGATGAAAACTGCAAGGAATGCTTGGGGAGACTGGATATAGGCTTTCTGGTGAAATGAACATTTAAAGAGGAAGGGCCCAAAATGCAGGCGTGAGAAGAGGCAAGGGGACCTTGGTACTATTTTCTTGTATGTTTCTTAAAGCTGCTATTATGACATATTTTTAAATTAAAATGTTTTCTGAGTAGATATGGTTATGATTTATGTCTCTCTGTCCTTTACTCAGGGATGCTGATCCATTCCTTTTTCACCTCAGCTAATCCACAGGGTGAAGCAGAAAGCAGAACTGCCTAGAAAGGCACCAAGACTGAGGTGTGATCTCAAAAGAGTATCTGTCCTTTTATGGCAAGGGTTTTACAAAATGAAATGAAGAAACTGAAAAGGGAGCCTCTTGTGTGCTGTCAGACAGATCCTGTCCAAGAGAAGTTGAATACCATGAAAATAATGGCCTTAGAGTCTGGATGGATCTGTGTTTCCATTGTCTTCAGAATATCACTATCACTCCTGGAACAAAGCATGAGCTCTGAGATGAATTCTTTTAATGTTTTAGGGTCATCAACCAGGCTGGAGGAATGAAGAGTAGACCAAAAGACAATTTTATGCTCAAGAATAGAGATGTAAAGCATATTCATCAAAATTCGATAAACTGAAGAAATATTTGTTACTCAAAGATTTTGAAAGCTTTTTAAAGAGAAGAAATTATGAGCACTTCTCAATTGACGAGTAAGAATTTTGATTTTAAATTCAATAGCCAGGATTTGAGTATTTTGCATAAGCAAAGCTACCATTCATACTGAGTTTTTCTAGCAGAAGAATGTTCTTTAAACCTTTGCCAAACTTCCTTTTGACATGCTAATTGACTTTGAAATGTCAGGTAATTAATATAAATGTTTGCCTCCTTTGTCTTTAATTTTCATTTGAGAAATCTGTGAAAAATACTTCTCGACAGGGAGAGAAAAAATAACCTTTGAACGTGGAACTTTTGAAAAAAAAAATTTTTTTTAATTGCATCTAGTTCTCAAAGGGATAGAAGAAAAAAATTGGTTCGTCACAACACTAGTCAAGAGCTCCCAAGAACCTTCTGTACAACAACACATGGGATTTCTCAGTAATGTCCCCAGACATCTTCTGAACAAATCTTTCAATTACCAACTTCTCAACAGCAAAGGAGTATGAGTAGCCTATATTATTTATACCCTTTTGCCCAATTGGTTCATAAGAGGGCACAATGAAACAGTCTCTGGGCTCAGATGTAGGAGTTTCTTAGAAAAAGAATGTTAGTTCCATGCAATGTTTGTGGATGAGTACGTGGATGGTTAAGAATTACAAATCTGCACAGCAGGAGGAAAGGGGTGAATCTCAATCCAGACACATCGTAGCTCAAATGTTCAATGTGCTGTATTTTTCCAGCCCTTTCCTGAAGACTGAAAATACCCTTATCGTCACAGTGCACCTGTTCACACAGCCATCCTGAACCTGGAAGGTTTTATTTGGGAACAAAAATCTGATTGTGATAAATGAATTAAATGATAGCAGAGAGACAGAATACTTTTCCTGCTCTCACAAGCCTCCCGCTTGAAAAAAACTTGTTCATTACAAGAGAATACAAAACACCCTAGCAGAATCCACACCTAATGAAAAGCTGATTTACCAGAGATTCAGTTCATTACTGGACTTGTTGAGTAGAATATAGCCCTAAGGAAACACAACATAAATCTGCTGAGTAAAGGGGGGGTGGAAAGATTGGGTGAACTCTTTCAAGCAGTAAGATGCTTGAAAGATGCTGGTGCCTTAATGGAAGCCCTTTCTAATGTTTATCCCTTCCTGGGACATTTCCATTTCCTCTTAACAAATAGGATGTTCATAGGTAAGAAGGTGGTTTGTCATTTCATAGATCTTTGTGAAACATGATCTTTACAGAAGATGCTACTCTATAAAGTAAGCACTTCCATGCCTCATTTAATCTGAGAACAATCCTCTGAGATATTCAACGATGGAATAGGGTTGAACAAGGGTTGTGGGAAAGTGACTTGTCCAGACTCATCCAGTAAATAAAGGATGATGGAAATTTTCATTTGGTCTTCATTTTTAAATGAACTGAACCAATTTCATTCAGATGTACTGAACCACAATGCAAACTGAAACACATGTATTTTTTGGATTCTAGTCTTCTGATTGCAATTTTTACTACACAAAATTACTTTCACAAATGTGAACATTAGGGAAAGTTACATACGGAAATGTATATTTTAGGGGGAAATAGTAGAACCTGAAAATGGATGACTGAACAATTCTGGGAATTGCAGTCCTTGCCCACCACCCCAAATTTTCCCAGGTTCTGATAAACACATATAAAAATGAATATATTAAGGAATGTTGCAAATGCAAATCTTAGTGTTGTGTATTTTTAAATAATGAGAATAACATGGAAATTGGATGAAACAGTTGTATGAAAGACTAAAACCTGATATGGACCAGATATAGATTGAATTATTGTTCACATAGTCCCCTTCTTCCTTTTGATACCAATGTTTGGATTTCAGCTCAGTGCAGAGATGAGATACTAGATGTATCTATTGCATGACTGAGATGTTCACACATGGTATTTAGCTTCACTGTAGTAAACCAGGGATCTGCTTGCTTAACTAGTTTTACAACAGATGTTAAAATATATGATATGTACATTCAGGGGTATGATCCACAAAAGTATGTTTCACCCCTTTTTTATATAAAATGGTTATAACTGATTATTATATTTGCCTTTTTCTGTTTGCCCTGCAATATCACAGAAAACTAATGACAGTGAACAAAAATGGATTTATAGGATTCAATGGCCAACAAGACAGAAATACCTGCAGACCTCTGAATTCCTGGAAAAGGGGGGGGGGGTCATTACAGAAGATGGAGGCCTAAACAAAGAAATGGAAAAGTTGTCAGAGGTTTTTTAACAGAGGTTGGCTCATCAACACTCAGGGGCATGTGAGTGGTGGATTCATGTGCTGGGAGGAGGTTTGGCTAGATATCCGTTTGGCATTCCTTCTAACTGCCAAGAATTTCATAGGTTGGAGCTACAGTACATAAAGTGGCATTAAACTTTCTACAGTGTAGGTGTGCCTTAGGAAGATCAACATAGACTGAGCAGAGAAAAAACAGTCTATAACTTGAGAATGTCTAATGTTCTATCTCCACTTTACTCACAGGTCATATTTAAAGAAATTCTACTGGGTTTACATTTGCCCATTTAAATGGTTCATGATTGGAGGTTTCTCCACTACAGCGTATGTCAAGATTCATACTGTGTTCAAAATTGTTGTTTTTAAAAGAGGAAATCAATGCAGGGCTATAAACATATTTACACATTTCAGTATCCTAGCAAATCTTTTATCTTACCCATCACAAGAAAATATTTGAATTAAAATAAGATATTTTAAAGTAAGATAAATTAAATTAAAATAAGATATTTTAATTCACACACACAAAAAAATCTAAATTAAAAGGAAATCTCTTCTGAAAGTAACTGGTTTGTCTCCACTGTGTGTCCATATGCTAGGACTGTGTGTCTATTTGGACATAAAATGTTAACTTAAAAATGCATTGTTTACTCATGATACCACATGCCTGCTGAATGTGAGATGTCTTGCATTTCTGCCATCTCCAACAGTGTGGTGATGGCCTATATTCCTAAAACAGAATGGGAAGTTCAAGGCAGGCTTGAACCATTGAGGTGCGGACTAGCAGTGAAAATATATATGTTTGAGCACTGCTGCAGTTTACAGCATTGTAGGCCAGTTTTTTCATCTGTTGCAGTAAGCGCTCTGTTAATTTAACACATGTAGAGGCTTCTGGGTTTTTTTAAAGAATATTTATAAATACAGGGTCCACATCTGATATTTCTGAGGTAATTGAATGTTAATAGGATTCATTAGTGATTGAGACACAGTTTATTAGTCCCATGTCATCTCTCCTACACAAGGCCAATGAATTCCATGTTTTATACATCATCCATTTTATAAGGGAGGCTTTTAAATATAAAAATGATTATTTTCACTGTGTTATTTTCTTTCATCTCCTAATTAGGCCTCTGAAGGTTTAAGATAAGTTTAGAAAAGTTTTTAATTTTAGCTAATTTTTCAGACTAGACTTTTACTCCTTGCTATTAAATGGTTTATAACCAAAGCAGATGCCAGTTTGTGAGACTCCTTGGTTTCTCTTCCCATTTTTATCTCTCTGTGTTGTTTCATTTTCTTAAAAACTGGGGCTGCAAAGCTATAGTGCTGGGGATGGTTTGGCTGTCCACATAACTACAGCTCTCCCAATACTTTACTGGTAGCTGAGGATGATGAGAATTATATGCCAAAACATCTGGAAGTCCCCAAACCCTTGTTCCCGCTGTCATATTAGTGGTAATGATGATTCCATAGGAGAGCTTGCCAAGTCCTTGAGACTTTAAGGCTATAAGAAAATAAATAAATAATATATATATTTTTAAAAAGGGGGGGGGGGGGGGAGAGAAGAAGAGATGGGCTGCATACACACTATTAGACTGAGGGACCAGAAAACCAATCTCACAGATCTGTACTTCATGAGTTAGAAGGGGATGACACACTGGGAACTTTATCGCACAGCGTTATGATAACATTCCGGGAATCGAATGAGAACAGAATGTAGTGAAGTTTACTGCACAGTATGGGTCCCATTGAGTTCCCATTCTGAGCTCAAAGTGTTCCAACAGCGTTCCAGGGTGAGAATGATGAAAAACAGTTCTCAGAAAGATGGAATACTGTTACATGAAAAGTTAGTGCAGTAATCTTAGCCGTTCTTATATCCGTTCTGTCAGTCCTCATGTCCTGATTGACTGAGACAATTTCCTCCTCTGCAGTCCTAGAGCATCCAAAAAGCCTAATGCTCTTCCGGGTATGACGTGGCGCCATGTTAACATGTAGGAATGATCTTCCTCAAAGCAGAAATGGTTCCCCCCCCACATCATATTTAAACAAATGTTTGCATGTGAATAGTTTTTATTTTTTATGGATACACACACACACACACGTTTGTTTATGTACATACACACACACACACACACACACATATATATATATATACACACATACACATATGTGTGTGATATATATATGCATGTATATCTTTCTTTATATCTGTATGTATGTGTGTGTATATATGTGTGTGTGTGTGTGTGTGTGTGTGTGTGTAATTGGTATTGATACATAATTGTCCACTATTACCAGGGACAAAATATAGGACAAATTCGAGACCAAACGGTAGGACAACTGCAGGACAAAACTCAGCCCAAAATGTAGGACATTTAAGGTCCTCCCTTTTTCTTAAATGTCCTACATTTTGTGCTGAGTTTTGTCCTGCAGTTGTCCTACCGTTTGGTCTCCAATTTGTTCCACATTTTGTCCCTGGTAATAGTGGACAATTATGGCAACCCTGTGATATATCTTAATATAAAAGATATAATCACAGATGCATGTGTGTGTGTGTGTGTGTGTGTGTGTGTGTGTGTATATATATATATCACATATACACAGAGGCATATGTATGTGTATGTATGTGTTTAGATATCTGTGTATGTGTGTGTGGATAGATAGATAGATAGATAGATAGATAGATAGATACAATTGTTATGGAGATACACATATATGTATACACATATGCATATGAGTGTGTATGTATGTATATGATGTTAAGGAGAAAGTGTGTGCAGATATGTATATAGATATATCTGTATGTGTGAGTGTGTGTGCGCGCATATATATATATATATATATATATATATATATATATGACCTAGAACATAACTACTTGTCCCCTCAAAAATTTGCATACCAACCCACACTGCAAGTAGAAACAAACTGTGATGAGGAAAACCTAGAATTTGATTACTAGAAGGAAATCTATCTATCTACACTGATGAAGTAAAGCATTTTCAATCCTTAGTAAACATCACCAGTTTTTAATTATCAGTATATCACCAGTATATCATTAGTAGTACATCATACAGATTTCAAATGGACTTTTTTTCTTTTATTTTCTTTTTTTAAATAATGTAATACCACACTGTTTAAGGGGGAAAAAAACTTTAGAATTTTTTTTAGAAAACTAATGTATACTGGGTGCCAGTTTTCACGTTAAGAAAGATACGTCAGATATTTATTGACCTTTGTTAGATGTAGAGACAACATTGTGATGCTGCAGCAAAGAAATCTATTGGTATGTCATGGTATACCATGAGCAATCAGTGTGATAAAACAGGAAATAAGGCAAGTGGCTAAAGTGCATTGAAAAAACAAATGCAACAAACAAACAAACAAAAAAACCAAGAAAATATAAACTTTTATTGTAATAAGAAACAAAAGCACCCATTCAAAGGGGGTACTGTGCAATATAATGTGTTCCCATTATGTTATCATCCCGTTATTACTTCTCGAATGCGATGAGTCCCGTTCCCAGATCATTTTGTCATGGAACATTTTCAGAACTCTATGGGAACGTTACAAGTTTTGATGCAATGAAGTTCTGGGTTTGAGGAATTACATGTTGAGTTATATCGATCCTATCAATCTAAACAAAAGGGGGGATGGCCAATGAAAAAAGCCGACAATAGAAAGGGTGCAGCTGCTACATTTTCTGTGGGCATTCCATTTATTTAAATGGGGGGCATGGATGGAGAGAGAGAAAGAAGGATGAGAGCAGGAGGTTCTGGAAAGAAAATATACAGGGCAGTCCAACCATCGCAATGTTGATTTGCACAAAACAGCAAATAAAAGAGTGTCCTCCAGCAACTGAAGTAAAACAAGCATATACAAATGATACAAACAGATCATGACATGCTACTTGCTAATACATATGAAAGACCGGCTAAGGAGATCATCAGACAAGGGCAAAATGCTGAAAATAAAAGGCATACTCCTGGCAAAGTCATGCAATCATGCTGAGGATTTTTAGACACATCACACTTATCCAGGACTTAACCCATGAAGATCCACGAATGCTCCAGCAACGAACCATTCAGGGGGAAGTCCCAGGAATTGTTTGTTGCTGGAGCATTCCTGGATCTTCAAGGGTTAAGTCCTGGATAAGCACGATGTGTCTGAAAATCTTCAGTGTGATCACACAACTTTGCCGGTAGTATGCCTTTTTCTTCCCCAATTTCCCCCCATCTGATAATCTCCTAAGTGGGTATGTTGCAAGAGAAGGAAAATATGCTCCCGCTCCAGCATCCAGAATAACCTCAGGGTTTAGGTAGCAACAGAAAAATGGAGCTTCACAGAGGCTTGCAATGGCTTTGGCATCTACAATGCTTTTATCTTGGTGTTCTTCTGTCCAGGGTTGCTTAGCCCAAAGGGTTTTTGGTGTTTGGGGTCCAGATCTGTGAGACTGGGTCTGCTGGATTCCTGTATGAGGAATAAAATTAGAGTTTGAGGAACCCCTGCTGCAGAGGTTGTGGGCATGAACTGGACCAAGAGCATGAAAGCTCAAACAAAATTGAAAAAGAAACAGAACAGGCATGCTGAGGGTGTTGGGATTCCGTGTTATGCAAATTATTTGATGTTCTGAACCTTGAGGGAAAACTGCTGCTTTTAGTTAAAACAAAGACATTTTCTGAGGAAAAATGGCTTGATATGAGTTGATCTATTGGGTGGATCTATTGGGTGAGTGTGGGTCATTGTAAAGGTTCACCCTGACCAGGGGAGAGATGAGGAAGCGACAGGAACAGCAGAATTGGCAAAAGGGGGACTGCATTCCAGTCAGAAACATTTTCATGTTAAAAGGAATATTATACTCCTAACTTTAATGAAACAGAAAATAAACCATATACAAATGATATGGACTTTCTCTATTATTCCTTCATGAGGTTCCCACCCCATGAAAGTTTTGGACAGGTCCACTATTGGTAGGACGTTTCTTTTGCCTAGTGAGATTGCCCAGATCACAATAAAAGAGACTGGAGCACTTGTTTCATTTTTTTTCTTATCTGTTCCAAATCAGAAGGGATTGCCTAACTTGGACTTGCAGGCTGGCCCTTCCATTTCTTTAATTGTGACACATGGAAGTACTTTAGCCAGTGTCCCTTCTTATGTGGGATCTCCACCTGGTAGACAGCAGAAGAAACTGTCTTGGTTCTTTTTTCCAGGTCCTAGTCATTTTGCCAACAAAGTGTGTTTGTCTTCTGAGAATGCCATATACGTTACAGGCACATTCCTCACTGGGTGGCGAATGAGCAGCCCAAGGGCTCTATGCAGTCCCTAACCCCCAATTTTATGACCTCCAGCATCCACTGGTGAAACCAAAGTCATAGAATCATAGAGCTGGAACATCCTAGCCTATTATTATTA
>NC_056524.1:221004061-221024231 GCF_019175285.1 Sceloporus undulatus
TTATTATTATTATTATTATTATTATTATTATTATTATTATTATTATTATTTTAAATGCAATATTTTCCAGGTGATTTTCCATCTGAAACCTGGCCAAAATGATTCCAAACCACCCACATATGCAGCAATTTGGAAAGATCACCCTCCCAGAACTCTAACCCTGAAGCAAAACATAAGCAAAGAACTGAAAATCAGGCAATATGACACACAAAAGTAATAGAACAATGCAGACATAGGGAATCACAGAGAGTGAAATTGGTCTCTGGTTGCCACGCAATTCCCCACCACCATTATTTTCCTGTTACTAACAGCTAGACTATTCTTGTTAGCAAGTATGTAAAACAATGCCTCTCAATATGTGACACAAGCAAGGCTTTCCAAGAAAAAACAAGAGTGACCAAACAAATCTTGCTTGATGTTCATATGCTGCCTTGTTCCTTGGATAAAATTTAAGGTTTCCCAAACTTTAATGTTATCTGTTTTACATTAGGGATGGCTGGATCACCATAGTTCTGGTCCTGTCACATGCGCTCATTCATAAATTCTATTGGTCCTGTTTCTTTATTGGTTAGAAAATTTTCTTATACTCAAAATAATGCACAAAAATAACAATGGAATGCTTAATTTAATGCATTTAGTTTCCATTTATTTTGTCATAACATACAGCTTTGCATATATTTTCTTTTTAAAATGTGTATTTTTGATTTATATTTTAGAATAGTGTTGTGACAAGATGTGTCTGAAATATTTGGAAAATTATGAAAACTGAAGGATAACTGCATTCTGGACCATGGATTAGCCCTGAAAGTGTGAATCCAGCAACCCTAATTTGCATTGCCCTTATAAGTACTTAAAGTAGCCAGACTGAAATGTCAGGCAGAAGGGATCATCGGAAGGTCTGATGACTGAAATAAAGAGTCTCCATTATATCCTACCAAGGCATCATGTTCTTAAACAAGCAGCAGTTCTTCAAAAGAAAGAAATGCTTTAAAAAAGACATTTGGCAAAGCTGTCAAGGCTATACAAAAATTACAGCTGCAGTTGTGGCATAAAATAAATTGGAAAGCATTCTAAAATGTAAGCTTTTTATTGAATTAAATATTAACATAAATAACAAAATGACTTGAGAACTGAATGTGGTATTGATTTAAATATTTAATCTGGTAAAAGAAACTATATGAATGTGGGAGGGGGAAGAGTTGCCCGTGGTTCATTTTGCTATGCTGCGTCTGCTGCATATGTTTAGAGGCTTCATGGGAATTAAAGTAAAAGATCAGAGGATTCTGATGAAGCATCAACAGGATCTTAGTTGGATGGGGGAAAGCGGGGAGTATGAATATCCTGCAGAGTTTCATAAATTGTCAGCATCTGGAAATCAAGGCAGTTGTTTTATCTCCAGAACCTCCTGCAAAACAATGCAGAAATCTGGCTCCTACAATACCCAAACAGGACTTTATTCATATATTACAACATAATAAAATCATTTAATAAATACAATTAATGCATACCACCCTTCTAATACATGTACATCACTCAGAAAAGGACATGACAACAAAAATTCCACAATCAAGTACCAAATAATCATGCAACAATATAACACAGGGTCAGGGTCAGCTGCTATGTCAGTTGGGTAGTGAATCTGTTCCATGTTTTAGTCTAAATTTAAAGAAGCTAGCCAATAATTTGTGATGCATAGTCTTAGGATGGAATGGAAATTCATTGGAGTCACATTTCCATATGGATATACAGTATCTGTTTGTACCTCTGAAGCTTTACAATGAAACAGAGCACATCTTGTCTTAAAAATCCATACATTTGTGAAGCTTGTAGTGTATTTCAAAGAAAGAAAATGTGCACAAACCCACATGCTCAAAGCATAACTAAAAATGTCTACATTTGAAAAATCCATAGCACTGTGAAAATGCTAACAAACATGCATACATTTTTAAAAAATCATATATTTAGGGAAATGTGTTCATTAAAAACTATACACATTTTATGCAGGAGGAATACAGAAGTCTTACAATCATGGTACAAAACTAGAATAAAATGAAAAAGCTGGTGGAATTTTGAGAACCTGAAAGACAATAACCCGTGTCAGAGTCGCCTTAGAGTTACCATAAGCCAGAAGCAACTTGAAGGCACACAGCAATGATATACGGTCCTGATCTCTTACATCTATATAGCAACCAGGTTGTAACACAGGAATCTTGTCTAATTTTAGAGAAATGACAGGGGATAATGAAGAACTGGCAATGGACGCATTGATTCTAGATTTGTCTGAGACAACAAAGTCCATGGCTAAAGATAAGATTTAAGGTAGGCTTCAAATCTATGTATCTGTCATCTGCACCACAGTGTATCTCATTTGTGTTTTGGGATTTGTCTTGTTTGTGCAATAATAATAGGGGCACATGGATAGATTCTTAATTCAACTTATTTTGGCACAGAAGACCAATTGTCTGTTTAGAAGAAAGGCACCTCTTCATTGGGGCGCATGAAAAGCAACATCATAAAACAAAGATATACTTGCCAAATTAATGGTTTAAAAAGAAAACATATATGACGAAGAATGCCCCCCTACATCTCCTTGAAATGACAATTTTTCTATCAGCTGAATAAAATTTATTTGTTGTTGTTGTTGTTGTTATCCAGTGCTTTTACTTCAACTCTGACATGGGGTGTACCCCTCTTACAACAGATTAAAACAACTCACTTTATCCTCCACAAAGTATATCCCTATTTGATTACTGATTGATTTTAATAATGATTTAATCATTGAATCTTCACTGAAATACAAAATGAAAAATAAAATCAAAAGATGAGCATATTTAGCATCCATGGACCCATGTAATGTGGTTTTATGGGGAAATTTTGCAAAGGGAAAAGCAGACTAACAATATTCTGCATTGTATTTTGTGGTTTGTGCACATGCAATTTGAATTTGAAAAGTATTTAAGAGAATAACATGCTCTAAAACAAGAGAAAGTAAACAGAATTGAAGTTCAAGAGATGTTGCTTTGCTCAGTGTCTGAGTAAAGAAAAGGAATGGGCAATCAAGGATAGCAATTGGAGCATAACCATCTTTCACAAAAACAGCTAAATCAAAAACGTATTCTAAACAAAAGAGCTGACAAAGATGAACTTGATTTTGGCTTTGATTCTGCACTTAGAATCTCTAGTTCAACCAACTGGAAATATTGACAGATGTTAGGATTCCAGATCTGAAACATGGAAACAGCAGTTTCCAAATAAGAACAAAGCTAGTTTTAAAACCGACAATGCAAGAATTTACCATAAGACCTCTGCAGAGTAGACTGACTCACCACTAGTACTGGGCACAGCATGATTATGTAAGTGCTAGTGGTAATATTGGGACAAGGAATACTTGTTCAAGGTCTGGAGCAGTAGTGCTGTCAGCAAGTAGAAAATAGGGTTTAGAATGTAGACATTATATAAAGTCAGACCAATGGTTTGTTAGCTCATTATCACTGAAAGACATCGATCTTTTTTGGAGATGCCATGGATGGAATCAAGGGATCTTTTGCAGTCGTCTGTTATTGAATTTTGGCCCTTTCCTGATATGACTATAGATTCCCAGGCTTATGACAAAAAATGCTGTTTTAGGAAAGATAGGTATATTTATCACCCATTATATTTTAGACAAGACATCACTGTTACTCCAAAGCATTTAGATTTGTGGTTGATTCAGTGATTCTACATACTGTTATGAATAAATGCATTAGTAAAAATCATTTATTTATTTTGTCACAGTGACCACATGGCACTCCTCTGTAATGGACTGGGGCTTGATCAGGGCCACTACACCAAAACATATTTGAGTACAATCAACATGAAGAAAGCCATAGGGTAGTTTTTTGAAGAAGTAGCCATATTAGTCTCTTGCAGCATTAAAAAAAAGGAAGGCAGGGCCTTTAATATTAACTTTTTTTTATTTTCACACACATTTTTGTGGATATAAACTTACTTCTTTGGATACAGTACAGAGTGATAAAGCCACAGGGATATAAGAACACTGATTTGGTGACAAATGCAGATATTTTACAACAGAGAAACACTCACACCGTTTGACTGATGGAAGTCAGAATTCCTTACAGACAGAGGTGTACTGCATCTCCAGGCAACAGGGGCTAACCTACTGACCAATACAGTTTTTCCAGGGTGGTTGCCTCTGAGGGCAGTGAGACCAGGTTGTGTATGTGAGTATCCTGGAGCTGGAGCTGCCCTGACCCTCTCTCCATTCACTGGGGCCCTCTGTTATGATGTCACAATGAGTTACTTTGTTCTGAGATCAGAACAAAGCAATAAGTGTCAGTGACATGGCTGGGTGGCTCATTCTGATGATCTCAGAGCAAGTGACATGCTATGATGATGGTTGTGCTCAGTAGCATAGTGGGATGCACATGCAAACAACAACTGGCATTTCAATGGAGAGTTTCAGATCTTCTGGGAAGATCCTGGGCAAATAGTAAGGTTTTTTTAAAAATATATATATTCTATTTTAAGAAGGCTAAACCCCAGATTTGGTGCTGAACAAGACAGAAGTTGTCAAAACTGTTTGCACCAGAATCAGGGAATGGGCCCTGTGTTGTCCAGACTTCCCATTGAGCAGACAAGGGCCCAGCCTAGTCTCAGTCCCACACCACAAAGCAAGATCAAGGCTGTAGGCTGAATAGATTTATATAGTGAATGTTTAAATATACAGGTTGCTGCTCTCTCCTATAGAAACCTGGAGAATAAAAAAGACAGACAGCCATAGCAATAGATCACTCTCAGCTAGGCCAAAGAATAGGGACATGTGGTCTCTAAGAAGCTATCAAGAAAGTAGATGATCTCATGTTTTAATCTCCTGAAATGCCATGCTTGGGTAAATAATGCAGTGTGGTCTCTTGCCTGTGTGATTTAGCCCTCTTCAAGCTGTGTGTTACCATAATGGAAACTCAAGGCAAGTTCTACTGATAGGCAGGCCACATACACAACACCTTCTTTAAATCCCTATGCTGGCTTCCTGTTCTAAATGCTGCTGAAATGATTTGTTCTTGCCTGAAAGCTTTCTAGCTTTGTCCACCCATTCTGTTTTGTATCACTTGATATCCCCATCCAAGACTATCATTCCTCCTGTTCTGCTGCCCCCAACTGTCCACTTTTTTCTGTTTATAAAAGAATATCCACATTGTCCCTTTGCTGTCTATGAGATCTAGAACTACCTCTCAAAACATTAGGTGGATACTGCCTCTTTTACTTACCTGTACATAGAATCATAGAATCATAGAGTTGGAAGAGACCACAAGGGTCATCCAGTCCAACCCCCTGCCATGCAGGAAATCCAAATCAAAGCATACCCGACAGATGGCCACCCAGCCTCCGTTTGAAGACCTCCAAGGAGGAAGACTCCACTACACTCCGAGGAAGTGTGTTCCACTACATAGGCTGTAGTCTTCAGTATCTTGGTTACCAGATAGAGAACAGAAGTTTCATTCATCTCTTTTTCAGAGATTTAATCTGATGTTTTCTGATTCTCCCAAATCAGCTGCCAAATCAGTACTTTTCAAAGGAGTCATTTTGGTTGCCAGCTCAGTAATTCATTTTTTTTCTATTAGGGTTTTATGCATATACCAATGATGGTCCAAATACCAATATAAAGAGACTTCACTAGAACTAACTACTGCTGGAGTTGTTTCCTACTTGGGAGGAAACAAATAAATAAGGGTGGGAGGAAGGGACAAGGGAGATGAAGATCCAAAGCCTTTTGACCCAAGGGGAGACCATGTACAAAAGCAACTGAGAAGCACCTGTGAAGATGAATTCAGCAAAGTAGTGTAGAACCTTTGATCTTCCAGACCTTTTGAGCTACAGTTCCTACAAATCTCTCACCATTGTTGCTTGGGCTTCTGGGAGCCCAAAAGATTCTCCACCCCGATCTATAGACTCTAGGGAGCAACATAAGATCACAGTGATGAAGACTCAAATCAATTGACTTGGACCCAAGTTGGACTTTAATCACTTTGATTCAACTCACAACATTTATATTTTTTAGTGACTGACCACCCCTTTCTCAGCCAGATTGGGGCCACAGCAACTGCACATCACAGTCCCAATCTGCAAAGAGCAGCTCTTTTTTGTACCCTGGAAAGGGCATGATAGCTGTGCCACCGCAGCTGTATGGTGCTCCTTTAGCACTGTGTTTTCTGGACACAGTGACAGAGGAGCGCACACAGCATCATGGTGCTCTGGAGGTGGAACCAAGGTGTGCATTGTGGAGATGCTACACCCTGACTCTGCCCCCGCCCCCCCAAGTCAGCCCAAAGTGCCGGTCTGAAGAGCCCCTGACTTGCTGGCATAATTCACTTCAAGCAGCAGGCAAGACCCATATCCAGAATGTGTTTCTCAGAGCAGAACTGCAAATGTATTAGGCAATGGGTTTGAGGCAGAAGCTTTAGAAGACTATTGGTGGGCAGTGAGGACAGGCTGTCAAGAAGACCTCAACACCCGCCTCAAGCCTATTGTTTGATATGCTTGCTGTTCCCCTCCAAGAAGTGCATCCGGTCTCTTTTTTTTTTCCTATTAAAACTTGAAACTTGACTTTAGTCTTGACTTGAAAGTACTGTATCTTGCAAGGACTTGAAAAATCAACTTGAAATGTGAAGACTTGACTTAAGATCTGGAGTGAAAAGTTTGAATAAATCACTGCAGGATAAATCTGTTTAACTGTTTAACTTAAGTTTGCATTTGCTACTATTTTTCAATTCAGCATAGTTATTGTATCTTTAAAGTGATCAAAAATGACAGGTCAATAACCTCTTCTTTCAGACATAAAACTCAATATTCATGGATTCCTGATTACTGTAAGTTGTTAAGCTACTATGATGAAGATACAAAAGTTCAAGGAATTAAGTAGATTTTGAAGAGTGGTATTAATAAAGTGAATCTGTCTGATGATAAAACTAACACAGCTTTAATTGGGTTACTAGATCTGACCTCTGACACATATTCCAACATCCCATGATCACAACTGGGTAGTGCAATGTGCAATTGTTTTACAGGGCACCAGTGGGCCCACTCTCAGAAGCTGCTTCTAATTCACTGCAAAAGGTGAATAAAGAGAATAAAGGGTGAATAAAGAGAATAAAGAGAATAACATATTCTTTTTCTTTTTCTTTCCAAAAAGCCATTTCTATATGAAATGCGCATCTCTTGGGGCTTTCTGATATTCCCCTGTCAGTCTCCATCTATATCATGACCTCTTTGAGAGGGTGGCAGAGAAAGTAGAATATTAGGCAGTTTACTGAGTCTGAAAGTTACTCTGCGTGGGACATGCTGGCAAGAAAGAATAAGAAAGAGAGGGAGCAAGACAGTTAGCTGAAGACTGATGAAGAAAGACAAGAGGCACTCAGCAGTGACTAAGACTGACCAAGGAAAACCAAGACAGCAGCAGAGAAGTGCAAGGGACTCATTGAGATGCAGAGGCATCGAAGCAGAGCAGCCGACTGTGGCTGCTGGCAGATGCTGAGTCGTAAGGAGGATTTACAGAGTTCTGTCCACTTACCAACATGTTATTACCAGGCAATGCTTCTCAGCTAGTCTGAGATTTTCAATCACAATGCATGAGGTAGGTCTAATTCCAGGGACTCCTCACTGCTATTACCCCAGGGCAGGAGAACTGCTGAGTGCTTCACCTCAGCAGGCTGTGCCTTGAAAGTCTTGAGAGTCAGATGTTGCTTCCACTGAATTGCTCATGGTATCTGAACACTCAGTCCAAGACAGAGTGAATGAGAGATGATCAAACTGATATTGCTGAAAAAATGCACCTTAAAAATTTCATATATATCCTCAGATTATCTGCCTCGTTAACATAGAAGCTACCATGACAACATCATTTCCAAACTTTGCACACAATGCCAGTGCAAATTCTTTGAGAATATATGTCCAGCATGAAATTGTCATTTTATAGATGCCATTCATTCTGCTCCTACCCTGTTAACTACATAATTTCTTCATTTATAGCTAGATTTTGGATATTAAATACTGAATTTGGGAAAGTGAATTGTAATCCATGAAAGTGCATACTAAAACAAAGCAGTTAGTCTTAAAGGTAACTGCTACCTTCCTTCCTTCCTTCCTTCCTTCTTTTTTTCTTTTCTTTTTACACTGAAACAAACTAGGATGCCTATCCTTTTGAATGTTGGCACATATCAGGGAAACAGGGAAGATGATTTCAGTCAAACTTTCTGATCAACACACATAGGATCATGTCTGCACCTGAAAATTTCAACCCATTTTTCCTGGAAAAATAATTTCAAAAAAGTTAAAGGCACGTTTTGATTTTCACCTGGTGGTCAATGGAGAAGACATTCATGAATATAATATTAGAAAATGAGGTGAAGCAACCCTCTTCCTCAGACCTGAGATGAACCATCATGTTCATTCAAGCCTCCCGGCCAATACAATTTAATCTGAGTGAACAAGATGAGCTTCTAAGACAAATATTTCTTTGGTGTGCTCAGTCATATGTACAGCAGTGGCAGAAGCAGCCATGGAATCCACATGTTTAGTTACTGGATAGGTAAATGTTGCTCCTCAGTTTTCTGTGTTTTTCTGGCCCAGCACATACGGGCCCTCTGTGACGCCCTTGTCACATGCTAGGGTTGCTTCAGGGTGGAGTACGCACACACTCTGCAACCCTTGCATGTGACAAGGGCGTAATAATGGCAGTGCCCTGTATACACGGGACCACTATTGTTGTGTAAGTGCCATGCGGCATCCACACGGTGCCATGCCGTGCTTAAATAACGAGTGCGCCAATGATGCAGTTGTTACGATACCCTTGCGGAGTGAAAAGATCCCACTTTTCACAGGTTCTTTTTCCACCGGAGGGAAGCCGTGCCGTATGGCAATTTTGGCTTCCCTCCTGCAGAAAAACAGGTGCCAGCAGGCCGCCGTTTTGGGGGGTCTGTACTGTGCCATGATTACTTTAAATCTCTTCAAGTAACATCTTAATCCTTAGCTTGCCTTATAGAGCTGTCTATGCTGGTGTTCTGGGCATGTGAGAGACATTGTCTATTAACTTGCCCTTTGCTCTATTTTATGAGCTTGGAAACATTGGCCTGAATCCTGTTGCTGGCCCTAACTGCAGCAGGCTCACTGAATAGATGGGATTTACTCACCATTCAACAATTGATTTACTGGGTCTACTCTAATTTGGACGAATCAAAAGAATTCCAGCCATTGCTTTTTTAAAAGGCCGAAGTCCCCAAAATACCCTAGGCAATTCTGGGAGTTATAGTCCAAAAGTACTACCTCCAAACTTTGAGTGAGGCCCACTGCACTCTGTTAATGGGTTCACATAATGCCCAGTCTTTTGGAACAGCCATGTCCCATCACATTAGCAAAGGCCCTGACCATTGTGAAGTCAAAGGCTTTCATGGATGGCATCCATAGTTTTTCATGGGTTTTTCAGACTATGTGGCTGTGTTCTAGAAGAGGTTTTTTTTCCCCCTGACATTTTGCCAGTATCTGTGGCTGGCATCTTCAGAGAACCTCTTCTAACTGCTACATAGCCTGAAAAACCCATGAAAAGCCCTGACCATTCTCAAATGCCTGTTGTCTACCTGTCTGAGGCTACTTAGCTCCATTATTATTTGGCAATGAGGACAGAGCTGTTCCTGCATGAATCCTGCGAGGTTTTTAAGAATGGCAAGCTCTGCCCTGCAGGGCACGAGTCTGGCAATTGTGTAAGGAAACCATTCTGTGCTGGCACATCCCATTTAAGCTCTTAAGCTTCTGTTTGAATTTCTGTTGTAAAACATCAAACTGATTAAAATAAAATAAAAATCTCCTTAATCCTGAGCACAGATCCTGATGAATATTTCAGCTTTGGCTTCCTTTTATGCATTCTGTAAATCCATAAAGCGGTAAAAAGAGAATTCCACTGCACATCCAATATGCACATAGCAGGAGAGCAATGAAGTACACTAGTTCTGAACAGGAGCAGCAGTGTTAGGTGTGTCAGTTGACCTTGTTTACTTTAGCCAATGTAAGGAGTGATAAATCTCTATTGCCTCAGGTTGAGGTGAGACTGCATTGTTCAATCCCCTCTGGTGTGACTACAAGAAGCACGGAGGATTAATCTCAGAGGCAGAATACTCTGGGCACACTCTTTCATACTGGATATTGGGGTGGATCCAGGCTTAACCCCACTCAGAGTAGACCAGTTGAATCAGCGGGGCATCATTTAATTTATGTCCCAATGATTTCAGTAAGGCTGCTCTAAGTATAACTGCAGAATGGATCCAACCTAGCAAGTCAATGAGAAGGCAAACTGACATTAACATCATACAAAGGTGCCACAGCACACAGCAGCAGAGTAGGATTGTAGGGCTATTATTGGCACCTCTCAACCCTCAACAGTCTGAACAAGCAGATCAGCAGTGACTAGGAGTGACGTTTGCAGCAACCAGACCAGTTTTTTATTTTCTTTTTCAGAAGAGAACAAAACAGCATTTATAATATAATAATATGTTTATTTATAAACCACTATTCCAAATAGATCATAGCGTGTACAAGAAAATTAACCAGTATAAGAAATCTACAATTAAGATACACTGTATCTTCAAGCCAGCCCCTGATGACGCTGGGCGCCTGCTCTCTCCTCAACGCCGAAAGATGACAGTTATGGAGGGAGGCACTCTGTCTCAGGCCAGCCCCCTGATGACGCTGGGCCGGCCTGCTCTCTCCCTCAACGGCCGAAAGATGACAGTTATGGAGGGAGGGCACTTTGTCTTCAGGCCAGCCCCTGAGGACGCTGGCCGGCCTGCTCTCTCCCTCAACGGCCGAAAGATGACAGTTATGGAGGGAGGGCACTCTGTCTTCAGGCCAGCCCCTGAGACGCTGGGGCCGCCGGCTCTCTCCCTCAACGGCGAAGATGACAGTTATGGAGGGAGGGCACTCGTCTTCAGGCCAGCCCTGATGACGCTGGGCCGGCCTGCTCTCTCCCTCAATGGCCGAAAGATGACAGTTATGGAGGGGGGCACTTTGTTCAGGCCAGCCCCTGATGACGCTGGGCCGGCCTGCTCTCTCCTCAACGGCCGAAAGATGACAGTTATGGAGGGAGGGCACTCAGTCTTCAGGGCAGCCCTGATGACGCTGGGCCGGCTGCTCTCTCCCTCAACGGCCGAAAGATGATCAAAACAGGCCTACTAGCATCTAGTTTTACCCCTTCCCCCCCAAAAAGCATCTGGTAGGGCTGAATTGTATTGAGGAGGTATCCAGGAGGAGCATTAGCCATGTGAGACATCCTGCAGTTTGCCTCACAACACAAAGAAAGCCATCACCTGGGGGAAAGTACTTCATCCCTCACTGCCTAGCATCTTGATTCTGAATGCCCCATGTGAACTTCTAAAGAGCAGTGGGACTGGTTTTGCCTATTTTGGCTTGATCCATAAGTTTAGGAATAAGCGAGCCTGAAACATCTCTCTTCCCTTAATTTCCAAGACAATAAACGAAACAAACTATGATTTTTTGTCATGGCTACTCATGTATAAGTAACTACAAGTAACTAACCATGTTTAGTTTGATTCCAGAACTGTCTGTATTGTTGTGTTCCGATCTCACATTCATTCAGAGGACTTTCCCTAGAGAGAGAGAGAGAGAGAGAGAGAGAGAAGGCAGGCACGTTCATCCATCACATTTATCTGTATGCCCCAGACTTTCTCCTCTAAACCAGAGGACTATACAAAAATCTAAATCTCCAAAGAAAATCTTACACAATAATAATAATAAATTGGGAATGATTTTTTTTCCTTTCAATGGTGTTTTAGTCCAATGGATTTCATATTGCAAATACCCCAGTGGCCACTAGGGGGCACCATTACCTCAAACTTCTTGTCCCCCCACAAACACATTTTAAGAGAAAACTGTAAAACTCTGTAATATTTAAATGCTGACTGAAGCATACAAACTAGAGTGGTGGGGGAAAATTACCCGGGTGCCTCTGCTCCTTGCCTCTTCTATCTAGCATTCACAGACACAGAGACACACCTCAGGCAAGAGTGCAGCTTTCTTATTATTTATGCAGCCTCTTCCCTTCATAAATATACAAATTGTATCCAATTAGGCAGTAAGAGGCAGGCCAGGGATTAGCTTGAAACTACTTCATTATGGAAGTATGTTTGCATATACACATGCTGGTGATTTGAAAATGGAGCAAAGCACGTTTAGCAGTGAGGTAGCTTAGGAAACATAACCAAAATTGTTGTTATCCTGCATGCTGAGCCGGTTCCTACAGCCGAGAACACTGGTCAAGGGAAGAGAGAATATTGTTTCTTATAAATTAACAATGTGAGGTGTGCTGCTAGCACAATCAATCATTAGCATCTAGAAATAGGGAAGCTCCAGGCAAACATGCTAATAGAATTATGGTCCCCAAAGACTTAATAGTGGCATGTGGCAAGGTTTTCTCAGTTCTTTGTTGGTGTTCAATCCAAGTTCTCTCCACACCTCCATCCTTCTTTAAATATGTAGATCATTATGATTTATTAAAATAGTCTCTCTCTCCTCTCTCTCGCTCTGGTGGTGTGTGTGTGTGTGTTGTGTGTGTGTGGTGTGAACTATGGTGACTGTGAACTTGAATGTCATTGGTTCCTTATGCAAGGAACACTCATAGTAGTTTGCCATTCCTCCTCTGAAATACAGTATAGCAACAGCAACCGGTATTTGTTGGCATCCATCCAAGTACTAACCAGGGCTGATCCTGCTTAGTTTCCAAGAAGAGAGGATCTGGTGCCTTTAGGGATTTAGGCTCTCTGAATACTACTGCAGCTAGATATAGTATCCAAGCACCATCTTTCAACAACAACCAAAAACACCCAAAATATCGAGGCAGGTATGTCTGAGAAAACCCCCTGCACTGAAACTACAAAATTTGATGCCTAGACTGATGCAAGTCTAGCTGTGGATCTGATTGGACAAGAAAGCTGTCTTTACTAAGGCCAGGTACCTTCATTCAGAATATATTCCACAATTCTCATAGCACAGTGATAGTGACATAAATTGAAATCAAGTTTCTAGTGTTCTGAACCAAGTTGGGAGGAAAATGCCTTCAGCAACCAGGAAAGTGAGATAAGGATTCAGCCTCCTCACTGTTTGTGCTTTATTGAACAAAATACAACCTGCCCACCTGCACTTTAATAATAGGAATGAAGAGCAGTAACTACAAACAGGTGTGTGTGGTTACATCTCATTTGACCACAAAATCATTTTACATATTATTTGCACCACGACAGAGAAGATGTCCAAATAAACTGAGTGCTTGTTCATCCATATAAATGTTCAAAGAGTAAAGTGACACTTGTTTTGCAGGAGGACTATTACACTTCTCCAAAAAAAGGAACTATATCCCCCAAAAGGAAAAAATTTGCTTGAAATTGCATATGCTAACACACACACATATGCAAACTGAGAAATATAAATTTAACATACATCAATACATTTCACCATAATGGGGATGACTACAGCCAAGTGATGTTCCGCCTTTTGTTTGGGTGTTGTGTTGATGGACATCTCCAAGGTCTCGTTCACCCTTTCTGTGAACTGTTATCTGTAAGATGCACTAAGATGAATAGAACATAAGACAAATGTCCTGTTTGGCCCAGCTAATGTTACACATGCTAGCTGTGTACTATTTTTCTTTTCTTCAAGCAGAACACAAACACCTGAGCATCCTTGGTAGCCTGAGATCTTAAAGATGTGATCTAAAGCATACACCCAGAGATTTCAGGACAAAGGGGGAGATGTAGGAACGAGAAATAAGTTTTATTCAGAGAAGCCCATCTGAGCACAACCACACTTACAGTGTAATCCTATGTTGTTTACTAGAAATAATCTCACGAGATCAATGAGATATCCTGCAAGATGCTGAATACAGGATTCAACATATTGTGAATGAACTGCATATAGATGATATCCAAGAGAAGCAAAGATATCCCATGGAGTAGAGTAGGCAAAGGGGCAGTGACACAGGTACCAGGAGCTTCAATTTCCTAACCTGTGCACCCTTAATTTTTAGCTGTTATTTTCACAGGAAAGTGGCCTTTGTGTTATATAGGTGCATAGGAAATCTATGCTTTCTCTTCCTGTTATTTTTCTTCAAGAAAAATCTGACATGCAAAGCCAAGCTCACTCCCTCTGAAGTACAATTGGGTGATCCAGACTGGCACTTTGCACCAGCCTGGCCATATACTAGGTTGCCCGGGGGCGGAGTGTCCGCCGGCCCCACAACCCTAGCACGTGATGGCGCCGTAATCATGGCGGCCCCTCATCGACACAGGGGCCACCATGATTACATCAAGCACGTGCTGCATCCAAACGGTATGGCATGTGCGTGACATCTCGGTGCCCCCCAGGCCATTTGTGGTGGCCTGGCTGTGGCACGAGAAGAAGCTCCAACATGGAGTTCCTTCTGGGCGCACGCCTCATTCCCACAGCCACAAAATGGCTGCAGGAACGACACCAGGGAGACAGGAGCCGGGCGGCCCCTTTCTTCCATGGCTGCTGCTCCTGGGGTGTCCAGGGGTATGAAGCCCCAAGGACAGCCCTATACCTCACATGTTTTCTTATGCTGACACTGTGAAAAAGGCATAAATTAATTGACAAGTCCTATGCTCTCAGTGGCTTTCATTGATTTCATTGAGATCTAGTTGATTTGGCTCCTAGTTCTCAGTGTAATTGGCATAGTTCTCTCTTATATACAGCAGGTGTGGCTATACTGTTAAACCCAACCCATGAATTCCTAGACAACAATCCAAGTGTATGTTGTCTATAAAACATAATTCATTTCATTCAGTGGTTGGGATCTAGACCCTGATTTTTTGATGCCATGTGAATCTGAATACACAGCAAAATCTTATTTCCTGCATTTGTTTCTTATGAAGCTACACTTTAATTGATTTATTTTTTAACAGTACTCAAGACAGTGAAGAAAATGTTAGAAATGTGTTGGCAAAGTTTGTCAAAGCTGAGAAATCCGAAGGAAGCCTTGGGCAGGGACTTTTCTTGCTTCCACTGACATTCCCTATTGCCCTTTTTTTCCTCTTAAGTATATGCATAGATATGTCTAATCTCTCTCTCTCTCTCTCTCTCTCTCTCTCTCTCTCTCTCTCTCTCCCCACACACACACGTGCACACACACACACACACACGGGGAAGAGGGCATATATGTAGTCAGAGCATTATGAGAACTGCAGACCTTGGATTCTCTCACATAAATGCTGAACAATTTTTTTTTTAAGTAATGGAACTAGTGGGTTTTCTTACTTTATACCCTGGATTTTGAATAGAGGCAAAATACACCTAGGCCTCATTTCAACAGCTGATGCTCATTAGCTTTTCATTTCCAGGTTTCTATGACAGCTAAACAGGGTGTCACTTGCGCAAATCAACACTGTATTATTCCAGCTAGAATAGTATGTCAGCTTGGTTTTTCAGCCAGGTTGAATAAAACGGCTTAAAGAGCTATTCACCAGCTAAAAGTACTATTCCTAGAAACACTAAGCTCAACTTTTGTATAGTTAGCTCAGCCCTTGCAACCATGACAGGGCCTCCGTATGTGTTGGGCTACAACTCTTATTATTGCCAACATCATGGCAATGGCTACAGTAACATGGGATAATGGGAGTTAAACACATCCAGAGGGCTGCAGATCGTGAAAGTATGGTGTAGCAAATAGATATCAAATAGAGAGAGGCTGCATAGGAGGACAAGATAGAAACCAGCAGAGATTCTGTGGCTACACCAAGAGAACATGAACATAGAGAGAACAAATGGAGGTGGGGAGACATTTCTGTCATCACAGAAAATGCACAGCAACTGCAACAAGCAATACTAACATACCTTGGGCTCTGGGGGCTCTGAACCTTGTTGAGGGAGGACCCAAAGGGTTGGAGGCCACATTAATGGTTCTAATGGGCTGCCTGATGCTCAGAAGACACACTTTGCGTACCTCTGATGCAGCTACTGTGACACTAGAGTTGACAGTGAGCATCACTTAATATACTGGGACAAATTAAGCAGTGGTTTATTGCAGCTAATGTTTGTTAGTTAGTTTGTTTGTTTCAAAGGATTCTTAAGAGATTTTGGAGTTAGCTACTACAGTTCTTCAAAAACTCATCCAGATCTGACATTTGCACATGCATATCTTTATGACATGGGAGTTAGGCAGAAGTCTTTATCCATCCCACTGTTGTGTAGCTTTCAATAATCAGAAGGAGGAAAAAATCTTTACTGTCCATTGTTAAACTTTATTGTTGAATGTTTTAATAAACAGTCAAGTTCGTTCCCTTAAATCGTTGCATCAGCAGTAAAACAGAGAAGTACCCTTGGCTTATGATATTCTTCTATCTGCCTCACTGGCATATTGGAAATGAAACAATAACAGATATTCAGGAGCCAGATCAGAACTTGGAAAAGTTACATCTTGTTATTTCAACTCAAAAAAATTCCAGGTGGCTATGCTGGCTCATGGATTCTGAGAACTGGGTTAAAAAAACGAATATGTCCAGTCTCTGGCCATGATTCACCGGAAAGATAAAGAACTATTTAACCCAAGAATTTTTTTTAAAGAAAATAAATGAAGAATTGTGCATTGACCCTGGAAAAATTAATAACAGCATGATTGTAGATCAGACTAAGGTAATTGTTCTTTGTTCTTTTGCCCTACTTCAAGTAATGTTGACTCAATCATGTTTCAAGCTAAGAAAGATAATGTTTGATCCCTCAACAGTATATCTCCTTGAGACACATTAGAAGTCCCATAAAGCCAAGACCGTTGTATGATTTAAAGACAACATAGTTCCAGTTATTTTGCATTGCTTAATGCTGACATTGAGAGAACTGCACGGTGGGGCAACGATCTGCTCCAAAAAGGAGCCGTGAAACACAGCTCCTTTGTGTGCCACTACAGAGGTGCCATGAGCATCCTGGAGCAGCGCTGTGCCATCCCTCATGCACTGCGCCATTTGGATGCTGTGCATGGTGGGCATCATCATTGTGCACCCTGTATAAATAGTGGCATGCCAAGATGGCACCTGTGGCACATAGTAGGGCTTGGGAGCATGCGGTCTCTCTGCTCTCCCGAGCCCCAGGCCAGTGCAAAGTGCTGGTCTGTACTGGGCTATTGTCACTTCATGTAGACTTCCATAGGTGACCACATCAAATCTCCACAAATCTCAGTTCTATCCAGATCATTGGATCTTCTGAATAAACATGTCTATGATCAGGCTCCACAAGGAAATCTTTTTCAAAAAGCCAAGTGCAAAAGCTGAGAAAGGGACACAGCTGAATAGCAGTTTTGTAAAATGAATAGGAGTACTAGGTTTTCAGTCAAATTGGCTGGATGATGAACATGTCAGCGCAACTGCTGGAGTCCAACAACCCTTGTCAGCAACTCAAACGAGTCCTGGGGTTAAGCCAGACCCTTGGAGCAGAGCTGGCAAATTTCCAGAAGCCGAAGCGTGGCTCCCAGAGTGCAATTGGGATGACAGCAACTGGATGTCTTCCAGGAACTGCAGCAATGCAGGAACCCCCAGGGACACACAGCAAACCGATGCTGTAGCTTCTTCTGATAAACCACCAGAGAAACAAAAGTCCCCAAAGTGCTCTTTATTCGCAGTGCTATAATACAATACTAGATCTCTCAAACTCCACAACATACCAATCCAACTCCTACTTCAAACCCACACCACACACTTGCAACCCCTGGGCTTATATAGTCTCCAGACAATGTGGTCTCCCAAACCCAGTGAGTTCAGGTGTGTAGCCATGCCATGTGTCTCCTCTGCAATCCAGACACATGTTTCATCATCCATGGCTACATGCACTTGGACACTGAAGAGTCCTTGACACAATGAGCTTCAGCTGTGCTAGATCAGCCTTGCCACTCTGCTGAAGGCTCATGGCCAAACACACACACATCAAGCATTTCCCTGTGTGTTGTGTTTTAACCCTTCAAATCCTGACAGAACATGACTGAAAAGATCTCTGGGAAGTCATCTCAGTATGTGTATGAAATTCTGTCACTTGATGAACTGGTAGTCAGCACTGGAGGTCAATAAAAGTTTGGATTTTAGTGAACATTACATTTCCATCACAGAATTTTAGGCAGAAGTGTATTAGTATTATGTGTGTATATAAACTGCAAAAATTAATATACTGCCCTTACATAGCTGTTTGGCATTTTAGTAAGGCAAAACGATAATTGACAAAGTGCAGTCTATATAACTAGCCAGAATTTGGCATGGCGTGAACTATAACTCTGATTCTGTATGGTACAAAAAGGAAGTTAATCATATTACACCACCCATTATATAATGGGTGGAACATGCAGAATTATTTTCCATTTTCAACCCAAAGAGGGGGATGGTATCTTAGAAATATTTCCTTTAAAAAAACACACCATAGACTTGACTCCTGCAATTAACTGCATTACATTTATACATTATTTTTCAGTGGACAAAGACACTTCCCTTCTGTCTGATCTTGTTAACAAATAAGTGTATAATTGCATTTTGTCCCCTTCTCCTCCTTTTACTACCCATGTTTTAACATAATATTTAGAATTTGAACATAATATTTATACAGAGTCAAATCCTGGTAAGGATAAAACATATTTATTTTTTATTTCATTAAAATCTCCAGATATGAAACATACATTTTCAGTTGTGTGCTCAGAAAGCAATAAAGATTATTGTGCATAATTTTTCAGTAATTGATAATAAATTACAGCTGCTCCTCAGAGGCTCTGATGATAGCATTAAAGTCTCTTTTTAAAGCTTAGAAAAGGATTTATTTGCCTTAACCAATGCACAGAAAGTGGCCAGCATCAGTAGTCTGATCTGTCCCTATACTGGATTGTAAAGTTATCAGCCCATTATCCTGGGTCAGCAGTTTATGAGCTTTTTTTTTCATACATCAAGAAGCTATTTGGAGCCCACCTACCCACCCAGAGTAAAAGCCAAAAGTAAGTTGATCCTTGCCCATGTCTACCTCTTGGGCAGGATTTAACTGATAAGATCAAACATAAAGAGCCAGTTGAAAAGGAAAATCTGAATATGGGGTGTCTTTGATAGGTTGGTTTGTTAGTTTCCACTCAGTCTAAAGATCTATTCTCCACCTCAAGCTGTATTTTGGGGGAAGCTGCTTGTGTAGGCAACTCATATAAGGAAAAGCTAGTTACAATCTCCTCTGCATATATATGTACATATATTTTCACAATTGCAATTCCAGGTTGAGGGTGCTTTCTCTCCATTGCTTCCATTTGATTTCCCCTCCCCGTCTCCAGCTTAGTTGACTGCAGTGTCACTCAAGGCATTGTGGAAAATTGAAAAATGCTTCCCACTTAAAATAGTTCTGGAATTTCATGGAGATAATAGACACTATGGGAAATAGAAAATGGTGCAGGTGAGCCAGCATGATGTAATAATTTGAGCATTGGACAATCATTCTGGAGACCAGGGTTCGAATATCTGCTCAGTCATGAAAATCCAGTGGGTGACTTTTGGCAAGTGGCGCTATCTCAGCCTGAAGGGATGGCAATGGCAAACCTCATCTGAAGAAACTTGCCAAGAAAATCCCATGGGTTGCCATAATTGGAAAATGATTTGAAAGCACACAACAACATCAACAAATCTTGGTACAGTCACTTGGTGCAGAAGGCTCAAGGCATGCATCATTGAGCACTGCTGGAGCACAGTAATCTCTGTAGCTGCCTGTGTGTTCCAGCATTTGCAATTACATGAGCTTCCTTCTATAGCAGTGTATTCCATGCTAAGTAGGATGGCCCTCAGCATTAAAAGAAATGAGGAAGCAAACTCTGAGAGTAGGTACTGGGTAGCAGCAGCAAGATATTGGAAGAGTGGACTCAGAACTAAATAACTATCCTGTTATAGTTACAAGGAAAAGGTGTCCTTTGTCTTAGACAAAAAAAATGTTTTGGTCCATCCCTACTGATAGGTCTAAATACTGCGGCAGAGAAAAAGGCTAACTGTGGGTTCATCTACATAATAATAATAATAATAATAATAATAATAATAATAATAATGCCCAGTGGGCATAATAATAATAATAATAATAATAATAATAATAATAATAATAATAATAA
>NC_056524.1:221027231-221066373 GCF_019175285.1 Sceloporus undulatus
GTATCTTTCCTTTCCCTGTATTGGATCGAGGCGGGTAACAACAAACATAAGAACAATAAAAATAAAACACAACAAACCACAAGTAAAAACATAGCAAAACATATAAAATCCAATTCCCTATCTCCCTCCCACCTTAAAATACCATTAAAAATGACAATTCCCAATTGGAGAGTGAACATTCCAAGGAGGTCAATTTGGGAATGCCTACCGGAAGAGATCTGTTTTTATTGCCTTCTTAAAGGCCTCCAAAGATGTTATAAGGCAGATCTCCTCCAGCAGGTCATTCCAGATTTTTGGAGTGACAACAGAAAACGTCCTCTGGGAAGTTGTTACCAGTCTGGTTTTCTTAGACTGCACGAGATTCTTCCCAGAGGACCCGAGAGTGCGGGAAGGATTGTATGGGAGGAGGCGTTCCCTCAGGTAAGCTGGACCCAAGCCATGCAGGGCTTTATAGGTAATGACCAACACCTTATACTGTGCCCTACATTTATCTACACTGTAGAAATAATGCAGTTTGACAACATTTTAAGTGCTGTAGTTCCATCATATAGAATCCTGGGATTTCTAGTTTTAGAAGGCCTTTAGCTTTCCCTGCCACAGAGTACTGGTGCATCACTTCAGGCTAGCCTGAAGAAGAAGAGCCCTCTCTCCAGTCCATCTGCCTTGGTCCAGGCCTCAGAGGGAGAGAAGAATGCTGGACCGGATCCCCTCCCCCCTCCCACCATTCCCTTCTCCTTTTGTGTTGTGTCTTTTTAGATTGTAAGCCTGAGGGCAGGGAACTGTCTATTATCCCCTCTGTTGTAAGCCGCCCGGATTCCCAGTGATTGGGATTATTATTATTATTATTATTATTATTATTATTATTATTATCATCACAAAGCTACAGATCTCAGGATTCTGTAGGTGGAGCCATGGAAAGTAAACTGGTATCAAACTACATTATTTCTAGATGCAACCAGAGAGGAAACAGGGGCTTTTAGCAGGTTCCGGTTCAGATCACTTAATATGCTGGACTCAGTGTCAGAAGGCAATACAAAAACAACAACAACAACAACAAACAGCATGATGCAAAAACTGTATAGTAGTGTAGAAACAAAGGATCCTTTTAAAAAGAAAAAAAAACTATTGCGTGTGTTCTTCAGAGTATTTCAGAAACACAACCACACTAAAGCAAGATTTAGTTTTTTGTTAGATAAGAATCACAACTCCTAGAAGCTCATCTGGAGAGAATTCTTTGCTTTGTAGCCATTTGGGTTAGCAAGGGAAGATCTGGGATCTGGCAGAAACATGTTCAAGTACCAGACCGCATATTGTATGTTGGCTTCCTCTGTTCCTGGAGAAAAGAATTGTAAGCATTGGAAGTCCCATAAAAGAATTTTGTTTTGTGTTTTACACAGTGGCATCAGAACATCAGTGCTCAGTTGTGATAGACAAATTCATTGCTATTCTAGAAGCAGTGGGTGAAACAATGTAAACACTCTGCAAGGGACCAAACTGAAATCCCATACATCATAGGCACAGAGATTTCCACCACATAGAGGGGTTTGATAGTTGGATGCAGATTAAAGAGATGGGACTGTGATGCAGTCGTGGAGCTGGACTAATCCCTGTCATGGCAGACATGATGTTCAGGTTGCTGCCAGAGGGAATTAAAACCACCAGGCCAATTCAAACAGATCAAGTTATTCTAGAGCTGAGCAAAGACAAAGCGAGAATGATACCAAAGCAGTAAAAATAAATCAGTGACAGAGGTGGAGCAGCAGAAGACAAATGAAGTTCAAATTCCTCCTTGTTTATTTGAATGTTTGGACCACTTTCCACATGATTTATGCATTTGCTTCCATATATTTTTCATTTTTTTATTTATTTTGGAGATAATTGGATTTCGAAGCTTTGCAGCCAGACACTGTAATTGATCTCTAAAAAGATGGATTTGTCACTTAGCTGTGCAGAAACCTGGCAACTGGAAAGGGAAGGCAAATACACTGATATATAAACAGACACCAAATACTATAATATACTATATACTATTTACTATATACTCCTCCCTGCCCCACCCTATGGCACAATACGTAGGTCAGAGAGAAAGGTACAAGGTTTCACATCAGAATCTGTATGTCATCAACAGCTGGGAGCATGGGTAATGGAAGATTGGCATTTGGGGTATGACCAGTGGGCATAGTGCCATTCCATCTCTTGGCATGCTCAGTTGAAAAAATTGAAATCAGCTAACATTTGAACATTGCATGTTTCACTGCCTCACTGTGGTATATTATCTATATTGCCCAATCTTACCTAGATCACTTTTACAAGGACCTTATTTTAGTTGCCAATGATGATTTTTCATGTATTTGCAGCTACCCACCATTTAAAATGGGGTGGGATATCATCATGTAGAATGAGGCAGAGACTTCAGGCAGTAGACTGTGTGTGTCATGCCAGGACAACAAATTGCTAGTTATTTATGGTGATGTAAATGTTCTGCCAACTTCTGTCAACCTAGCAGTTTGAAAGCATGCAAATGCAAGTAGATAAATACTGTAGGTACTGCATAGGTGGGAAGGTATCATTCAGGACAGTCACAGGACCACCAGAGTCATCTTTGGACAATGCTGGCTTTTAAGCTTAGTAATAGAGATGAGCACTGCCCCTACAGTTGGTTATGACTAGGCATTCATGTCAAGTAGAAATCTTTACCTTTTACCTTGTAAATGTTTTAGTGCAAATCTTGCCATGACAGCCCCCATAGCAATTTCTTCAAGAAGAGTTCAAAAGGCAGGTGATTCTGTTGATCCATGCTAAATAAACAAATAAAAAAATTTCTATATGTTTTTATCACACTAGGAGCAAATCGTTACTAAATCTTAAGGTTTGTGGCCACTGACAAGTAAGCTACCCCCAGATATTTTGGAAAATAATAGGGATTGCTAATAAGAATATGCTGTTGCCAGAAAAATCCATTTCCTCTCCAGCTATTGTAGAGATTACAATAAATTCAAATAAAACAGGAGAATCTGGGTAGAAGTGGTGGCAAATGATGTCATAGTCCCTGCCAATCAAAAAGATCCATGACATTAATCTTATGAACTCTGGCTTCACTAGTCAGAAACTTGCCTTCAGAATGAGCTAGCAGCCAGGACATTTCTATAAAGTTATATTCCCAGTAGATTGAGCTCACTGGCAGAGATTGGTGAAAAGGCCAGGTCATCAGGGGGCTTAACACTGGTGTTTACCGGAGGATTTTTTGAAGAGGAAACCCACAGTTCTGTTTCAGTGATTACTTAAGACTTCTCAGTATGGACACGGAGGGAACTGCTACAGTCACCTGCAACATTGGGGGATGTTTGTCTTCTTGCCTACAGATGTGGAGAACTTCACATGCACCAAGTGAAAGTTGGTAGCACTCTTGGAGAGGAAACTCCAGCAGCTGGAGTCCAGAGTAGAGAGCAAAAGGATTTCCAGGACAGAACAGAACAAACGGTCTTGGACGAGGACCACACAGAGGAAGTTGCTGGGGAGGAGGAGGTCACTTCACACACACAGGAGGCAGGCAAATGGAGGAATGTCACACAGAGAAATAGGGAAACAAGAGAATCGATTCAAAGCTCTTTCCCTTATCAAGGAGGATGAGGAAGAGCAACATGGAGACTTCAGGCACAGAGCAGGGGAGCCTGAGTGTTCCACAAGAGGCAACAGTTGTTGCTAAGCCTCAGAGGAGGCGGGTGGTCATGGTGGGAGACTTCTTGTTGAGGAGTAAAGAAGCAGTGATTTGTAAGCCTGACAAGATGTCTCGAGAGGTGTATTGTCTCTCCAGGGCAAAGATCTGTGATGTGACAGAGAGGCTGACAAGAATGGTCAAGCCTCCTGACCAATACCCCTTCCTTTTGGTCCATGTGGGAACCAATGACACTGCAAGAGAGAGCCTTCAGAATATCAGAAGGGATTACGAGGCTCATGGTAAGAAGCTGAAAGAAATGGATGCATAGATTGTCATCTCATCTCTTCTGCCAGTTGAAGGGCATGGTCCAGGAAGGGAGAGGAAAATAGCGGATGTGAACAAGTGGCTCCACAGATGGTGCCGCCAAGAACAATTTGGATTCCTTTATCATGGTCTGTGGTTCTATGAGGACAGACTTCTGGCAAAGGATGGGGTGCATCTCACATCAGTTGGCAGAAATGTTTTTGTCAACAGTCTCAAGAATTTGGTCAGAAGGGCTTTAAACTGAGTTATGTGGGGGAGGGAGACAGTATTCTGGAAGGCAAAAGGGCTGGAGAAAATAGCCAGACTGTCATAGAGGGAATAAGGCAAAGAGTGCAAGGACCCAATAGTGGGAGGTAAAAAATCTAACAGAGGCAGCAAGTAACGGGAACACATGGGTGTTTATCACACAGAGGTTTTTGCAGCTCAGATCCGGGGTGACTCATGGTTCAGCTATGCAAATTCACATTATAATGTGAATGTTTTATCACACCTGGTCGCCCTTCCGTTGCCCTTCCGAATCAAGGGGGAATTGAATCCAAGGCAAGTCGCATGATGCGGATTCAAGCAAAGCGAATTGAGTGCACATTGTATTACCACACTGGTGGGATTCAACGATTTGAATCAGCACCCTTGTGCATGCTCAGTGGGGGTCTGAATGCATCACGATCTTGTACGTGATTGGGCTGCAAAGGGGCACAAGTTCTTGTTCCCTGTTTCGCGTAATTGCGTGATTGTGTGAATATTTGCTTCATGAATACTTCTGTGTCTTCTTCATCCCCCTTTTTTAATTTTCTCTTCCATTTCAGCAATTTCAACAGATAGATAGATAGACAGACAGACAGACAGACAGACAGACATATCTGTATGTTCACATTCACACACACACACACACACACACACACACATATATATACCCCAAAAATGAGTTGCCCAGAAAGTTGCCCTGAAAGTGAAAGAACCACCAAAAGGAAATGGGGGGAAATTGCAGCACTGCATCATGAAAAATTTGCAACCCGGGGGGGGGGGGCTGCGGTGCTGTGCCAGAGCAGAAGCAAAGTTGCATTCCATACCAGACCAATTCGGAGTGAAATTGATGTGAGCTTGAAAGCGAATTCTGTGAATTCACTTTTTTCTGAATTCACCAAAATGAGGGGTCACTTTGGAAACATTGCGGGAGTGCCACGGAAGGAGCCCACATGGAAAGGAATTGTGTGTGATAACATCACGTTATCACATGAATTCGTATTGTTGGACCCTCAGTCATGGCGGAACTGAGCTGCAAAAAGCTACAAAAACCTCCATGTGATAAGGCTCATGGTCTTTGATGTCTCTACACTAATACATAGAGCATGGGAAATAAGCAAGATGAACTTGAACACCTACTACAACAAAGCAAATATGACATAATAGGCACCACTGAAACCTGGTGGGATGAGTCTCATGATTGGAATGTAGAAATAGAGGGGTATAGCCTTTTTAAGAGAAACAGGCCAAACAGGAAAGGAGGAGGAATAGCATTATATGTCAGGGATATTTACACCAGTGAAGAGATCCAGGACATCAAAACTGGAAGCCAGGTGGAAAGCATCTGGATGAAAATTAAAGGGGAGGGAAACAACAGGGATGTTATGGTGGGAGTCTACTACAGACCTCCAAGTCAGATGGAGTAATTGGATAGTGCCTTTCTAGAACAGATGACCACACACTCAGAAAGGAGAGATGTATTAGTGATGGGTAACTTCAACTACCCTGATATTTGCTGGACTTCAAACTCAGCCAAATCCTCAAAGTCTAGAAAATTCCTCACTTGCCTTGAAGAAAATTTCATTGTCGAAAATGTGGAAGAGGCAAGAAGGGAGTCAGCTATTTTAGATCTGATTCTAACCAACAGCAATGACTTGGTTAATGGGGCGCAAGTGGTGGGATCATTAGGTGGAAGTGACCATGTTCTCCTAGAGTTTGTTATACAGTGGAAAGGAGAAGTCAGGCATAGTCAGACATGCATTCTAGACTTTAGGAAAACTGATTTTAGTAAACTTTTCTTTAAGTAAACTTAGAGAAAAGATCAACTCGGTGGAGTAGGGCATCATCACCACCCTCCAGTCCATGTCATCGCGGTCCATTGCGGAACATGTATAAGAAATGGAAAAAGGGGGAAATCACGAAAAAGGAATTCAAAGAAATAGCAGGCATGTGTAGGAGTAAAGTCAGAAAAGTTAAAGTGCAGAATGAACTCAGGCTTGCCAGACAGGTTAAGAACAACCAAAAGGGCTTTTTTGGATATGTCCACAGCAAAAAGAAGAAGAAGGAAATGGTAGGGCCACTGTGTGAAGAAGATGGCAAAATGCAAACAGAGGACAGAGAAAGGGCAGAATTATTCAACACCTTCTTTGCCTCAGTCTTCTCAGAAAAGGCAAAGGGTGCTTAACCTAAGGATAATGGAGCAGAGGACAGAATAGGGGAACAGGATAAATAAAGAGATAGTAGAGGAATACCTTGTTAATCTAAATGAATATAAATCTCCAGGACCAGATGAACTACATCCAAGAGTATCAAAGGTCTGGCAAATGTAATATTGGAGCCATTGGGCAATAATCTTTGAAAACTCCCAGAGAACAGGAGAAGACTGGAGGAGGGCAAACATTGTCCCCATTTTGAAAAGGGGGGGGGGGGGAGCGGATCCCAATAATTATCGTCCAGTTGGTTTGACATCAATACCAGGAAAGATTCTGGAGCAGATCATTAAACAGAGACTCTGTGAACATCTAGAAGGCAAATCACAAAAAGTCAACATGGGTTTCAGAAAAACAAGTCATGCCAGACAAATCTAATTTTTTTAATATAAAATTACCAGCTTGGTAGATGAAGGGAATGCTGTGGATATAGTATATCTTGATGTTTGTAAGGCCTTTGACAGTGTTCCCCATGACATTCTTGCAAACAAGCTTGTAAAATGTGGGCTAGACAAGGTAACTGTTACATGGACTTGTAACTGGTTGACCGGCCGAACCCAAAGGGTGCTCAACAATGGCTCCTTTTCATCCTGGAGAGAAGTGACCAGTGGGGTCCCACAGGGGTCTCTCCTGGGGCCAGTGTTATTCAACATCTTTATCAATGACTTGGATGACAGAATTGGGGCATACTCATCAAATTTGCAGATGACACCAAATTAGGAGGATTAGCAAATACCCCAGAGGAGAGGATCAAAATTCAAAATGACATGAATAGACTACAAAGCTGGGGCAAATCTAACCAAATGAAATTCAACACAGATAAATGTAAGGTACTGCACTTAGGGTAGAAAAAATGAAGTGCACAGATATAGGATGGGGGACACCTGGCTGAATGAAACTACGTGTGAAAGGGATCTAGGAGTCCAAGTAGACCACAAGTTGAACATGCGTAAGCAGTGTGATGCGGCTGCTAAAAAGGCCAATGCAAGTTTAGGTTGCATCAATAAAAGTATAGTGTCTAGATCAAGGGAAGTAATAGTGCCACACTATTCTGGTCAGGCCCCACCTGGTTTACTGTGTCCAGTTCTGGGCACCACAATTCAAAAAGGATGTTGAGAAACTGGAGCATGTGCAAAGGAGGGTGACTAAAATGGTGATGGGCCTGGAAACCAGGCCCTATGAAGAACGACTAAGGGAGCTGGGTATGTTTAGCCTGGAGAATAGAGGGTTAAGAGGTGATATGATAGCCCTGTTTAAATATTTGAAGGGATGTCATATTGAGGAGGGAGCAAGATTCTTTTCTACTGCTGCAGAGAACACAACCCAGAACAATGGATGCAAGCTACAGGAAAAGAGATTCCACCTCAACATTAGGAAGAACTTCCTGACAGTAAGGGCTGTTCGACAGTGGAACAAAATCCCTCAGAGTGTAGTGGAGTCTCCTTCCTTAGAGGTTTATAAACAGAGGCTGGATGGCCATCTGTCGGAGATGCTTTGATTGCATGGCAGGGGTTGGAGTGGATGACCCTTGTGGTCTCTTCCAACTCTAGGATGTTTATCACACTATGCTCTTAAAGAGCTACTATTCCAGTGTGACTCCTCTAGCAGCCTCCTGTTGCATGCTGGGATTGGCAGTTTTAAGGAGCTGAACTTCTCTGCCTGAGAATTCTAAATACCCCTCCTTAAAACTGCCAATCCCAGCATGCAACAGGAGGCAGCTAGAGGAGTCACACTGGAATAGTACCTCTTTAAGAGTTCGTCTGATAAACACCTAGGACTCTATGATTCTATGGTTCTATGATTCTACACTGCTAGTTATTTCACTTGTTTTTAACTTGATTGTTCTTGCTACAAATGGGCAGAGATGGTTGAGGAGGCCTTTTGTTTTTTCCCCTCTTTGCCAAGAGCCCTGGTGGCGCAGTGGTTAAATGCCTGTACTGCAGCCATTCACTCAAAACCACAAGATTGCGAGTTCAAGACCAGCAAAAGGGCCCAAGCTCGACTCAGGCTTGCATCTTTCCGAGGTCACTAAAATGAGTACCCAGACTGTTGGGGGGCAAATTAGCTTACTTGCTAATTAGCTTACTTGCTGTTCACCGCTATGATCTTTGGAATAGCGGTATATAAATAAAACAAATTAAATTAATTAAGATGACTTTGCTGCCTTCAGGTCTGGTATAATCATCCCATTACTTACTTTGTCCCATTTTAAAATAAACTTGCTTCCATCAAAATCATTACAGTTTATTTTCCCTCCAAAATGGCAATGGTGGCAGCTACTCAATTCCCAGAAAACATCAATTGGCACAGAGCAGTGACAAAGAGGGAGAAAGCCACAGAATCATATGTTATATTGATGGATTCAGGGTTTGTTTGTTTTTTTCACTGATAAAATAGATCAGACTTCTTAACCCAGGTTAGTGCCCTATGGAAGTATTGGACGAAAAAAACCATCATTCACACCCACTATGGCCAATTGTCATGCTGGAAAAGAATGATAGGAATTATAGTTGTCAGCTATAGTAAACACATTTACACAATCCCCATTTAAGGAAGCAAAATAAATTTTTCATAAATTTCATTCTTGCAAGCAAGAACTAATTTCCCAATTTTTCTCCTCAACATGAGAAAGTAGTTTAAAAAACTGCACATTTTTTGGATACTATTAGCAATTTTGGACATATTCTGTGCAAAAAAATATATATGCATATGATTTTTTGGTGCAGAAAGTTGTATTATCCTTCACAGAAAACAGAAAACAGAACAAGTTTCCTGCACAGAAAGCATCATTCTCTGCCCATGAGGAAAAACATGCTTTTTATTATTATTATTTTACTCAGAGTAAGATTCTCACCTACCTAGGATTTTTTTGGCCAGGGCAAGAAACTCTCTTTTTTTAACATTACAAAATATTTTAAAATATTATTTTCACCCCTAGCTTAAGGAAGGCTGTTTTATCCGAGGGCTGTGTTTTCTCACTGTTTCCTATAGCAGACTTGCACTGCAACACTATTGTGTGTTTTCTCATAATTAAGTCCCTCTGCGTGCAGTGGGGCTTACATCTAGTAAGTGTCTTTAATCTTGCCAGGAGTGACACTTATTTACATTACACCTAGATCCAAATTCACGTCTGGAAAATGGCTTCTGATTTTCATAGTTGTTTATACTAGATTTTCATAATGCACATGAATACAGTATGATCACACTGACATCCAGAGTTATGAATCACGAAAGCGCCCCATTTTTTTTTATTTTAAAAAGTAAAAGGATTTAGAATCGTAATAAATAGCTTTGCCATCTGGCTTAGGATCCCCTAAGACTTTGAGTTTTATGGCTCATCTCCATAGAAAGCGTTTATGAACTTCATTCTAATGTAAACTGAGAGACTGACAGAAACTCACGACTCAAAAACTGGATCTTTGACAGCCGAAAGACACATAATAACATTGCATTGAGTATTGGCAGAAACTTTGATGATGTATGTCTTTTCTGAAATGTCAATTAACTAGGGTTGCCAGATTTGATGCAGCACAGGTTTCCTGCACCTCTCCTCCTTAACTAGGGTTGCCAAGTTGCACACAAGACAGAGCTCTTGTAACTTTAAGCTCAAACAGAGTGAGAAGCAGGATGAAGTACCACAAAATTATATGAAGCCATGGCCAGCTACCTGTCTTCCATTACATTTCAATTTTGAACTTTCAACCACAGCTCTTCCCTCCTTACACAGGTGTTGCCTCAGCTATGGAGAGTAGAAGTGTCAGAAACAAGAACAGGGTGCTTCTCTGCTCCCTTGCCCTTCATAGATGAAGCAAAAAGACAACAACGTTTGAAGACAACAACAATGGCTGAAAGTCAGGGTGGGTTACAACAATAAAAAATACAGTAAAAATACAGTAAAATTCAAAATTAATCCTTTTTCCACCATCCCCATCCCAGTCCTAAAACAATACTATTAAATAATCACAATATAAAACATTAAAATACAATTGGCTAAAAATTGGGGAAAATTGGGTGGCCAGGAAAAAACATAACTAACAATCGAATTTGCATTCATATTCATATTTGGGGAGGGGAAGCTAGATTGGGAAGGCCTGCCAGAAGAGATCCATCTTAAGAATTTCCTTAAAAGCTGTAAGAGGGGAGATGTGGCTTATCTCCTCCAGCAGGTCATTCCATAACTTCGGAGCAGTGGTGGAAAAGGCACTCTGGGTAACTGAAGTTAGCTTGGATTTTTTTGGCTGAAGTAGATTCTTCCCAGAGAACCTTAAAGTGCAGAACAGACAGTATGGAAGAAAGTGTTAAGTATTCTGGACCCAAGCCATGTAGGGCTTTAAAGTTAATCACCAACACCTTGTACCTTGCCCAGAAACTAATGGGCAGCCAGTGGAGAGACTTCAGAACTGGTGTTATATGATCATTTTGAGAAGTACCCGTGATCAGTCTGGCTGCCAAGGTGAGGAAAGACAGCTGTTTTTGCCTGACTTCACTGAGTTTTATGTTAAATTGTTCGTTTTTTCAACCAATTTAGGCTTAAAGTTACAAGAGCTCTCTCCTGTATACAACCTGGCAGCGTTATTCTCAACAGATCTTGGAGCAGAATGGGGTATTTTTGTTAAGTACGACAAAGATATCTGTCCTTTCCTACCTAGTGACATGTGGGTACAATATAATCTCTCTCCATGTTGGGAAGAGCAGTACCTATTGAATCTGTAAGGGTAGAGGATTATTTGTAAGTTTGTTTTGATATTTATCAAAAATTGTGTGCTGCTTTTGGCATTCATGATGTAAAGGACTTGGGATATAGTACATTTCAACAAAGGGGAAAGTGAAATGTACAGATTCCCTAATTATGGTTACTATTTATATAACAGAAGTATGTGTTCTTTCCTCTTCATTCACACAAATAAAGTCATATCTAATTTGACCTAAAATAGAGAGTTCAGGGGAAGAGTTAAATGTGTTTAAAGAGAAGAGGACAATATGATTTAGCTATTCCCCCCCCCCCCGAAAAATAATACTGCTTAGTGTTGGCTTTTTTTTTTTTTTTTAAGAAAATGAAAAGTGAAACAAATATATCTGGTCAAATAATTAAAATATGCCATTGCTGAAATATTGCAACAATTAAGTGGGAAGGAAGGACAAGAAAGAGAGACTTCATTTGGTAATGTCAGTTAATGTGGAGTTGTTGGGTTTAAAAAAAAAGTGCTGAACTAGATTGCTTCTAGTACTGATACTGTGCCACCAATTATATATCTACCATGTGTTTGCTTATTTTCCAGTCATGCAATGGGAAATGTGTAATGATTGTTTCCACAATCCCAGTGATCAAGTGGTACTTTGAAGACACTGACAAATAGGTATGCATCATACAACAATGTGCCATGGTTATCTTAGTAGAAATAGCAGTCGCCCCATTCCCGGGGCAGACTGCTTTGCCGCTGTCAAGCGGCAAAAAACTACAAGCCCCAGAGTGCTCTGGGGCTTGTCTGGCTCCCGATTGGTTAAGGGGCTGGAAGGGGCGGCCCTTCCGGTCCGGGACGCTCTAGGAGCTGGACTCGCTGGTGCGGGGCTTCCGGTCCTCCAAGGCTGCCCATTGGTGGGCTCGGCCTTGGGGGCGGGGCCCCGCAATTTCACGCAGAGGGGAGGGGCCGAACAGTATATATTGCTGTTTGGAGGCCTCTCCGCCTCAGTCGGCGCTTGGCTCCGAACAGGGACGGAGCGAAGCATTGGAAGGGAGGTAGCCTTGAGCTTCTCCCGCCCGCCCACCGCTGTTTCAGGTGATTTTTTGTCATAACTGTTCGGCAGCATAGGCCAGGATCTGAACGTTGGTGGTACCAGGGCTATGGAGTTCTGGTTTGGGAGTCACAAGGTACTCGGGGGCGATGAGCGAAGGCGTTCGACCATTGTGGGGGCCAGAACGCAGGTGCGCCTCCTGGTGACTAGGGGCTTCGTGAATTGGGGAACGCAAGGCATGGTTTGCACTCAAGTGGTGTTCCTTAGCCCCTAGGTCATCCCAAGCACCAGGTAGGGACCCGGCTTTGGATAATCAAACAACAGTGGGTTGTTTGATTGCACAGATCCTGACCTTATGCTTTGTGGCAACCCTACCAATGGTTTAATAAAGTTGTGGCCTTTCTCCCATGTTGGTGTTCTTTGGTTATTTTTTGACAGCACATACAAGGCAACTCCAGTTACACTAGTGTAAACTGAATACAGTATTTGAGCAAGGGTTCAAAAATGTTACTATGTACACAAGGGAATGTGGGTATGCAAATGACACCAGCATAATTATTTTGCTTTTGCTGTTTACAAATATAAAAAACTGGGGCAGGGGTGGGGACTCAATATTAGCTGGATGAACAGGGAAGCAACCCAAAACAATGATACTGTGAGCCAGCTGATTTCAGTTTGCCATCTTATGTTAATGCTATGTAGAATTACTTTTTAAAAACCAACAACAACAAAAAAACCAAACCAAAACAGGAGGACAATGTACAGTGCAATGTTATCAAATCACCCTCGTCAAAACTCCCTGAACGCAAGGCCCTGAATTTCTCCTAAAGTCCCTGAATGGGGGTGGGACTTGTAGATCAGGAGGCGGGACATCTGGGTCAATTGGCAGGGTTTTAGGTTCAGGGGTGGGGTTTCTGGGGTGGGAAGTATGTCAGCCACTTTTGGGGTGGGAACTTCCATGTCGGCCATTTTTGGGGGGCAGGAAATTCCAGGAACATATTAAAAATAAAAATAATAAAAATTTTATTTGTATACCGCCCTTCCAAAGATCAGGGCGGTTAACAGCAAGCTAAAATCATTACAATACAAAATACAGTATAAACAACACATCACAATAATACACAGATAAAAAAAACAAGTAAAACCCCGTTAGCCAATCTTCTTGCCAACAAAGAGGAAGGGAGACCTCTTAGATCTTCAATCGGGGAATGCAGCATGGAATAGGAAGGTTTTTAACTCCCTTCTGAATTGAGCCAGGGAGGTGGCTGAGCGGAGCTCTGTGGGCAGCGTGTTCCAAAGGGTCGGGGCGGCGATGGAATATGACTTCCTCGTAGTAGAGGTAAGCCTAGCCCCTGGAACCCTAAGTAGCTGCTGCCCAGATGTTCTGAGGGTGCGGGGCGGAATGTACGGGGAGAGGCGGTCCTTCAGGTATCCTGGGCCCAAGCCATTTAGGGCTTTATAGGTGATTACCAACACCTTATATTGCGCCCGGAAGCGAATAGGCAGCCAATGCAGGTCTTTCAGCACCGGTGTAATGTGGCTGGCCCTGGGAGTACCAGTGATCAGCCTGGCTGCCATATTCTGTACCATCTGTAGCTTCCGGGTTTGGTATAAGGGTTGCCCCATGTAGAGTGCGTTGCAGAAATCCAATCTCAAGGTTACCAGAGCGTGTACCACGGTTTCAAGGTCCCTATTAGGTTTGGATTCCCCATAATTATATTTGGCAGAAGGCTTGAATTCCAAGAATCTTCCCTGAAATGTGACAAATTCCCCAAATGGCCCTGAAAGCTTTCAAAAATCCCTATTTTTTGGCAACACTGGTAAAGTGTCCAACCAGAAGTACAATGAAAAGTCGATGAAAAGTCAATGAAAAGTAATGAAAGAGGGCTGGGGTGGGGGCTGGGGTGGGATGGGATTAAGGAAAAAGCAACATGGGACATACAGTAAGAGAAATAAAACTTGTATGTGAGAGTCAGAATGAGAGTCAGAATGAGAGTCAGAATGACTCAGCAGAAGCCAATAGAGAACCACACAGGTGTGAATGGTAAAGCAATTAACAGGTCCTGAGTGCCAAGGACAAGAAATGCATAGTGGATAATTGGACACACCTGACAATTGTTAAGTGGTCAAGGCTGATATGATGAAATCATTAATTGTGGGATGAACAAGGAGAACCAATGGGAATAATGTACACGCCTACTGGGTGGAAACAGACCACAGTAGGTGGTGCCATGCTTTGGTTATAATAATGACTATGGATCCCAGTGCATTTTGTGGGTAGTAGTTGTGGGTTGTAGTTGTGAGTAGTTGGATTGGAGAGTGAGGAGTTGAGTATTGTTTGGAGCTGTGTATATAGTAGATTAAAGTAGATCTTTTATATAAGACTACTGAGTTGTCTGGTGTCTTGGGTTAAGCTACAAGAACCAGCTAGACCCTGGTGAAGAAGGGTGAAGACTTCTGTGGAAGCAAGAGTGAGAAGGCTTGGAGAGTTTGTCGGGGTCTTCAGCCTGTTCTCTGCAACTCTTGCAAAGATACAACAACTGGCCAAAACTGGTCAGCGTGGTGCACAACCAGGTGGTGAGTTCCAGGCCAGGTGAAGAGCCACAACTCCCATCATCCCTGACAAAACCAACAGCTAACATCTCTACCCATGCAACCAGTTGATGCCCACAAATAAAGTGGAAAACCAGCTGCCTCTATAAACCATGTTAGTTAGACTGAGCACAAAGATATCAGCCAAGATCTTGCATGGGAGACGTACAGAGCAATCATTACATGCATGTGGCTCCATGCTTTCCTTTCCTTTCCTCTTCCATAGCAGTCATGTCCTGTGGGTCTACTCCTGCTGCTGCTGTTATTAAACAGCCATGCAGGGAATTAATGGAGAAGGCAGACAACTGGGCAGCAGGGTCTCCCTCTCCATCCTTCTTCAGTTTACTACTGAGATGAGCAGAGGGATGAGATTGATTTTCTTCTACATCTCACACACATATGTCACTAAGAGGATGCTAGCCCATAATTGTCAGTTTTCAACAGAAACAGATATCAGTTTTCAGTGATGAAAAACTGTCAGAAGAATGTGGGAAATGAGATGAAAAAGCACAAGGTTAGCAGAATGTCATTTGAATCTTGGGTGGAGGGGTGGGGAAGGGTATAAAGTACTGTGCAGAAACTCACTACTAGAACAATACATTTCATCAACATAGATGAGTCCATTATCCTCCTCTTCAGCTGAAAAGACTCTCAGCATAATGCTCATACCAATAAAGCAAGATGGTCCTCAACCACAGGCTTACCATCAAAATCAACTCAAAGCAAAAAGAAAAAAAATGAGGAGTCAGGGAGAAGAAAAGTGCAAATTTAGACATCAGTTCTAAAAGTTAAACAACACTTCTTACAAGGACCACCTGAAATGGAAAGAATATCATAGAATTACAGATCTGGAAAAGACTTCATGACCATTCAGTCCAACCCACTGCCATGCAGAAATACACAATCTAAACACTCTCAGAATGCCCCAGATGGACATCCAGCCTCTGTTTAAAAAAACTCCAAAGACTACGCCACTCTCTGAGGCAGGTATTCCACTGTCAAGCACTTCTTATCACCAGAAAGTTCTTTCTAATGTTTAGGTGGAATTTCTTTTCCTTGAGTTTGAATCCAACGCTCCATGTCCTAGACTCTGGGGCAGCACAAAACAAGCTTGACGTAAATGTGGCTATCACCTCACCCCATTATCTTCTCTTCCCCAGGTTAAACACCTACTTTCTCTGTAGCCATTCCCAGGACTTTTTTGCTTTCTATCTGGTAAGCAAAACTCACTGTTACAGATACGCAGCTTGATGCCAGATTTAAGAGATTATCGCATTAGCTTCACTGCCAGGATAGGCCTAGGATTTAACTTTCTTAAGGTGGATCTTATTGCACTCACTAATTGCTGGACAGTATGCAGCCCATATTCTTGAAAAGTTGTGAGAGAAGCCCGGGGTCTTCAGAATTGTGAATTACCTTTGGTTTTCTCTTTTAACCTTTTCTCATAAGGACTGAGGGGGAGAAGGGGGCAGTCGTACAATTAAATTAAGGAAAAGAACCTATTTAAGTGCATCTCAGCACGGGATGGTAATTTGTTTTCAGAGCTCCATGTTCTTTTATATATAGATGTATTCATCCCTCTTCTCTGACAATGCACATTATTTCTTTGTTTCACTAGCTCACTTGGGTGGAGGGTGGGAATTGTTGCAATAGATAAACTGTTGGAGATTAGAAATTCTAAGTGATTATTTACCAATCATCCAGTGATCTACTTTGTGTGCACTCCTGTTTTCCAGAGTAATATAACATGTTTCTTTACAAGCCTACAGGGTTTGTAATCAGAGAGATCACAAAGGGAAGTGATGAATATGGGTAAGAAAGGAAGAATTTGACCTTTTAATAAGGTGCCAGAATCATTCCCACATCCAACCTGGCTATGTAGTGTAATCCAAAACCAGGAACTCAACAACTAATCAGATGAACTTTACTGAGTGCCAAAAAACCTACTTTCCCTTCTGACTTGGTTTTCTAGTAAACTGAGGGACTTCTTGTAGTCATAGGAATGAGCAACGGAACTGCTGAGAAGCTGAGTAACCATTGCTATAAAGTACTAGATTGCTTTTAGATTGTAAGCCTGAGGGCAGGGAACCGTCTGACTAAAAAAATAAATAAATTTATGTACAGTGCTGTGTAAACTTATAGCGCTTTATAAATAAAGGTTAATAATAATAATAATAATAATAATAATAATAATAATAATAATAATAATAATAATAATAATAATACTATATGGAGAGCATTGAAGAGGAGCCCAGTTTGTCTAGCCCATTCCCATCTACAAAGAATCAGAGTGTGAAAAAATATTTTTTAAAAAAAATTCTAGTGTGTTAATTGTTAATGGATAACTCAAGAGAGCAAGCAAGATGTAATGGTTTGAGCACTGGGCTACAGCTCTGGAGATCAGAATCTGAATCCCCAGCTGGCTTTAGAAACCCACTGGGTGACCTTCGCAAGTCACACTCTCTCCCAGTTTCAGAGAGAGGAAAAGATAAATCCCCTCTAAACGTGCCAAGAAAATCTCTGCCAGGTTTGCTTTAGAGTCACCATAAGTCAGAAACAACTTGAAGGTACACAACAAGAAATGTATTATTCGTAGGACCTAACTGTTCTAATAGTAAACACATTATTAACTTGTTACTTTTAAGCTGCTTTTAATTTTAATATTCATTTTTAAAAATGGTAAAAATGGCCAAATACCACCACACAACAAAAGTATTGTACAAGCCTTACTCATGGTGTAGCTCCAACACTCAGTGATACAATACAGTGATGCTGCATCTACAACACTCAATGCTCTTACAAAATGAACATAGTTATGTCCTCATTATGTCAATGAGCAACACATTACAGACACTGTGATGTGATAACATCCTGTGTTACTTCCAAGTTTGATTAGAAAAGAGAGTAATTCTCTCTTACAGCAACTGTATTTCAGACTGTGATTGGAAGTACGGTCTTATCCTTTGCAAATAATGATCTCTATCACTGAGACATTTTAGGAAGAAATCTTGAGATGCTCGGTGAGTATAGCTACCAGCAAACACTTTTCTTCCTGGTGGGTTCACACCCAAGCAAATCGAATAGTTATGGTTTAAAGGCTACATCTTTAGTTTAAAGGCCAGTAGAATAGCCCCCAGCATGTTATTACAGTATTTCCATAGAATTTTTGTGGGTTGTAAGGAGACTTGCTTTACAAATAAATTCCACTCCACTCCACTTGTCAATATATTTTAAAATCAGCAGGAGATAGTGTTACTGGCTATAATGCTTCCCCATATGAATCCTATAGAGTCCCTGGTATTCTGGTTCATAGTCTTCTATGCTTCTTCCTTTCTAGCATGCAACAGCTGCATACTAAGAATCCATCACTGTACGTGTCAGTTCAGGAAAGTGGCTTCAGTACTTAGCACTCTGCAGAGTGCAGCAAAATCACTTGGCATGGACTGCAGTTTCTCCCTTCCCCATCCTATTTTGCTCAGCATAATAAAGTCTTTGGGGATACAATTTCCACTAGAACTTGTTAACAATTTATAACTATTGGCTTAATACTTGGGGGGGGGTCCTTCATTAAATTAGCCTCCAATCCAGACTGTCTGAAAGAAAACATATCCTTAAAAATGCAAGGATTATACACAAACCTTTATTTATGAGAGAAATATGGAGAAATGAGCTGCTTTCCCATTTGCAAGGGGTTCAGGCAAGGGTGCATTTTATCATCCTGTGTAATTTGTATACTGAACATATGATATGGAAAGCTGCATTAGACTCAGAGGAAGGAGGCATGAAAATTGGGAGAAGTAGCATCAAAAATTTACAAGATATATAGGGAACATCACAGTATTAGTAGAAATTAGCAAAGGCATGGAATGACTATTGAAAATATTCAAGGAAGAAGGTGAAAACACAGGCTTACATTTGAACATTAAGAGAACAAAAATAATGAACACAAATGATTTACAGACATTTATGGTGCATTGAAATAGAGTTTTTTCTATACCTTCTGTGAGTAATTGATCAAAATGTAGACTGTAGTCAAGCAATCAGAAGACTAGGACTTGGAAGGGCAGCTATGAAGGAACTAGATAAGATTCTGAAATATAAAGATATTTAACTGAGTACCAAAGTCAAGATCATCCATCCTATAGTACTGTGGTGGCAAACCTATGTATGGCATGCATGCCAGAGGTGGCACACTAAGCCATTTTTCAGGGCACACAGAGAGTGGGGAAGAGGAGAAACACGTGTATGCTTGTTTCTCCTCTTCCCTGCAGTCCAAGGCCTTCAGCTGCCTCCATAGGCAGTTGAAGGCCCGGGAGGGTGTGGGAGGAGGAGAAGGAACAGGCTGAAGACCCAGGGGGTGGGGTGGGGGAAGAGTAGGAACAAGATTGCACCTTTTATTCCCCCCTTACATCCCCGGGCCATCAGCTGTCTGTGGAAAGGCAGTTGAAGGGACAGCAGGGTAGGGGAAAGAAGTCCCATCCTGGAAATCCCTCCCCCATAATGCAGAAGTCCTTCCCCCGAAAGATGGAATTCCCACCCTGGAAGTTCTCCCTCCCCCCGCCCCCCGGAAGTCCTGTCCCTTGCTAAGGTAACACTCAGTCCCTAAAAGGTTTGATTTAGTCTGAACATGGTGCTACAAGAATTGGCAGCATCATGAGCTTGAATACGCCAAGGGAACAATAAGAAAGAATCAGCAAGCAGTGAATAGCATCCAACATACATTCCGCTGAACAGAGATCAACAATGAATGAAACACCAAAGCTGCTACAGTTCATGGGTCGACCACAAAGCAAAAGCCTCGAGGCATCACTTATGGCTCTTTCCCCCATTTGCTTAAATAAGGCTCTTTCCCTTATTCAGTTTTGCATTTCAGTCCCAGTAGGGGGTTCAGTGTCTCCACCCTGTGTCCATCAGAATGTGAATTGAAGAGGAAAGACTGCACCTCATCACTTCTGCCGAATTGGTTTCCTAATTGATGCGGCACATTTTAACAAGCAATCATGAAGAATTCTGTTGGAAAAAAAAAGATGGGAGGGGGAAATGGGCACCTTCAGTGTTCAGGCTGTTAACTGTAATTAGCCTGGTTTCTGAGATGTAATTATCTTGCAATCTCAAGGCAAACACCCTGGAGGGAGCTGCACAGTTAAAGACAATGTGGCATTAAAAATAAATTATTAGAATGATGCCCACTTACTGCTGCTGCTGCTTCAGGATCTCTCCCTGTTTCCGTTTCTTATTTAGGAAGCTATATTCAGGCATGTATGACTTACCTAGCCCACCTATCTGGTGAAATGGTGCATATTTGCATTCTAGTTATAAAATGTACAAGGGAGTTGAGGCAGGACAGTGCATGTTGAGGGGGGGGTAAGAGATAGAATATATCCTTGACACACTAGGACTGCTGTTTTGCTTTGTCACCCTACAATTAGAAAACCACTACATTTGTGAAGGAATTTAATTCTTACTGGCTGTTTAATAGATCACACTTGACTATGTGTTTTAGGTGTTTGAAAACAAATGATATGTAAGAAGAGTATGATGTTGTGGTGGGGGAAATGTATCAGTTGAAAGCTCACTGGAATTCTGTTTCAAGAGCAACAAGATACTAAGACACCAACGCTATCATAGCTAGTTGTTGTCAAGCTTCATTTCCAGAAAAAGAAGACCCGGGATTCAACTACCAAGAAGCCCCTCATCTAGGAACCCTTTCTCCTAATTCCTGCTGTATAAGAAGTTTTCCAAAGGTACTTCAAAATGAGGGAATGGCACTCTGCACAAGTTGGACTCACTTCCTGTATGCCTTTATTTAATGACTGGAAACAGGTGCTAGCAAACATTAAACTCTTCATTTATTGCCAGGGGGTGAATAAATAGAGAGTTTCCCCCTCTCAGTACTACACTCATCAGAAGTAGTTGATTGCTGCCATATTTCTCATTTGTATGCTAAGTATCCCGTAGTTGTGTTTTCCCCAACTATTTATTCTACTAGAGGTTAAGTCTCCTTTATCCGAAATACTTGGCACCAAAAGTGCTTTGGATTTCAGATTATTTTTTTCATTTTAAAATATTTTTTAAAATATTTTTTCAAATATTTTTTCAAATATGCTAACAGAAGACAGAGAAAAGGCAGAATTACTCAACACCTTCTTTGCCTCAGTCTTCTCAGAAAAGGAAAAGAGTGTTCAACCTGAGGATAATGGAGCAGAGGCCAGAATAGGGGAATTTCAGTACAGAATAAGTAAGGAGATAGTACAGGAATACCTTGTTAATCTAAATGAATATAAATCTCCAGGACCAGATGAACTACATCCAAGGGTATTAAAAGAACTGGCAGGAGTAATATCGGAGCCATTGGCAATGATCTTTGAGAACTCCTGGAGAACAGGAGAAATCCCAGCAGACTGGAGGAGGGCAAACGTCCCCATCTTCAAAAAGGGGGAAAAAGAGGATCCAAACAATTATCATCCAGTTAGTCTGACATCAATACCAGGAAAGATTCTAGAGCAGATCATTAAAAAGAGAGTCTGTGAACATCTAGAAAGCAATGCCATAATCACAAAAAGGCAACACGGGTTTCAGAGAAAGAAGTCATACCAGACAAATCTAATCTCTTTCTTTGATAAAATTACTAGCTTGGTAGATGAAGGGAATGCTGTGGATATCGTATATCTTGATTTCAGTAAGGCTTTTGACAAAGTTTCCCATGACATTCTTCTTAACAAGCTTATAAAATGTGGGATAGACAAGGCAGCTGTTACATGAATCTGTAATTGGTTGACTGGACGAACCCAAAAGGTGCTCAACAATGGCTCCTTTTCATCCTGGAGAGAAGTGACCAGTGGGGTCCCACAGGGTTCTGTCCTGGGCCCAGTGCTATTCAACATCTTTATCAATGACTTGGATGACAGAATTGGAAGCATTCTTATCAAATTTGCAGATGACACCAAATTAGGAGTAGCTAACACTCCAGAGGACAGGATCAACATTCAAGATGACCTGAATAAGCTAGAAAGTTGGGCCACAGCTAACAAAATGAACTTCAACAGGGAGAAATGCAAGGTATTGCACTTAGGGTGGAAAAATAAAATGCACAGATATAGGATGGGAGACACATGGCTGAACGAGACTATGTGTGAAAGGGATCTGGGAGTCCAAGTAGACAACAAGTTGAACATGAGTGAACAGTGTGATGCGGCAGCTAAAAAGGCCAATGCAATTTTAGGCTGCATCAGTAAGAGTATCGTATCTAGATCAAGGGAAGTAATAGTGCCACTCTATTCTGCTTAGGTCAGGCCCCACCTGGAATATTGTGTCCAGTTCTGGGCACCACAATTCAAAAAGGATTTTGAAAAACTGGAACGTGTCCAAAAGAGGGCAAGTAAAATGGTGAAAGGTCTGGAAACCATGTCCTGTGAGGAACGACTTAAGGAGCTGGGGATGTTTAGCCTGGAGAAGAGAAGGTTAAGAGGTGATATGACAGCCCTGTTTAAATACTTGAAGGGATGCTATACTGAGGAGGGAGCTGACTTGTTTTCACTTGCTCCAGAGACTAGGACCCAGAGCAATGGATGCAAGCTACAAGAAAAGAGATTCCACCTCAACATTAGGAATAACTTCCTGACAGTAAGGGCTGTCCGACAGTGGAACAAACTCCCTCGGAGTGTAGTGGAGTTTCCTTCCTTGGAGGTCTTTAAACAGAGTCTAGATGGCCATCTGTCGGAGATTATTTGATTTGGATTCCTGCATGACAAGGGGTTGGACTGGATGGCCCTTGCGGTCTCTTCCAACTCTATGATTCTATGATTCTATTTTTATTTGCATATATGTACATAATGATATAAGTATATAAAGATACCTTGTTGGTGGGACCCAAGTCTAAACACAAAATTCATTTATGTTTCATATACACCTTCTACACAAAACCTGAAGATAATTTTATACAATATTTTAATAATTATGTGCATGAAACAAAATTCGTGTACATTGAAACATCAGAAAGTAAAGGTGTCACTATATCAGCCACCCATGAAAATGTTTTGGTTTTTGGACTATTTGGGATTTTGGAATTCTGGATAAGGGAGTTTCAACTGGTACCAGTTATTGGTAAATTCATTTCTGTTGTATTCTTGTATCCTCTTATGTCTCTTTCTTCTAGGTAACAGAGCACTATATGTTGCACGTCCCCATCCCCTAATATATCCCCTCACTTCCCTCACTCACAAGACATTTTCAAATTACTTTCCAAAGGAAGGGGTGCCTGTTCTACCAATGACTACAGATGGGAAGAATATTTTAAAATATTCCAAAACAGCCAAAAAACATTTTTTTTCTTTTGTGTCAAGAAACCCTGATTTGGAGAATTGTGGACAGACAAAAATCTTCACAGTTCAAGATTTATTTTATGCAAATTTTATATAAAAATAGAAAACTATGCAAAAATGTTATCGGCAAATTTAGCCCAGAATATGTCTTGAACTGCAAATATTGTTTGAAAACTGCACAATTATCAAAGCCTTTCTCACAGTGAGATGCAAGTTGCTAATGTTGGCCCAGTACAGACAGGCGGCTCCGTGCGGCCCATTTTTCCCCCTTGTCCGTGCTGCAGCAGTGGCACTGCAAGGCACCAATGCGCTGCCAAAAAGAAGCTGCTCTAAGCAGCTTCTTTTTAGCAGCGCTGTAAAGGGAAAAGGGTGCCACCATGATGCCACTTCCTGGAAGTGACGTTTAGACGCTGCGTGGCGGCAACGTCATCATAGTGGCTACCATGTGGACAGGAGGCCACCCTGATGATGGAGTCCGTATGGACTAGGGTTCTGGAGCATGTGATTGGTGCATGCTCTGGAACTCTAGAATCAGCACAGGCACACTGCTACCTTCCCATCTGTACTGAGCCGTTGTTTCTTTCAAGAAGAAAATTATTAAAGAATTACATTCCCACAAATGGCTGAAGAAAAGAGTTAGGTAAAAAAAATATTTTTAGATGATGGCAGCTCCCAGAATCTACTGGTCAGCATGGCCACTAGCCAACCAAGCTGGAGGATTCTGGGAGTTGTCATCCAAATATTTAGCCTTTCTAATTTTCGAATACAAGTATATGATTTGGTTGCTAGACCAGGAACTTAAAAAACCATTTCCTCTTTAAAAGCTCTGATAAAACCAGTGAGATGGGAGGCAGTTTTGAGTAGCAGCTGGGTGGATGGTGAACTCCATATCCTTGCCAGCTGGAGACACTAAGCAGCCTCAACTCATGGAGGCGTGCACTGGTGAACAGGCAACATTTTCCCTTTGACCGTTCAAAGTCAAGGGAACAATCATGGTGTTCTCAAACTGTCTCCTACTTCTATAAGGACCCCATCTGACCCTCCATCAAGGATTTGCGACCTTCTTTGGAGGCCTTTAAGAAGGCAATAAAAATGGATCTCTTCCGGCAGGCCTTCCCAAACTGATCTCCTCAGAATTTTCACTCTCCATTTGGTTAGCTGTACACACTAGACTTTGATCTCCATCTATTTAATTAACCATTTTATTGGGAATTGTTTTTTAATTGTATTTTAGGGTGGGAGGGAGATAGTGAAACTAGGATCTAATATGTCATGTTATGCTTTTATCTATTGATATTTCATTTTTTGTTCTTGTTTGCTGTTACCCGCCTCAATTCAATACAGGGAGAGGCAGGATACAAATAAATCTTATTATTGTTATTAGTAGTAGTATGTCTTCCTTTTAGCCACAGTTGTACTGAAATACCCTTTTTTGGAGTGCATCTACACTGTAGCAATAATGCAATTTGAGCCTACCTTAACTGCCATGGCTCTATCCTACAGAATTCCGGGATCTGTAGTTTTGTGAGACATCAGTATTCTTTGGTAAAGAAGATTAAAGACATAATAGAACTACAGATCCCAAGATCCCATTGGATGTAGCTACAACACTTAATGTTTTGTCAAGCTATTATTTCTACCATGTAGTTGCACTCTAAGTCAATACCTGACTGATTGCATTAATGAATTTAAAGCAGGGATAGGGAACCTTTGGCCCTCCAGACTTTATGCACTTGATCTCCCACAATCCCCTACCTTGGGGCTTCTGAAAGCTAATCTGTAGGGCCAAAACATTCTCACTACTGTTTGAAAGGGCTGAAAGAAGTTTACATGCAAACCATAGTCTTCTGAAAATCACTGGAAAATGAAATATATTTTTCTAAAATATGGAGCAGGGGAGGAGGAATTTTATGGACCAAAGCTTATAAACAAAATGATTGCAAGTTACATCTTGCCCGAGGAAACAATTCCCAACATTTAACACACCTACTGATTCTTCCTTTGCTAGTATGCAATTAATATATGCTTTTGAATTGGAAGCTAGACTGAAAATGCAAGTGACTTTATAACAGCTTTAATGGCAGCAGCTCCTCTTGGGTCAACCTCATAATTCTTCATATAGCAGGAAGCAACTGCATTGTCTCCTTTTTTTTCTACCTCTCGTCCTCCTATCTAGTCACTCACAAGATGCACAGAGCAAATCTGGAGAGCCCATTAAAAGCCACTCATCTGGAAAATAGTCTCTGGGCCTTGTGCTCACACTGGGGTCTTCTTTGCGGCTGAGAGCAATCTGACAGCAGCAACGGCAGCAGCATGTCCGTGGGGAGAAGATGGGGTTGTTAATGGCTTTGCACACAGAGCGTGTGGCAGTTTTCATAAAGTGATTAATAATTAACATGCCAAGCCTATTCAAATCTATTGAGGCTATAGACTAGAAATTCTTTCACAAATGAATCATTCGCCACACACATGCATGCATGTGCACATCTGACATATTGTTCCACTGGAAAAAAGAAACCAAAACAGCAACAGAAGCATATCACCTTTATTTCCTCAGATGGAAAAAAAACCTATCTATTTTGCTTACCATCAATATGTGAATTTTGGTGTGTGTGTGTGTGCGCACACCTTCAAGTAGCCTGCCGACTTATGGTGACTCCATAACAACGCTTTTATTTAATGTGTGTGTGAGTGTGTGTGCGTGCATGTGCATGTGCATGCATGAATGCACACCTTCAAGTCATCTGTCAGCTTGAAGTGAACCATTAATTTAATGAGGTTTTTAGGCAAGGAATATGCAGGTGGTTTTCCCAGTAAATTCCTCAGAAATATAACCTACAGCACCTGTTTGTTCTTTATGCTGTGTACCTTCAAGTCATTGCTGACTTATGGAAACCCTAAAGCAACCCTATCATGGGTTTTTCTTAGCAAGATTTCTTCAGAGAAGGTTTGGCACTGCCTTCCCTTGAGGCTGAGAACTTGTGACAGCGGGTTTCATGGCCAAGCAGAGGATCGATTCATGGTCTTCAGGGTCATAGTCCAACACTCAAACCATCATCTGTACTGAAACAAAAAAACTCTCCAATAGACACCCATCAAATTATATGAGAACAACTAGGCCTAGCCCATTCTATTTCCCTCTTGTATCAGCACTGAAGAGCCAGTGTGATTTCAGTGTTCAGCTAGGACTATGGGAGATCAGGGTTTGAATCCCCATTCAGCTGTGGAAATTTATGGGGAGACCTTGCTCAAGTCATACTCACTCTGCCTGATTAGCATGTAATCGAAAGGCTTTCATGGCTGGCATCCATAGGTTTTGTTGGGGTTTGGGGGGGCTTCGGGCTATGTGGCCATGTTCTATGAGTTTCTTCCTGACGTTTCACCAACATCTCTGAAGATGCCAGCCACAGATGCTGGCGAAACATCAGGAAGAAACTCTTCTAGAACATGGCCACATAGCCTGAAAAACCCACAAAAAACTAAGAATGTAATTCTTCATTAATTTTCTTGAAGAAAGCAACAATTAATAATTTTATCAATTATCCTCCAAGCTGGCTTTGAATTTCTCTCTGGTGAGTAGAGAAGGTTAGGGAGGTCTGTCACCACGTGGCAGACAATAGTGTTACAGCCTATGAACAATTTTTAATTGAGTGGGCTCTTGTTATCTGCTGGGTTTTGGTGCCAGGATCCCTTGTGGATATCAAAATTCATGGGTGATCAAGTTCCATTATATATAATGAAGTAGTAAAATGATGTGCCTTATATAAAATGGCAAACTCAAGGTTTGCTTATTGAAGATTGTTTTTAATTCCAAAAACCACTTTAGAAATGGTTGAATCCATGGATGCAGAATGGTTGGATACATAGGGATAACTGCATCTGTGATGAACATTTTCAAAATGCCTTTACTAGGTATACCAAGTTTCAGGGTTTCATGATCTTGGCATTAAGGACACAAACAGGTAGACATACTTTTATTATTAGACACACACTGAGAGAGCATTGATTGTAGTAATATGTAAGTAAATTCACTTAAATTATTATAATCCAAAATATCTATCTCTGCAGATCTATTAAAATAGTGGAATTCTGCAATTTGTTTCATACCTCCTTTTCAACCCCCTTCATTTTAAAATACCATCAATCCAAATAAATACAAGATAACTGATTGCTTCAGAGATGCAGTTTAGCTTAGACTGTGGTTTGAACTACTTTAGGATAACAATCTTGGACCAAAGATCTAAGGTTATATACAAGACGTGAGCCAGGCACACCAGTGTTCATAGCCTTTGTAGGAAAGGGTCAGCATCTCATAATATTACAAGCAATCATTTCTTTGTTAAAGAATCTGTTTATTGTTTTGGCAAAACCATAGGTTGCAGTAATAACTACTCATGCTATTTTCTTTCCAGCATATCCTGGACCATGAGAGCCACAATTTCATCTAGAAACTTCAATTTAAAAACAACAACAACAACAATCACACACACACTAGTGTTCTCTCCAGCCTTCTTCGCCTCAGTAGCTTCTTCTGTCTTGAATGAGTTTCCCAGTATGGGTCCAGCTGATGGAGTGGAACAATATGCCTTTATGGAGAGCAAGGAGAGTCAGGATTAATTTGCACATAAGCCCTACCAAAAGCAGGCCTACAGCCGGCAATTCTGGACAACCCCATCAATTCTGCTAATGACCAGGATAATGATGGCATTCTTGTTAGTAACTGTGGAGATAACAAGGCAAACGCTAGTCACAATTATTGTAAAATGTGCAGAAGGCAATTTGGAATAATAAATGTTTAGAATGTTAGGTTTTTTTTTTTAAAGGGTGCTTGTCATTAGCAGCCTCTCTAGGCCCAGAGTGTAAAAGGGCCCTCTGGTAAATTTTATATAGGAGAGATCTGGAGTGCATTGCTTCCTAATTTACCAAAGCTATCTCTTCATGTTAAACCAGATGAATGAAGACCTTCCTGCTCTTTAGGTAATGAAGCCGCATAAGACCTCACCATGGGATCGCCCAAAACACAGACTGTTCTTATTTCTTATTTATTTCAAGGATTTATATCCCATCTTCTGCAGTGGATGTTTCCAGATTCTGCCTAAGTTACCATCTTTTGTTTTAGAATAGCTCAGTCTATACCAGAATGGATCCCTATGCTACCACAGAACGGAAAGGAACTATTTAAAGTATTTTTCATTTCTATAAATCATATTATTCAATCCAGTTTGCCAGGACATTGTCTATTCTTCCTACATCTTCCTACATGTATGCCTGTTCCATAGTCTTGAGAGTCCTTGGCGGGGTACAGACCGCCGCTTTGCGGCGGTCTGCTGCCGCCGCCAGTAAGTCCGCGGGGGAGCCGGAGCCTTCAGACGGCCCGACTCCCGCGCGGACCGAAAAAAGAAGCTCCAAAATGGAGCTTCTTTTTTCGTCACGTTTGCGACGTAGCGAGGCGCCAGGGGCGCGCTCGCTACGTCAGCAGCGGCGCGACGCGTACGGACGCTAAGCGTCCGATACGCAAAGATGGCGCCGGCCATGTAGAAGGGCCAGTGCCACCTTGTACGGACGGAGTCCGTACTAGGCCATGGGGCGTCTAAAAGAGACGCCCCTTTTTTAAAATGGGACGTCCTCCGGACGTCCCAAATGGCGGTGCAGAAAGCACCCTTGTGTACATATATTCTCCGCCTCTTCAACTTCTCTCACAGCTTCCTCACATTGTGTGTGTTTTGTTGTCCTATTCAATGTTCATGTCTAGATGAAGTGACACAATAATTACATAATTCTTTCATAAGCAGAAGTAGTCAGATGTTGGGGGTCATCCTGAAAATTAGAATACATTTCCAACTATCCAGGTTTATGATCACAGACCAGTCTTCCTGATGTCTAACCAAAATATCTTATTTTCCTCTTTAACAGATTATAAACTGCATTTCTAGACTTTATTCTTTCCAAGTAAGGTGGAAATTAGACTAAGAGCCCCTTCATCTACCAGGAGGAAAGACTGATTATCTTTAGAACTATGAGAATTAGCTCGAGGACAGTGTCTACAAAGATAATGGCACGGATCACCAAAGAGGCAGTGGAGTTACTACCATCCTTCCATATGTCTAGGGCACTAAAATGCACAATAACTATACACAATTTAAAATTGAAGATGTGTCTAAGCTAAGGCTGCAGTGAAGAAATCATAGAAAGTTGTAGGAAAGGTGAGATAGAAAGAAAGAAAGAAAGAAAGAAAGAAAGAAAGAAAGAACTAAGGCACGTTAAAGACACGCACAAAGTACGTGTGGAGCATGTATTAGGGTTAGGAAGGGGTGTCACTTCCTGATGCCCCTAACCCTAATATGCAAAGAGTGCATAGAAAATGGTGGCGCCCTATACACATGGGTGCCGCCATGAATACGTCACGACCGCGCCACCTCCAAACGGGGTGGTGCGGAAGTGACGTAGTGGGGCCATGCGAGGGTGCCTGGGGCGCCCTTTCCACGGCCCTGGAAAGAGCTCCGTTTCGGAGCTCTTTCCTGGATTTGCATCGCTGGCGCAGGCTCTACACAGCTGCGCCAGCAAACCAAATGAGAAAGGGGCCAAGCAGCCCCTTTCTCTGTGTCCCTGCCGCCACCGGGTGTCCTTGAGGCATGAAGCCCCAAGGACACCCCTTTCCAGGCCGCGGGGAAACAGCCTTTTGCTGCTTCCCCGCAGCCTGGAAAGTGGCAGATCAGGGCCTCAGAGGCTGCCGTTGTGACAGCTGAGGCCCCAATACAGTAGGGAAAGGGCCAGTTACAGGCCGCCCCAAACGGGCAGTCTGTAACTCACCTATGTTAATGCAAACTATAAGATCTGGAGCAATATTATGTTGCTGCAGGTCCAATATTCTGGAGCACATTTTAAAACGTGAGATTGTGTGAATTTGATCACTTCTTAGGGGCTCCAACTCCCCATCTGTAAAATGTGATTAATGTTTCCTTTCTTTCAGTTCAGTACTGGGGGTGGGGGAGGTGATCTATCAATAGCATCCAGCATATTGGCAAGGAGAATGGGCAAACAGACAGCACTGTAATACTGGCAACTATGCTTTAGTGCTTTGAAATCCCTGTTCATTCCCAAAGGATCTCCAGCAAGGGTAACCAACTGTGAATCAATGGCTGTGGACTGATGGATCAATGACAACCAAAGTCTCTCCTTTGGGAATCATTAACAATTTTGTGGTCCCTAAAGGTTCTCCTTGCTATTAACTGATTAATGAATTCATTAATGCCTATTACATCAGGCAAGGGTTGGCACCTAGCAAACAGCTCTGTATCTTTGCTAGCTTTTTTAAAAATTTCTTTACAGATTGGCAAGCCTTTAAGTGCTGCTTCTTGACACAGTGATCCTTTATTGATCATCCAGAAACGACCATCAGCTTACAGACTTCACCCCAAGCAGCATTGATGGGATCCGTAATGAGGTGCTATAATAAAAGGTTTATTGCCACACTAAACCTTTCCTTTGAGATAGGCAAACACTTCTTCTAATGGTGTGGATTTCAGTGACTTGGTGCCATTTTCCCAGTTCTGTGTGAAATGCTCCTCTGGGATTCACACAGACCTGTCTAACTGAGAGTCTAAAAGGCCCATTCTGTATTTTTAAGGCTCTCCCTACCTCCCTTCACAAGCAAGCATCAAGTACAGCCATGCAAAAGCCAAAAGTTTTATACAGAAAATGATTTTGATTGCAGCACTTAGTTCTTCAGGGCCTCTTTGAGACTGTTGATTAAATGCAGCTGCCTTTCCCTCAACAAGGGTTGTCCCCAGGCATCCAGGCATCACTAGAAATTGTGAAGAGCTGGACACACTTTATTTCTCCTCAAACAGTGCCACTATTCAGTGTGTCTCTCTCTGTGTGTGTATGTGTGTATCTTCTCTTCACCACTAGGTTTGGACCATTCCTTTCTCACTTCCACTTGACCAGAAAACTAGGAATTAAAGAAAGTACCATATCAGGTTTAAGGCTGTGATCTTCTGTGTCCGTAATCAAACCTCTCTGCACTTCCCCAAGACTTGAAGCTGAACAACAAAATTATTCAACAAAAACATTGTTGCAACAATAGTAAACAAATTGAATTTGCATGTACAAAAACAAAGCATCCGGTTTTTCAGAACAGGCAATCTTCCTGCCTTCCTAGGTTAATCTCTGTGACAAAAATATTGTCTTTTGCTATTCTGTAAAAGAAGCCTGAAAATGAAGATTCCACATATGTTGGAGAGAAAACAGGCAAAAAGAAAAGAAAAGAAGCTTTGCCAGTCTTTGTTTGTTTCCCTTCAAGGGCATTGTATAGTATATTTTATTTTTTACTTGCTTTATTTGAACCTGGTGTCATTCTAACACCATTGTACATGGCAGTGGAAACAGATGGGGAACTTTGGCGCGTTACAGAGCACCCAAAAAGGGCGCTCTGCCGGCGCTGCTAGTTGCTGTGTCCGGAAACTGCAGTGGCCAAACCGCACGATTCACAGATGCAGCAAAAAGAAGCCGCAAAAAGCGGCTTCTTTTTGGGACCCGGAAATGGCACCGCAAGTAGCCAATGGCACACTAGCGGCATCACTTTCGCCATGCGACGTGCGGACGCTAGGCATCCATGATGCCAAGATGGTGGTGCCCGTGTAGAACGGGCACCACCATATTGTACGCGCCGAGTGCATACTAGGGTTAGGGGCGTCCAGAAAGGACGCCCCTTTCTAACCTTAGTACATGCGCGGCATGTACTTTTTGCCCATCTGGAACGGGCCTTTGAAAGATCTTGTTTAACAATAGCATTCCATATTTGGAACATGTATAGGAGCCAGAAGAATTGGGCTGAATGCTACTTGTTCTGTGCCTTTAAGTCATTTCCAGCTCTAAGGCAAAGCTATCATGGTCTTTACTTGGCAAGATTTGTTCAGAGGTGTTTGCCTTTGCCTTCTTTTGAGGCTGAGAGAATGTGATTTGCCCAAAGTCAACTAGTGAGTTTCCATGGCCAAGTAAATATTTGAATCCTGGTCTCTAGAGTCTAAAGACATCTGAGACAAAATGTAGGCTTGTGACTCTAACAGTGGGGCTGTGCAGACGGGCGGCTAAACCCTGCCCGTTTTTACCCCAGAATAAGGCCGCAGCAACGACGTGCCTCAGGCTCTGAAGGTAACAAAAACAACCTGCTTTTGGTCAGGTGCTTTTTGCATCCCTGAAGGGGTGCCATAGGCGCATTCGCACACCATGATGACATGCCTTCTGCACAGCGCTGTTTGGGTGCTGTGCATGATGAGTGTCATCATGGAGCACATCATGTAAATAGGAACACGCTAAGATGGTGCCCAAGTGGTGCAAAGTGCCGGCCTGTAGAGCCTCTTTCACTTTTTTCCTCCTGTATGGTTTTTAACATCTTTCCCTGATGAAACATTTTTGCCAACAGTCTCAATAATCTCAATAATTAAATAGAGGGGTATAACCTTTTTAAGAGAAACAGGCCAAACAAGAAAGGAGGAGGAACAGCATTATATGTCATGGATATTTACACCAGTGAAGAGATCCAGGACATCAAAACTGGAATCCAGGTGGAGAGCATCTGGATAAAAATTAAAGGGGAGGAAAATATCAGTGATGTTATTGTGGGAGTCTACTACAGACCCCCAAGTTAGATGGAGGAATTTGATGATGCCTTTCTAGAACAGATGATCACACACTCAGAAAGGAAACATGCAGTAGTGATGGGTGATTTCAACTATCCTGATATTTGCTGGAATTCAAACTCAGCAAAATCCTCAAGGTCTAGCAAATTTCTCACTTGACTCGAAGACAATTTCATTGTCCAGAATGTGGAAGAGGCAAGAAGGGGGTCAGCTATTTTAGATCTGATCCTGACGAACAGGGATGACCTGGTTAATGGGGTGCAAGTGGCAGGATCATTAGGTGGAAGTGACCATGTTCTCCTGGAGTTTGTTATACAGTGGAAAGGAGAAGCCAGGCATAGACTCCTAGACTTTAGGAAAGCTGAGTTTAGTAAACTTAGAGAAATACTGAGGGTGATCCAATGGTAAAGAATACTAAAAGAGAAGGGAGTTCAAGATGGATGGGAGTTTCTTAAAAGGGAGATACAATTTAAAATAGTTCCAGCGAGGAAGAAAAATTGGAGGTGTCTCAAGAAACCTGGATGGATGACTAAGGAACTTTCAACTGAATTAAGTTTTGAATGAAACATGTATAAGAAATGGAAAAATGGCAAAATCATCAACAGGGAATTCAAACAAATAGCTAGCATGTATAGGTATAAATCAGAAAAGCTAAAGTTCAGCATGAACTTAGGCTTGCTAGAGAGGTTAAGAACAACAAAAAGGGCTTTTTTTTGGATATGTCTGCAGCAAAAGGAAGAAAAAGGAAATGGTAGGGCCACTGCATGGAGAAGATGGCAAAATGCTAACAGGGGACAGAGAAAGGGCAGAATTTCTCAACACCTTATTTGGCTCAGTCTTCACAGAAAAGGCAAAGGGTGCTTAACCTAAGGATAATGGAGCAGAGGACAGAACAGGGGAAATTCAGCACAGAATAAAGAAAGAGATAGTACAGGAATACCTTGTTAATCTAAATGAATATAAGTCTCCAGGACCAGATGAACTACATCCAAGAATATCAAAGGTCTGGCAAATGTAATCTCAGAGCCATTGGCAATAACATTTGAGAACTCCTGCAGAACAGAAGTCCCAGCAGACTGGAGGAGGGCAAACGTTGTTCCCATCTTCAAAAAGGGAAAAAAGAGGATCCCAACAATTATCATCCAGTTAGTCTGACATCTTTACCAGGAAAGATTCTAGAGTAGCTCATTAAACAAAGAGTCTGTGAACATCTAGAAGGCAATTCCATAATCACAAAAAGTCAACATGGGTTTCAGAAAAACAAGTCATGCCAGACAAATCAATTTTTTTTTTATAAAATTACCAGCTTGATAGATGATGGGAATGCTGTAGATATAGTATAACTTGATTTCAGTAAGGCCTTTGACAAGGTTCCCCATGACGTTCTTGCAAACAAGCTTGTAAAATGTGGGCTAGACAAGGTAAATACTTGAAGGGATGTCATATTGAGGAGAGAGCAAGGTTGTTTTCTGCTGCTGCAGAGAACAGGAACCGGAGCAATGGATGTAAGCTACAGGAAAAGAGATTCCAACTCAACATTATGAGGGACTTCCTGACAGTAAAGGATGTTCGACAGTGGAACACACCCCCTCAGATTGTGGTGGAGTCTCCCTCCTTGGAAGTCTTTAAACAGAGGCTGAATGGCCATCTGTCAGGTATGCTTTCATTGAGAGTTCCTGCATGGCAGGGGGTTGGACTGGATGGTCTTTGTGGTCTCTTCCAACTCTATGATTCTATGAAGAAGTTAGTGAAACTTCAAAAGCTTGCATGATGCATTTTGTGCATTTTGGTTGGCCAATAAATGTAACAGTGGCAAGAATATGAAAAAAAGAGTACTAGGAAAAGAGGAAGCTGCAAGAATACAGTGAGTATGTAAAAATGCAATGTAGTTGATCCTCTGGCCCAGGTGCCCTCTGTGACCACTCTGTGCTTCTTAATAGCTGAAGCATGTAGATGCTAAGAGTTCTTTGAGAGAACTCTTATTCACAAAGAAGACATTACGTTCATGAACAAATTGTCATGAGATGGAAATGGGAAGCATATTCAAAAGTATTCAAAAACTGGTTAGAAAAACCCTTTGAAGGTTTTAGCACTGTGTCCTGAGCACTTCTTTGGGGGAAGCACTTCCTGAGTGATGCCCAGCCAAGAGGCCCAATGCCTGACAGTGCCCTGTCCCTACTTACAGCCTGGGCTGCCACTTATGTCATTGATGATGCGCAGATGATTGACATTCATTTTGACGTTGTGCAAACTAGTGGAGATGACAATCATGCCAAAAAAGAAGCAATTACAAGGACATAATGAAATCTACATTCATAGTGGGAACGACAGACCTTTTGGAATTGATTTACCAACACAGACTGAAGGCGAATCCCTAACTGATTTAAATGTAAGTGGGAATGAGCCCTAGGACACATTCACTGAAGTCCATAAGAGAAAAAATCCTATCCTTAAGGAAGGCGAGGTAGCAAAAATATACTATTGACTAACTCTTTGGGATTTAAGCAGGGTGGCATTCTATGGCCTTCCAGATGTTTTAGCACTCTAGCTCCCAGCATTTCTCATAACTAGCTACACTAGGTGAGGCTGTTGGCATGTACAGTCCAACAACATCTGGAAGGCTGCATAATTCCCTTCCATAGCTTAAAGGAGGAAACAAATCAATAACTTAAAAAGTGTAAAGAGGAGGGGCAAATAAATAGCCCCAGTGATAATTGGAACAAATGATCAATTTAGACCCAGAAAATCAAAATTTATATCCATCATTTAACAGAATCATCTTCATCTTGAAGTATGTCTGAACTTCACATTTACCTGTCTGGTACCACTTTAATTGTTGTGACATCATCTAAATGAATCTGGGGGTCTGCAGTTTGCTGAGTTAATTGGAATTCTGTTGTAGAGAGTTACTAGTCCACTGCCCTGAGCTACAGTTCACATGAACCCCAAGAACCTATCTACACTTGCAGAATAAAAATGATCTAATTGTCAGTCCTTTTCTTCTCAAGGCTTATTGATACCTTCTAAATGCCTCATCAAACTAAAATCCCAGGATTCCTTAGGAGGCAGCCGTGATAATTAATGCTTTATGAAATGGATATAATTGTATAGGGCAGATTACACATCTTGTATCTATGGTGAATCGTTTCATTCTCTTGTGCATTTGCCTCCACAAAACTGGAGTAACAAACTACAGTCAGACCTCCTTATCCATGGATTTTTTATCCACGGATTCAAACATCCACAGCTTGAAAATATTCCAAAAAAGTTTAAATTCCAAATAGCAAATCTTGATTTTTCCATTTTATATAAGGGACACCATTTTACTCTGTCATTGTATTTAATGGGACTTGATGGATTTTGTTATACACGGGGAGTCCTGGTACCAAACTGCAGCCGATAATAAGGGCCCATTGTATCTCCTCCCCATGGTTGTAGAGCACAACATTGAACAGCATGAACCTATGCATGTCTTCTCATAAGTAAGCCTTGATTAAATGGGACTTCTTCTCTCCATATAGGAGAATACCCTAAATTGCCCCATTCTCTATAGCTAAGAGGCATAGTCAGAGCAACATCAGAGACATGTTCTCATCTTATATTCACACCAGGCAAGGCCCCGCCTAGAACACTGACAGTAATTCCTGGGGTTGGAGTATGTTTTGATGAATAAACATAGGTAACAGTGTTCCATTCCCCCATCCCATTCCCTCTCCCCTCACTCCCCACAGACACAACTTTGATGCATAATCTTGTCCAGCGAGGAGCAATCGTTTCTAAATGTCATCCTCCCTCCTACCCTCACTATTCTGCTGACCTTATCAGAGAGCTGGATCGATACACCGACCCTCTTGGAGTGCAAAGCTGCATGTGAATGCTGAAGAGAAGCAATTAAAATGGAATTTCAGGGATAGAAATGGGGGGGAGGAGATTTCCTCCATTGTGTCCCCAGGGAGAAAAACGAATGATCCAGAAGCAACTGCGGCTCTTAGAATTATCATAAACATAATTGGTATTTGATAAAGCAGGAAATGAAACATAATGTCCATTAATCATGGTGACAACTGGAGAACTCCACATGTGCCATAGTGCAGATGCGTCTGAGGCAGACTCTCTGCTAATTCACTTCCTGGGTCTCCAGGGAACTTCCCATTGGCATATGGGAAGCCCCATTTGGAAACCTGCCGTACAGATCCAGGAGCTGCCAAAGGCAGGGTTTGTGATATCATGTTTCATGGTAAATTCCAGATATTGGAAAAGTTATTTTGGGGTACAATGAGTCCCAGAATCCCCAAGACAGTAGTTATGGGGGGGGGGGTCTGTGAAGAATCTTGCAAATTCTGTCTAACAGAGAGTCCTCTGGGGCACTCTATATGGCAAATTTCCCCTGAAAAAATATTGCTGATACTACCGGAATTTTCTTCTATTGAAATTCCTACAGATTTGTTTTCTTATGCAAAAGCTTCCCATTTTGCACCCTTCCTTTTATCATATACCATCTAATGCATTTTCACTGATCAGATCAAAATCCTTTTTAGTATGCCCATTACATTCCTGTAGATATTCCTTATGATGAAATGAATCCACTAAACCTTTGCTGGATATACAAGAGTCATTCCTGCAACTTTCTTTCATAGGACCTCATACCTCCTATGTTCCTACGTTCCTGCCTTAAACCCCAACTTTTCCTTGAAGCTTTTGGAAAAAGAAAACCCTATACCCAGTTCCCAGCACTATACTGTAACTAAGATCATTTTCATACAAGGCTTTCTTTATGCAGGGGTAGTGGTTTAGTGTTGGCAAGAAGGGGGACTTTTGCTCCTAATGTAATTCCAGTTTTTTGCTACCCAAACCAATCAATTTATTTTTGTATTATTCAGAGTTCTTTTCACTCATGTGAAAAATCCTTTTCATAGTGTCCTGATTTAGGGATCAGTTTGGGTCATGTAGTAGATATGCTTACTCAAGGTTTGTCCAGGCTTCCAACTCTCACTTTATTCCCAGTAGGGGAGACAGAAGGAAAAACTTAGTACACCAAGGACAAAGCTTCCCCTGGAAATTGCTATGATCTCCCAGATTCTAAAGCAGAACTGAGCCGATGCATAAAACAACCCAGCTGTTCTCTCCACTGAAAATTGCATGAAAAGATGTGAAATACGTTGGTTATGTTTATGTAATTTGCAGTGCAATCTTGTGTTGTTCTATGCAGAAGAAAGCTTCACTGAGTTCAATGGGACTTCTAATTAAGACTGTACCTAGCCAGTATGAGGAAACCACTACCTGACTTCAGGGTGGTCTCATTTTACTTCACAATTGATCAGCATTTAACCACCAGATTTTGCAATTAGAAGGAATTTTATACATCCATTTGGACAAAACAAGCAAGTTCATAAAATATATATGTGGTAGCTGTGGGAGAGAAGGGAGAAACAGATAAGATGTCAATGGTAAACAGAGGATGCAAACTTTTATGAAACTGGCAACTGAGCACTAATTGGGACAGGGTATGTAATGAAGTCTGGACTAGTAACCCATCTGTGGTATTTCCAAGTGCAAACCATATGAAAGTTGGCAGATTTGGACATACTTAGAGACAGAGCTGGTGGGTATCTGTCTGAACCAGTGTTTTATTCTGTAAATGCAGTAGAATGCTATCTAATGAGCTTTCAAAGCCTGTTAAACTGAAAGACTTTTGGAGGGGCAAAAAGAGTGCTGTGAAAAATCTCTTTCTGGGAGAATCAAAAAGGTAATCAAAGAAAGCCTCTACTATCCTGGGAAATTTCTCCATGCACCATGATTCTCATCTAACCATGGGAAGAAAGCAAATTTAGTAGTGCCAGCCACAGCATTCACAGATGGCTGCTCCTCCTAAATAAGCATTACATTAGTGTAAAGGGGGAATTAAAGGAAGAAGTGAAGAAATTGCTAAGCTTTGAGGATGGTGGCATGTTAAGTCTTGGGTGATGCTCTAGCTGTATAAAAAGGGACACAATGGCGGGATACAGACGGGCAGGGGAGGACGTCTTGGAGGTGTATTTAGCTGAATGCGGAGCCTCCAGATGGCCCGCCCCGGGGGCGTGCTTCAGGTGTTGGGGCTTCCACACGGGGGGCAGTGAAGACGCCTCACCTGGGTCCGTTTCGGACCCGGAGTTTCCAAACCGCCGCCTCGGAGGACGCTGCAAAAAGAGAGGCAGCTTCCTCACGGGCGGCCCAAACCGCAGCTTTTTTTTCTTTTGCCGCATGAGAGGTGCGCAGCTGCGCAGCTGCAGCGCTAAGCAGCAGCGGCAGAAAGCCTGTCTGCGCATTTAAAGCACCCAAGCCCCTTTAAACTTTTTCCCTGTGACTTTAAAGCTAGGCAGGAGTGGTGTGAGGTAGCAATGTCCAAACTCTGTCCTTCCAGGCGTTTGGACTTCATCTCCC
>NC_056524.1:221066473-221079852 GCF_019175285.1 Sceloporus undulatus
CTTCCGCACGGGCGGCCCAAACCGCGGCTTTTTTCCCCCCTTTGCCGCATGAGAAGTGCGCAGCTTCGCAGCTGCAGCGCTAAGCAGCGGCGGCAGAAAGCCTGTCTGCGCATTTAAAGCACCCAAGCCCCTTTAAACTTTTTCCCTGTGACTTTAAAGCTAGGCAGGAGTGGTGTGAGGTAGCAATGTCCAAACTCTGTCCTTCCAGGCATTTGGACTTCATCTCCCAGAATCCCAGACCACAGGGCAAGGTGGCTGGGGATTCTGGGAGATGAAGTCCAAACGCCTGGAAGGACAGAGTTTGGACATTGCTGGTTTGGGGACCAGTGAGCCAGGCATGGTGGGAGGAGAGAACAGGAAGGGTAGAATAGAGTAGACAGGGCTGGGAGGGAACACATGCCCTGGGAGGCGAAATGATGTCTTTATGGGACATCATGGGACCTAGTGCCTTGTCAGTGCTCCCTGCCCCTTGATCCCAGGCCCCCTCTAGTTGCCCTTTGCCTTTGGGGGCAAGTTTAGAGGGCATCAAAAGGTCTTGGGCACATTCAAGCTCCGGGGTCTCATCCTCCTCCTCCTCCTCCACCACCACAGGCTCTGCTCTGGCTGGCTGGTCCGCCGGGACCCTGACACGCTCCCCACTGGTGGCTAGTCTGTTGGGCCTGATGCTTCCATCACTTTTAATGAAAGCATACAGCTCCTTGTAAAAGGGCGGGGGGGGGCCCTTCGTAGTACTTTTTTTTTCTTTGCCGGCTGGCGGATGCGCAGCTGCGCAGCGCTAAGCACCGGCGACAGAAAGCCCATGGGCACATTTAAAGTGCCCAAACCCCTTTAAACTTTTCCCCCCGCTCTGCCCAAGAACAAAGGTGGTCTCCTGCCAGCTGGTGTTGGCATCCTTGTCCGCTTACACTTTGCCAGTGTCACCAGCATCATAGATGCCTCCTCTCCTTTGGTCCCCGCGCTCCTGCTGAATCTGCAATGCGCAGCCACAGCTGTCTCCGCTGCCACCGCTGTCCCCCTGCCATCCCCCATCACCTCCCTTGTACATATGTAAATATTTACAGTTTTAGCGTTTTTTATTGTTAGGTGAAAATGGCACAGGAATGTGTGTAGGGGTGCACTTTAAAGTCCAAACTTTCCAAGCAGCGCATGCGTACATGTTGCTCTAGGGTTAGGGTTAGGGTTAGGGTTACGAGTCTTAAAATGCGCTGCAGCTGTGCCGCAGCTTCCACACCTGCATGGCAGCGGACGTTGCAATTAAAGCCTGACTGCAAACTGTGCATGTTCCAAGACCCCAACTCACTATGCGACGGAGCTTTTAAATGGGCAACTTAAATTAGCGGCGTAGCAATTCTGGTGTGCCGGTGCAGCAGCTCTCATGGCTTCTTCCCCTTCTCGATATGTGTCAGCATTCAGGTAGGACTGCTCCAGTTTCTGCAAAATGTTTGGCTGGGACCATATAGCTATGAGGTCAGCCGTCTTGGTATAAGACCAAGACGTCCCCCTGCCTTTTTTCGGGGTGCTGGTGGATGGCTGAGCCATCCTGCCTGGTGGCAAAGGGGAACCGCCACACAGCTGTGCCAGGAGCAGCCGAACTGTGCCCGTTTCCAGGTGAAAATGGCGCAGGAATGTGTGTAGGGGGTCACTTTAAATTCCAAACTTTCCCTTATCACTTTCTACAACCAAAACATCCGCCGGCAAAACTTACAACTTCCCGCGATTCTAGCAACGCATGCGCACAAGTGGCTCTAGGGTTAGGGTTACGAGCCTTAAAATGCGCCACAGCTGTGCCGCAGCTTCCACAGCTGCATGGCAGCGGACGTTGCAATTAAAGCTTGGCTGCAAACCACGCATGTCCCGGGAACCCGACCCATTATGCAACGCAGCTGACACGGAGCTTTTAAACCAGCAACTTATATTTGCGGCGTAGCAATTCTGAGGTATCGCTGCAGCAGCTTACAGACGGAGCTGCGCAGGTACGCCGCAAATCAAAAAGAAGCGGAAAAAAGCAGCACCTTTTTAATGCCGCTTCTTCCCGCTTGGGGCGTGCAGGGGGCGTGTTCATGACGGCATTCAGGTAAAGCCCGTCTGAAGGCTCTACCTTCATGACGTCATGAGTACATCCCTTTTTGCCCGTCTGTAACCCGCCAATATTTAAAATGATGGTATGTATTATTTTAGACATTGTATGTGATTTATTTGGCTAGCACTGAGCAGCACACAATCTTCTAGATCTTCACAATAACTTGTCTGTAGAAGTGTCAGAATGTAAATAGCTTCTACTGCAGCTATTTCCAGATTAATGTATCTTTCAAAATGCTTTGCTATTTCATTACTGATCAAGTGCTTACAGTTCTCTCCCATCTCATGCTTGACCACAAGATTATGTTAAGCAGGTTTTGAATCCTCAGATATCTCTGTTGGCTTGCATAATGGAGACTGTATTTTGGCTTTCTCTAATGATACATACAGCTTTTGAACAATCTGTATCTCTTTCATGCAAGAACCAATCCAGCACTGAAATGATCTCAGAATTTTACTCTGTGGGTGAAAAATGCTTCTAAGACTGGGACTATGTTAGCAGTTGTATTTTTTCCAGGGTTACCTAATGGTGAGGGAAGGCAAACAAAATCTGCCAGCTCCAAGCTGTCTAGTTCATGAATGCCTTACCTCTTTTAAGATTGCAGTGAGAACCTGTAATTCCATGGGGGCAGAACACAAAATGAGATTACTTTGACAAGTATTCAGTGTAACCATACTATGCCTTGGCCCATTTGCTCTCTGAAGATCATAGTTTTGTCCATTTGATAATTTAACAGGCTGTTGTTTTAATTCTATTGGTAGTTTCAATTCTATCCAGGAAGCCTCAGTTCTGTTTCATTTTTTATTAATCCATGACAATGTGCAAAATTTCTCACCCCAGCTTGACTCCCAGAAGTAAAATTTGTTGATGTTGATTTAGGTGAGCATTTAATAGTTGTGTTATGGGGGGAAAGGAAACAATAATACAAGGAAAAGAAAAGGAAAAGGAAAAGACTATGACATTAACTGCCAAATAGGTGAATACCACAGGGGTGGGATTCACACCTTTCAGGTCATTCATGGCTCTCTACATTATAATTTCAGTTGTTTGATCTGTGAATACTTGTGACCAATTGCATTTAACATCTTAGTTCCAGTTCTCTGTCCACCATTAAGCACTCAGAGATAGTCCTTTCACATTTGCCCTTAGTGCATCCCCCATGCGCTGGCTCAGCTATTTTGCTAGTATTCAGTTTGTCCTTTGCACTCCAAAAGTTTGGTTGCTGGCTGGAAGGGCATACAAAAAATCTGGAAAGATCCTAAACACATTCTTGATAGAAAAATCTAAATTTAACTTTAATCTGGCTTTTGGAAAATTTCAACACCTGCCTAATGATGAGAACAAGCTTTCTTAACTCTAATTAATAAGTAGTAAGAGAAATATATTTGTTTTCCAGTTCAATGCAGACTCAGGGTGAGTCTACACCAGCTATTTAATCTGGGATCAGTCTTATTATGCCCCTGACCAGCTCTGGACAAACCACATGCACCAGGTTGAATCCGGTGCAATATGAGTACGTACTGGCCAGCTGTTGTACATATGGCTCAACTAGGTTGATTTTGCATTGGCTCTGCTAGATCGCCCCCTGTTTTAGGAGCTGCTGACACAACCTCCTTGTGGAAAGTAACTCTGTGTAAAGTCTGCCAGGTTTGCTGGTGCTTCTGCTGAGGACAGCAATGAGCACCTGTACATATGAGCTTCACTGGCAGGATGTGGGGGATATGGGCCACACTGACTGACACCATGAAAGGGAGGTGACACCACTGAAGGAGGGATGACACCCAGTGAACACCCCCCACCTCCCTGCCATTCACCATGGCATGTGGAAGGTAGGGAGAAGGCCTAGCTCCCCCGTCCCTGCCCCATACTGCTTTGATTTAGAGTAAAGCCACTTAGGACAGGTAGGGAGAGGTCCTGACTCCTGCCTGTCCCTGCTCCAAGCAGCTTTACTTTAGAGTAAAGCCACACAGGACAGGGAGAGAGAGGGCCCGGCTCCACCCCAACCCTGCCTCATGCAGCTTTACTTTAGAGTAAATCCATGCTGGACATGGAGGGAGAGGGCCTGGCTTCTCCTCCATCCCTGTCTATACAGCTTTGTTTCAAATTGGATCAGTGGTGCTAAAAATCTTTAATTTTCTGGACCAGTTTGTTCATTCCTTGGGATATGTTTTATTCGGTCAATGATCAGCATCCCATTCCTTGGGAAGTTCATCAAAAATTTTGTTACACAGCACATACCCCAAGGGAAGGAAAAAGGTATACAACCCCCTCAAACATCAGCAATATCGTTCACTCTCCCTGATATACCCACACTTGCTGTCTAAATCTCCAGCAGACCTCTCTCCCAGATTGTTAAATATACCCCCTTCTTGACCCTTAATCTTAGGTTATTCAACTTTTCAACCTTCCCTTTTTGTTGTGTTGTGTGAGTCTTATTGATCAATCAGCAATTTTGTGTGTATTTGAGTGCTCCCTTGCACATTTCTAATTTTTTTAAAAAACTCATTATTTATTCAGAATTGGAATTTCTTGCGGTTAGTTCTGGTATACAGAGGTGTAAAAAGATCCCTAGTTGCCCACTTCTCTCATGCCTCCATTTAGGCTAATTAATTTCCCCAACATTCAAAGGACACACTTATATAAAGGACCCATCTTTTGGGGTAGAATTTCCCTGCACTGATCAGCTGTGGAAAGGGATGATGTGGCTCTTGGCATGTAGACAACTGGATCGGGCTGAATCAGACTCAGTCCAGCTATCCATGTGCCAAAAGAACCCAGGACCATGCTGAGGTTTCTGGGAAACAATGGGATTTCCCCCAAAATTTGCTTAGTTAGGAGTAATGTTGGGTTATGGGAAGAAAAACAAAGCTCCTCTCCAGAAGTAGCTGTACATCATCCAGACTGCCAGCACTGGCTTTAGGGTGAATATGGCATTTTCCACCATAGTACACAAGCCCTTACTGAATTTTACACTTTTGAACCAAAAACAAGTAAAATAAAATAAAATAAAATAAAATAAAGCTTTCCAAAATTTGCATTTCTCCAAATTTTGCTTTGGCATACCCCAGTCAAAAAGAGTAATTACAATGGGTATATGATGGGAAAGTGCTCAAATATGTAAATATATCTATTAGTGTAATTATGAAGCAGATGGGCATCCAAGAGTGATCAGAAGCCGCTTCCAGACTGATTGCCCCAGGGCATAACCCCAGGGGTGCCTTCTGCCGTAGTCCCAAATAGACCGCAACAAGAAGCAGAAAAGATCTGCTCTTTTGGGGGCCAATTTTGGTCCCCCTTAGGTGGCCCCAGTGTAGCCCTGGGGTGGCGTCTGGACTCTCTGGGGGCATGCATCATCTAAATGCATTGGGAAAAATTTATTAGGAGAAAGGCACACAAAATGTGTATGAATATTCATGCAAACCATAAAAAAGAATCAGACTCTACATTTTGGGATGAACTAAATTAAGGATTGGAAAAATGAGAAACAATACAAAATCCAGAATTGACAAGTTTGTCCAGTCCTATCTGAGAATTGGTTCTAGTGTTGTTGAATCTTTTTTGCAGTTCCCACCTCTGTTAAAAGTCCTTTGGTCTTTCTCCAAATTCATCTCATATTTTACTTTGATGAACAGTGATGGAAACAAAGGCATGTCATGGGTTTGCAGATTATTGGCTCATTCTATGACAGTGAAAGCGGATGTTGGCAATGTTGATATAAAACACTAGAGCTATCACAAGCAAAAAGGACCCCTTTTGACCATCAGCATACTTTAGACTAGGAGTGGACAATTGCTGATGTTTAGGGAGTTGAATTTCACATCATGGAGGACCTTGAAGGGCTCCCCGCCCCATGGTGTCAATAGGGTTAGTGTTACCACAGTGCAATAACTCATGTTGCCCCCCCCTCAGGCAAGCTGGTACTTCAGAGTAGACAATATGGAGAGAGTATGAGAGGGTAGGGGGCAGTGAAAGGAGAAGTGACAACTGGAGGGAAGGGTGCTCTTCATCCACCCCTCCCTTCCTGACCACCTCGCCATCCTTCCCATCTCACTCAAGCTGCCCAATCATCCCTCTACACTTCTGCAGCTACTGTCCACCTGCTGCAGCTACTAGCAGAGGTGGGATGCTGATGCTTCCTGTTAGTCCCTCCCCGCACCCCATCCTTGGCTTCAACCAGTTCTCTGCCACTGCCACCACCACCTTGTGTTTCTCTGCCACCTTTGGCTATCTTAGCTGAGGTCTTTGTCTTAGTATAGACCAAGAGCTTAGCCTCGAATTCAATTTAACTGTTCTTAAGCTAGTCCTTCCCTTCTTATCACCTTGTTGTAGAGCCACAAGACAGAATAACAACTTACCTTCCTGATGCACCCACTTCAATGAAATTTTCTCTCTCTCTCTTTGCAACCACATTCACATCCCAGTGTTATCTAACAGCTGCCAAGGACAATAGATGAGGGATTCCCCCCACACACTTATTTACTTAAAATATCATATTTCATTTAATTTTAGTGCATTTAGCTAACTTAAAATATCATATTTTGTTTAAATTTAGTCCACTTATTGTGGATAAATTGCATAAGTGGGCTATTCTTGTTGTTGTTATTATTGCTGTTGCACTACGTGGACTGTTGTTGTTACTACTAATTTTATTGTTGCTGTTTTTATCCTTGATGAGAGGTCTTCTGTTTTTCTCTTGGCCGCTGGTGAATTCAGTGCAATTATTGTCATAGAGTGTACTGCTTTTAGTTCTAATCTGCTCCAGATAAACTGATTATAACATTCTCTTCCTAAGGGAGAGTCAATAAAGGCTTGACTGGCAGTGCCCATTTTATTAGCCAAGTGTCACCATGGACTTCCCTGTGTCCTAGAGAAATGCTAATGCTCAGCAACGCTGCACAGAGGACTACTTTGCAAGCAGTCTGAAGGATTATTTAAGTATTACAATTATCTTCTCTGTAATTCAAATGCTGCTTTATCACTTTTTTCATATCAAACCTTTTCCCTCTTAAGGAAAATGCATTCTTGAATAACCACAGCTTTGAACTGCATCTCATTACTCAGGATGGTGGAATTTAATGAAATTAGAAACCATAGTTTTCCAACATGATAGACAAAAATCTCCCTGCCAAAAATAATAAAAAAATAAATTGCCTTAAGAAGATTCCAAGTCACAGAGGTTCATCTGGGAGCCGCGACAGAATTATTTCAGACACTCCTAGTATTTAAAATCTCTCAGTCTACAACAATAACAGCCCCTGATCTGAACAATGGGTCACTTTATCCTTCCATTTTGGGGTGTCCATGCTGGGTTGCCCACAGACACAGTTTACCAGAGAAGGTAATCCATGTAATATTTCTCTTAGTTGCAGAGGATCCATGGTTTGACAGTCTTTGCAAGTATAGATCTAGTTAAATAACAGATTGTTTGGAAACACAAGGCTATTAGAGTTAGCAGTAGCAAATAGGAACTTCCAATTGACTCCATAAAAAGGAAGTGGTCATCTTTGTGGAGCAGTCCATGTCCACAAAAATATGCGTAAAGCAAAGATTGGTAACAATGACAAAAGCAGGAAGTGTCCATGGACAGCATTGTACATGGACAGTATTGTAGACCAAGGAAAGGTAACTATTGGAGGTAATGAAAACAGGTGTAAAGTCGAAGGCTTTCATGGCCGGCATCCATAGTTTTTTGTGGGATTTTCAGGCTATGTGGCCATGTTCTAGCAGAGTTTCTTCCTGACGTTTCACCAGCATCTGTGGCTGGCATCTTCAGAGAATGCTTTGCCTGGAAAAACTGGGTGTATATACACTGTGTGAGCCTGGGAATGCAGGAGTGATTTGCATGTGTATTGTTCTTTGTTGATGTCTGGCCTCAGCCTGGGAGGATAATGCAAATGAGGATTAATGTCTGCTGATTGGTGATCAATTATCTGCTGGGAAAGTCCCTGACTCTGAATGGTTTCCCATTTGCATTTGCTGAGTCCTTATTTTGCTATTCTTCAGGACTGGTGGCCAAATTTTGTTCACTTTGCATTAGCCTCCCAGGCTGAGGCCAGCCATCAACACAGAAAAATACACATGCAAATCACTCCTGCATTCCCAGGCTCACACAGTATATATACACCCAATTTTTCCAGGCAAAGCATTCTCTGAAGATGCCAACCACAGATGCTGGCGAAACGTCAGAAAGAAACTCTGCTAGAACATGGCCACAAAGCCCGAAAAACCCACAAAAAACAATGAAAACAGACTTTTTAAAAAACTAGTCTTTACTCTGAAAAGCTTGGGGTAACCTATGTGGTTTTCTCCCCTACACAACTTTATTCACACAGGAAACCCTGTGTCGTATATTATACATAAGGTGAAGGAGGAGTTAATAGCATAGATGCAGTGGGAATTCAAACATATATATATTCCTCCTACATCAGCAATGCCCAAACCACTACACCAGAATGTGGTTTGGGTGTTGGACTAAGACTCTGGGAACCAGGGTTAAAATCCCCCTTAGCCATGAAAACCAGGAAAACCCATTGGGTGACCTTGGGCAAGTCAGGCACCACCTAGAATATTGTGTCCAGTTTGGGACACCACAATTCAAAAAGGACATCAAGAAACTGAAGCGTATCCAAAGGAGGGTGACTAAAATGGTGAAGGGTCTGGAAACCATGTCCTACGAGGAATGACTTAGGGAGCTGGGGATGTTTAGCCTGGAGAAGAGAAGGTTAACAGGTGACATGATAGCCCTCTTTAAATACTTGAAAGGATGTCACATTGAGGAGGCAGCGAGCTTGTTTTCTGCTACTCTAGAGACTAGGACATGGAGCAATGGATGCAAGCAACAGGAAAAGAGATTCCACCTCAACATTAGGAGGAACTTCCTGACAGTAAGGGCTGTTCGACAGTGGAACAAACCCCCTCAAAGTGTAGTGGAATCTCCTTCCTTAGAGGTCTTTAAACAGAGGCTGGATGGCCATTTGTCGGGGACACTTTGATTGTGATTTACTGCATGGCAGGGGGTTGGACTGGATGGCCCTTGAGGTCTATTCCAACTCTATGATTCTATGATTGACATATTCCCTGCCTCAGAAGGTAAAGGTAATACCCCTCTGAACAATTTTTTTCGATAGGTTTGCTGTAAGTCAGAAATGACTTGCAGGCACACCACAACACCTTCTTACTATGACCTGTCACTCTTACAGGGGTGAAAATCATGTGACCCACAAAATTGTGTGGTCTCCTGGAGCCCCACAACCCTAATTTTTTTTTAAAAAAAAATCAGCTACCCCACTGCCTTTCCCACATAAAAATAGACCCCAAACTCTCCCTTTTGACCTATACATCAATTTTAAGGTAATCCACCTGAAGATGACTGGAAGTGACTTGTGGGTGCCTGAAACATCATTTTTAGTTACTGTTGGGCATGCTGGTGCAGCCTACCAAGGGTGTGGAGGAATCAAAAATGGCTCTCAAACCTCTGCTACAATTTATACACCTTGCAGGATCTCAGTGCAAATAGTCATATAACTAGACTACACAGACTTCTTTTATGCTAAGTTCTTAAAACACCACAAATGATGCATTGTACCTCTTTGGACTAGGACAGACTGTATTTATTTTTTATTGATTTCTCCATTTCTCATATTTGCATCCTACCAATTTTCCTGCAAAGAATTAAGAGAAGTGTACATAAGCTTATCTTACTTCATTATCATAACACCCCTGTGAGGAATGTTAGGCAACGAGGTCTTGGCTAGTTTCTTGCTCAGCAGAAATTTTATCCAGACTGGAAGAAAATGTCTTCTATACTTCCAAATGCCAGTGCAACAGCCACACCCAATCTTTTTTTTTATTTTAAACTTTATTAAAAGAACTACTTATTGTATTTACATAACAAGACTAATAAAGCAAAGACAAACAAAGAAGACATTATTTCAGTCTCCGTTATTACCACATTGTCTATTACTCTTATCTTCCATAACTGAAATACCTTTTTCCATTTTTCATCATATTGCTGTGATGTTCTATCATTTTTAGACATTGCAATCATATCCAATATAGCTAATTCAATCAGCTTCATACTCCACTCATCTGATGTTGGGACAGTTTTGGATCTCCATTACTTCGCATATAACAATCGGGCAGTTGTAATCATGTATAACAAAACACTCACTTCATCTTGGACCAAATTATCAGGTATTACATCAGTTATATTCAACAAAAATAATTCGGGATTCAATGGAATATTTTTTTTAGTGTGAGTGTTATGTTTTTATGTATCTGTTTCCAATTTTTTTTTACTTTACTATACTGCCACCAAAGATGATACAATGAACCACCTTTCTGATTGCACTTCCAACAATTTGTATTACCATGTTTACCTATTTTGGCACATCTAGTTAGACTCATATAACATCTAAACAACAATTTATACTAGTTTTCTTTTACGTTATTACATTTGGTAAAGCAAAGGTTTATTTTCCAGACATTCTCCCAATTGGTCATAGGTATTTCTTTCCCTATATTTTGGGGCCATATTATCATGTTTGTTTTAACTGTCTCCTCTGTCATTTCCATACTTAATAAAAAATTGTAAATCTTTTAAATTAACTTGATCCTATTTTCCTTAATAATTTTAGCAAATTCTGTCTCATTATCTTCTATACCATCTTTAACAACTGCGTGTTACAGACCGCCTAAAAGCGGCGGTCTGCCGCCACCGCTGGTTGCTGGGTCCGGGAACCGCAGCGACCAAACCGCACAGTTCCCAGGCACACCAAAAAAGAAACACCAAAATGGAACTTCTTTTTGCGGCCCGGGAGTGGCGCCACGAGGCGCTAGTCGTGCACTCATACTGTCACTTCCTCCACACGACGTCCGGATGCTATGCGTCTGCGACATCAAAATGGCGGCCCCATGTGGACGGGCACCGCCATTTTGTATGGACTCAGTCCGTACTAGGGTTGAGGGGCGTCAGAAAGTGACGCCCCTTCGTAACCCTAATATGCCCCTTCCTAATCCTAATACACACTTTAGGCGCGTGTGTAACACGCCTATGTCTCTTTTCCAGTCTTCTCTAATTTGCCAATATTTGAACCAATTAATCTGGAGGTCCAATATTTCTTCTTATTGCTTTAAATCTTCTATTTCTCCACACCCAATGAGCCACATCCAATCTCTTGATAGGTCTGGAGAGCAAAGTGTTAACATTCCTGCAGGGAATGGCATGAGCCATAAAACACTTCAGAGCTCTTGCAGCAGTGCTTAGGGTGTCAGCAAAATGAAAACAGAATAAAACCCTAATTCAAGATGATTATGAGTTGATTCACATTGACTCTAAGCAGAGTCCTGGCTTAATTACTCATTGTTTTCTATCCAACAAATCTATAGAACTTTGAGAAACTGTTACAACTCCTTCTGCCTCTTTGGGGACAATTTCCTACATATGCAAACATACAATATTTGCTCTAAGAATGGGAAATCATTTCTATTTGTTTCAACCTCACAAAACCCACCAACCATCCACAATGTGGTAAACAATAAAAAAAAATTCTGAGCTGGCTGCTAAATGAATCAGAATAATAGAGAAGTTGATTTTTAGCCAGGTGGTTCAGATATGCATGTGTATATCTTTGTTTCTCATAACCTGGCAAGTCAGCATGGTGTGTGATGGCATTAGCAAATGACAACACTTCCATGATACAAGTAGGATAGTTAAATACATAAACTTGCTTTTTCTGACCATCAGAACCTGGACACATACCAACCCCAGTATTCAGTATTTAATATAATGTAATAACTTGATGAACTGAATTAGTTACTTGATAGACTGGCCTCCTCAGCACAAATGAAACTAGGGTGAAGCAAAAAAAGATTATAAAGGATGATGCTATGCAACTTCCCACATAGAAGTGGCACTAATAAGAATACAGAATAAAAGCCATTCAGTGAGAGTCATTTTAGAATGGGGTGGGAAATATGTGGCCCTCCAGATGGTGGTAGACTGCAACTTCCATGAGTCCTACTTCATATTGTAACCCTAGAGGTTTGGGGGAATTAAAATCAGCTCAAATGTAGCAATGTCTACTGGCTGGGTTACTTAGCCTTGGGACCAATCCCTTTGTATACCAAGTTCAGAGACACAAAGAATTCCAGAGACAGGGTCTTAAACAAATAATGAGTTTTATTTTAAAAGGGGGAATCAACAATCATACAAAAACACAAACATGCATGCTCACAAGGACTAAGAAATTCAAAGATGTTATGTTGGAACAGAGTAGGCCAGACTGACAGAGATACTATACCTGAATAGCTAGCTGCTGCTCTTATTACAGATCTGGAGATGAAAGGGGAACTCAATTGGGCCTGAGACAAATGGAGATTGGTGAGCTAAAGAGGAGCTAGCTGAGTAAAACTGGCAGCATATCTGCCTATTACTAGACTAAGCCAAAGACACAAAAGAAGGGCACCAATTTTTATAGTGAATTTCAACCCTAGGGCAAAATTCAAGGCATTGAAAAGAGCCAGATGGTGGTGCCTTCTTTGAAATGGATTTGAATCACTTTGAAGTCAGTTTTCCAAGGTGGTAACATTGTGGTATGAATGTGAGTGATGGGCCCGGCCTGCACATCCAAGGCAAGAGGGATTAGTGTGCAGGACTACCTGAATTGTTGACTCTTTGATGTCAGACCATTGTTGGTATTTCTCACTTCCTCTAGATTGTCTGGACAAACAGAACCCAAATAACTCCTAGTGCTAGCCTACGTGTGATGGAAAGATTGTAATAATGGCATACACTTCAGGGTCATAGAAGGGCCATTTAACCTGTATTTTATTTCAACTCTGACATCAAAAGACGAGGGGTCTCTCCAGTGCTCTCCAGTGCTATCAATTGTGAGTAATGCTGAGAATTGTAGTCCACAAACAACTCAAAGGACACAGATTTCCACCCCACATTTTAAGGCATGATTGCCACCTTTTCACTTGTGAATGGATGGCACTTTCTCTTACGTTCACCTTTTTAATGTCTCACATTCTTTGTGTCAAATTTATTAGCAAATGTTGGTAAGTTCTGATGAAACACAGATCAAAAAATTCTCACCAATTTCCATGGAACAAAATTCAGGAGGTACAGATATTTCCACTATAAAATGGAAATATAACTCTCCCTCCATTCCAACTGCCACTGCTGTGGACTCTGAGGGGGAGAAGAACCATCGTTGCCGGTCCTAGCTGCTGGTGAGGCACCCTCCCTCCCTTCCAACTGCCACTGCTATGGACTCTGAGGGGGAGAAGAACCATC
>NC_056524.1:221084852-221162532 GCF_019175285.1 Sceloporus undulatus
GAGACCACTGACCTGACCAAGAATTACTTTTTATATTCCAAAGACATGTCGAGAACTGAAGCATAAGTCACTATTCCAATCACCTTACTTTTATCTGTACTTGCATTCTGACTTATGAGACTCTCTTCTGTGGAGAGATACCTATTCTCCAAATACTGGTAAAGAATGTGTATTCTCCACAAAGCAATATCACATGCATCTCCTTTCTTTTGCTTAGATACAAGTATCTGAAGATAAGAAACACAAGTCAATCATACTTTCTTTTTAAATTCTTCCTTCAAACAGCCAAGGTTATTTTCTGGGAGTGGTTTTCCCAAAGTATATTTCCTGGATGTGTCTGTCCAGATGTCCTTGATAACTTTTTCAGTATTATTGCCACCTTTCTGTTTGAGAGAGGGAAAGAGGAAGAGAAATGGATGCTATGATTTTAAAATCTATATCTCTTAGCATAATAGCATAAGGACCTGTCAAGTCTATCAGTGCTGTTCTTTAACTGATTCATCACTATGCTCTCTGTCTGGCCCATTTTGGTTTTATTGGACTATTTCAATAAAAATCAAGACTTCCAGAAATAAAAACTAGCAGGATGCTAAGCTAGTTGCTAACTAACCAGTGGTACAAAGTTATCTCTTTACAGAAGAATCTACGAATAAAAAGAGGGATTTAAAAAATATATATATCAAGGAGTATTGGGAAATTTCCTGTCTTCTAAACCTTTCATGAAGTGTCAGAAAGTCAAGCTTTAAACTCTCAAGTTCCCAACAAGAGAAATAAAATGGCACAGTTCTCTTTACCAGATGCCTTCAATTTTAATAATCTTGCCACATGCTCTGAATGGAAAGAAAGATTTAATTGCTTTAACCTGGCCACAAAGCTGAGCATGGCGGAATGAACAGTGGAAATATGTTCCATTCTCTATTCTATGAGATAGGAAGGTACTGATTAGTCCTTTCCTTGGCTGAAGGGGACTATACAACAATGAAACTGTTCCATTCTCAGAAAGAGTTTATAAAAGGTTGTTTTATATAGCTTTTTTGCCCATAGAGCTTCCATTACTTCAATTGCAGGATGGATGGAGGGATGGATGGAGGGATGGATAGATAGACAGATGATAGACAGATATGTTTCTAAGATTTAAAAATATCTCTCCACAGAGATGCTCAAATACATTATCATAATCATTCCTTCCTGTTGGATAATAGTAGGGATAGTTCTAGACTTGACTATTGGAGATGTCTTCTGACATCTGTAGCCCATTATGGTACTCACCAGGCCAAAAACATTCTGTAGCTGACTTGGATAGGAAAAGACCTAATACAGTACCAAAATCCAACAGAAGTGTACATGGATATTGCAATAACCACCACAATGGCTGTAAGTGGCACCAAATGGCATTGTAACCTGGCAGTAGCAGCTGCATTTCTGACCCACAGAAGGGACCTCTTCTTGTGCATCCTGCAGTTGATTTTGATCATCACATATGAAGATGGATATTCTCAAAAAAAAAAAAAAAAAGGAGCTGAGTTCATCCCTACTATTATTTCTTCATCACAAGATTAATTTATGTTATATCAGAGAGTTGTGGTGGTCTTCTGTGTTGGACCAAGCATTGCTAAAGCAACAGTTCGGATGCTGCTATAATTCTCACCTCGTAGATTATTATTATTATTATTATTATTATTATTATTATTATTATGCTTTATTTATAAAGTGCTGTAGATTTACACAACACTGTACATACAAACAGTAAAATAGATAAACATGCCCATGGCATACAATCTAAGAAATAACAGCACAATACTTATAAATAATACATAACAATACAGGAAAGGGTTCAATAAAGTAAAGCAGGCAACAAATTAAAAATGTCAAATAACAAATAATAACCATACAATGCCTGGGAACGCTTCTCGGAACAGGTTGGTCTTCAACTCAGTTTTGAAACTGGTTAAAGAAGTGATGACCCGTGTTCGTGGAGGAAGAAGGTTCCAGGAGTGAGGGGCATCAAGTGAAAAGGGATGAATCTCGGATGGGGTAGTGAAAATCCTAGGCTGAGACAGCAGACCTTGACTACCAGAATGGAAGGCACGAGTGGGAAGGTGAGGAGAAAGAAGGTCTGATAAATAAAGAGGGGCCAGACCATGCAGGGCTTTAAAAGTCAAGAACAGGAGCTTATACTAAATATGGAAAGTGAGGGGGAGCCAGTGAAGGGATGACAATAAAGGAGAGATATGGGCAGAGTGATGGGCAGATGTGATAATATATGCAGCTGAATGCTTGGCAGAAATGAAAGGATGGAGGTGAGAAAGAGCAAGCCCTGCCCAAAGAATGTTATGAAAATCAAGTTGTGATACCACTAGGGCATGGACCAGAATCTTGGCAGTAGAGGCTGAGAGAAATGGACAGATTTTGGCAATATTGTATAAAAAGAATCTAAATGCCTTAGCTGTGTTCTGGATCTGGGGGATACATGACAGAGAAGAATAAAAAATAAAACCAAGACTACAGGCTTCCTGAACTGGTTGAATAGAAATATCATCAACAGAAACAGTATTGAAGAGTAAACTTAGGTGGGAAAATGAGAAGCTCTGTTTTGGACATATTGAGCTTCAAGTGTCAATGCCACATCCACTGACAGACAGCTGTAAGACAAGATGAAACCTGCTGTTCAAGACCCGGAGAAAGGTCAGGGGTGGAAAGATGAGCTGAGTGTCATCGGCGTACAAATGATAGGAAAAGCCAAAAGAACTAATAAGTTTTCCAAGGGACAAGGTGTAGAAAGAAAACAAAAGGGGACCCAGAACAGAGCCCTGGGGGACTCCAACAGATAAGGGGACAGAGGACATCTGACCACCTCTGACCACTGCAAAAGATCTATCTGATTGATAAGATCTAAACCAGTCAAGAACAGAGTCCGAGAATCCAAGGTCAGAAAGTATATCAACTAGAAGACTGTGATCAATGGTGTCAAAGGCCGCAGACAAATCAAGAAGGATGAGAACAGAGTAAAGGCCATTAGCCTTGGCCCATAAAAGGTCATCTTTGTGAGGGCTATCTCTGTAGAATGCCGTGGACGCAAACCAGACTGAAAGGGATCAAGAATGGAGTGGGCTTCAAGAAACTCAAGGTAGCGAGAATAAATGACCCGTTCCAGAACCTTAGAAAGTAAAGGAAGAAGAGAAATCGGACTAGAGCTAGACAAAGAAGAGGGGTCATAAGAAGGTTTTTTTCAGAATAGAGGAAACTAAAGCATGTTTAAAGACCGTAGGGAAAGAACCCGGAGAGAGAGAGAGATATTAAAGATATAGAGAAGCGAGGGCAGAAAAGAGGGAGCTATAGAAATTAGAAGATGAGTAGGAATTGGATCAAGAGAACAAGTTGCAGGTTTGGAAAAGTTCAGCAGCGTAACGAGTTCATCCAAATAAACAGGAGGAAACACAGAAAATTTTTTAGGTGAGAGTGATAGAAGATTAGTAGTAGAAGGAAAATCAGGAGGGACTATCTCAGAGTGAATAGTGGTAATCTTTCAGATGAAATTGTTAGCGAAATCATTAGGAGAGAATGATGAAGAGACAGGAGGCAATGGAGGTTTAAGCAAAGTGTTGAAGGTGGGGAACAAACGCTGCGGGCACCTCTTATTGGCACAGATCAATGATTTATAATAATTCTGTTTTGCCATGGACAGGGTGCATGAAAAGGAAGAAAGAACAAATTTGTAAAATTAACCCACTCCCTGGACTTTTTCCAAATGTGTTCAGTTGTTCAGTTGCTCGAGAGCAGGACCGGAGAAACCCAACAATGGGAGTAAGCCAGGGCTGAGGCATAGTCATAGAGGAAGATGCGCATACAGAGACAGGGGCAAAGCTGTCAAGAGTTGAAGAAAGAGTGGAGTTAAATAAAGATATTGCTGAATCAGCAGAATCCCCAAGATTTAGAGAAGAGAGAGATGAATCCAAGGTCTGACTGAGATGGTTAAAATTAACAGATTGAAGATCACAAAAATAGCGTTGAACAGTATGACGAGGAGGTGGAGTATAAGTAAGAGTAAAAGAAATAGATAGCCAAGCAGCAGCGCTGTCAGTGGTAGTAACTTGTGAGCCACAACAGCTCTGTATTTCAGGCAGAAAAGCAGCTGGAACAACTAACTATACATCCAGACTCAGTCACAGAACAAAAATAGAATGCAAAAGATAGAAGGACAACAGACAGGTAGATAGTAAAGTAACTTATGGCACTTCAGAAGACATCTTCCAAGTGCCAGGGGGCATGCAGTCTCCCAAGATGGGCTTCTCTTTCCATTCATAAACAAAGGCATGCTCTGTCAATCCCAGCATTGTTAATGGTCCAGAGAGGGACCTTGCATTGACATTCAACCTCTGGAGGCTATAAACCAATCAGCAATGAATGCTTCTTCTCCATCACTGGAGCCTTTAATTTACAGTATTCTCTGCTATCCAACCTTTTCTCCCTCTTTACCTACTTTTCTTTCATTCTCTCTCTCCTCTCCTACCTCCAGAATTGTAGTTTTCTTTGTTTGGAAATTGATATTAAAAAATCCATCTCCCAGCCACCATTTCTCATAATGATGTTTACATCAGGGGGGAAAAGGGGGGAGGGGTATTTTTTAAAAAACAGAATTTATTACTCACTGACCCAAAGCTTTGCTATACATCACGGAGGTTTTGAAAGTTAGTTTCCACAGCAACATGATGTAACATACCAGCCTGCTTTAGAAACTGCAAGATTTAACTCTTAAACACCTGGATCCAGTCTCCCACCATACATGTACACACTGTTCTGAGCATAGAATTAATTGGTGTCAGATGTATATGGTTTATTTGCAGAGGTAAGGAAATCATATTTGCTAACTATCTGTATTGCCAAGAAAGTCATATGGAATAAGTTATAGTTGGGATGGGGTGGGGTTGGGGAGAAAGACAACTTCAGAGGGTCTGTGAAACATAGCCACTGAAATCCAGAGGCAAATGAAAAATAAATTAAATCCTCTTGTCCAGACCTAATAATAATAATAATAATAATAATAATAATAATAATAATAATAATAATTTTATTTATATACCACCTTTCCAAAGGAGCAAGGCAGTTTACAAAATTACATAAACAAAAACATAAAATATATAAACAACATAAGCAAATACATAAAATACCTACACAATATTTAACATATACAAACTAAAATTCCATCCCTCATCCCTTAACTAAAATACAATCATCAATTCCAATTTAATAATAATAATAATAATAATACGTTTTATTTATAGACTGCTATTCCGCAATGATCATAGCAGTGTACAGTAAAAATTGTAATAGAATACAATACAAAATACACAGTGACAGTTAAAGGAGGGAGGAGCTTCGTCCTTCAGGCTGTCCCTGATGTTGCTGGGTCTGCCTGATCGCTCCCTCTGAGGCCAAGATGACAGTTAAGGAGGGAGGGGCCTCTTCCTTCAGGCAGTCCCTGATGTTGCTGGGTCTGCCTGATCGCTCCCTTGGATTCATCTCTCTCTTCTCTAAATCTTGGGGATTCTGCTGATTCAGCAATATCTTTATTTAACTCCACTCTTTCTTCAACTCTTGAAGATAAACTTAAAATAAGCAAGTTAAACTTTGAATTATAAAATTTTAAAATAGGTAGGCATAGAAGGGACATTTGGGGCAAACAGCCCAAATGACACATGGATGTGCTCTCTACATGATCTAGGTAGATTCCTCAAAAAGATGGAGAAAGGAGAAAAGAGAAGAAAGAGAAAGAAAGTGCATTAGTTCCAAGTCCACTTGGTTTGAAAGAAAAGCTTGAAAAATGGAAAAATTGCTATAATAGGAAGAGGGATGAGGGAGAACTACTCATGATCATTTGGTTTTTAATTCCATATTTCTTAGCTGCTACCTAAACTCATACAAACATACAGAAATATTTTGGAGTAACAATTTTAGAATACAGATACTGCAGAGAAAATGCAACAGAACTACTAATTGGCATTTGGCATTTGCTGCTTTCATAAAAATTGGATGCAAATTATATTAACTGTACACAGACACTGCCAAATATGCAATATGAGAATAAATGTGCCCTGCATATATTTAGCTTGTTCTTCTGTGGCTTTTGGTCCAGGCCAGAGATATCATGAGCAGGTTTCACAGATCTGTCCAACAAGCAGCCAGTGCTTGGTTTTTACAGAATATTCATCAGTTGTTGTCTGTGGTATAGGGCATGATATGCTATGGAAGACAAATGTTCTTCAGATGCATCAGTCATGGATGTTTGCAGAGTGCTTGGCCTTGGGGCTTAGGGTGGGAGAGAGGAGAAAAAGCATGCTGTTTCAACACATGCAAATGCAAGGGTAACCATCTTCATAGTAAGACAAATTCCAAAGTTCCCAGTGTACCAAAACCTTTAACAGGCCAACCAAAAAAGTACAAACTTCTCTTTGAAAGCTTTCAAAATGTTTTTGCTATCTTCAGTCACCAGAATTCTAAATCAGCTATTTAGTTAAGTCTGCATAACTAAGTAATACTTCCTGTCCTGAGCCTCTTCCAATTTATTTCATTTATTTTATTTCAAGGATTTATATCCCACCTTTCTCCCACAATGGGATTCAAGCCCACATAAGAGCTGGCTGCCATATTTGAAGAAGGAGGACCTATTAATTTCTGATTGGGGTGCAAAGAAGATATTTCCTCTTCTCTTACCCAAACAGCAAGGCTGAAATAAAGACTTGTGACTGGGGTCTTGTTTCCAATTACTGCAGCCTTACTTGCTGGTGGAGCGGGGAAATCATTCTTCTTGCACCCCAATCAGAAGCTGAACAGACCTTCTTCACTCAGTCAGTCAGCTAATAAGATGGGATGGGTGGCATTTGTCTAGGTTAATAGTAAAACTATGCAGTCTTATTGAATAAATGTCAGTTATTCACAAATAAATCTAGGTCATAAATCTGTAACTGCAGTCTTGAATATCATCCTGTATTTTGTATGTTGCCTGTGTAATGGAGTAATTATTATTGTTGTTGTTGTTGTTGTTGTTGTTGTTGTTGTTGTTGTTTATGGTATTTATACCCCACCCTCCAGCCTAATGGCTATCAGAGCAGCTTACAATTATTATTATTAAAAATGTAAAAATCAGACAGTTGGTCTCACAGAACTTTCAGGGCTGAAAGGGGGTTCACATGTAAAGATTTCTGCACTGTTGTCTAAAGTACTTTGCAATTATTATTATTAACCTTTATTTAGAAAGCGCTGTAAATTTACACAGCGCTGTACATACAATCTTTTTAATTAGACGGTTCCCTGCCCTCAGGCTTACAATCTAAAAAGACATGACATAAAAGGAGAAGGGAAAGGTGGTGGGGGTAGTAGGCTAATACATATAAAGTACATAGCAATACAGAAAATGGTTCGATAAAACAGGCATCAAAAGAATATCAAATAGCAAGCGACAATTATGCAATGTATTATCTGTTTCATTGCTATGCTACTGCTGTTAGCTCCCACATGGAACATAATGAGGGAACTTTTTTGAAACTTCTTAAGGGCCCCAGCTAGCTTCATCCACCCTTGGAGGTATTTTGTAGACAAAAACGGACAAGGGAAATGTTGTTGCTTTTACTTTATTGTCTTTATGCCCAGGCACTCCATGACCATGGAGCAGAGGTGACCTTACCTTTGTATCTGCATAGACCCTTTCTTCATAACACAAATTCTCCTGCACACACATATTTGGTGGGAAAGGTTCAGCATCTTGGATCACTCCTGCAAAGTTTGTTCTACAATCTGATACAGATTCACTTGCTCCACATACACAAAAGCCACCAGCTGGGAAGATTCCTGTTTAGCCCCATTCTCTATTAACAAAGTCATTGTACATCTCCATTATGACTCTGGAGTTCATGGGTTTGCTATAAGAGGGAAGTTAATGTTTCTCACTTACTTAATCTTTGTCCAAAAAAAAGCTTCATTTTCTTAAACATCCTCCTGGAAGACCATATTAATAACAAAATCAGTTTCACTAGTTAAGGGAAGTGCAAAGTGCTTTCATTGTGGAAAAAGCCACCTATGTGCTATATATTGTAAAGAATAAGTAAGAGAGCTCTTCCCAGCTTCCCCTAAGTCAGCAGTTCTGAAAAGAGGCCAACACTCAACAGTTTTACTCAGGAAGGCTTTGAGTGTGTTCTTAAAATAAAAAAGCATATCCTGACTTACCAGTGCAGCATTAAAGCTGTCTAGTTTTATGAACTGGAAAAAAAAGAAGACATAAGAAAGCAACACTATGGATACTTTGTCTCTTGAACCACTTTCTCTGGTTGCTTTTTGGCACTGAACTACGGTAAAGCACAGCAGATACAAAGCTTGGATCGCTCCCCCACCCCGGGTGAAATTCAAAGAATCTCTGATCCAAAGTAGCTGGAGGATTCTTGGTGTTGCCACTCTAAAAGCTGCTTTGCAAAAAAAAAATTAACTTTAGATCTGTAGTCCAAAAATACTTTAAAAATTAGACTGAATCTCCAAAAATTCTGTCCTCTATGTTGGTATGGCAGTTGTGAGAGATGTAAAACCACAAAGTAGTGGTGTTAATGTATGGGGTGTCAGCTGGTGTGGGAGCAGGGCTTCCAGGGGATGGGGACAAAAGACCACACCCCTCACCTCACTACCACATCTCTCTACTCATGAGTAGAACAGCATGTGCGGAGGGATGTGCACAATCCTTCACTGCTGCACGCCACTCTACGCATGAGTAGATAAACACATGGGGGGGGCATGCTCCTTTCCTGCTGCATGCTGTTCTGCTCATCAATAGAATGGCATGCAGCAGGGTGTGTATGTGCACATTCTCTCGCTGCCATGTGTCACTCTACTCATGAATAGAACAGCATGTGACTGGGATAGGGTGTCACCCAGTGTGGTCCACACTTCCTGCACCCCCATCCCACCCACCCCCAGTGATACCACTCCCCCAAAGTAACTTTTTCAAGTTCAGAATTCTTAGGTGGGCATAAGGTAGATCAGGACTGGGTGATTTCTCTGGCTGATTTCAAGTAATCTTCATCCATTTGTGATTGTAAACATTTTAACAGTTCAGTTGGGGGGTCTAAATCAACCTCTTAAGATCACTTGATTGAAATGTTGATTTGTATTCGAGCAAACAGCAGATCATTCCAGTATACAATTTATGTGGTTCAGGAGGTAATCAGCTCTGCCACTCACCACCACCCAACCCACCATTTTGCATCAGAATTGTTGTAAAGGTCAGAGGTTAATGCACTGAAACATTCTGAACATATGAAAGTACAATATGTATGCTATTGTGTTACTACTTCCATTGTATTTCCATAACACAAATGGCATTAAGCCAGGTTATATTTTAAAACTAGAGGCATACATTGATGTGAGTTCTAGACCTTGATTTGTTCTTTTACAAATTGGCCTAGCTGACTTCAGGCTGATTCAAAAGCAGTTCATTTTGGCTCAGGTCCTAACCCACGTCAAAATCTGGACATCCCAAAGTTTGGGCCTGCCCTTGATTATCACTGGAAATTTTAAAAAATCATAAGTTTTCTTTTTCTCAGAATTGGATAAAACTAAAAGTGTGGTAGCTCTTTGAGAGTGGATTACTCATGACAAATTTCAGACAAATAAGCATAATTGCTGGCATACAGTACTGCAGTTATAGATTCATAACTTAGGCTTATGAATCCATGATGACTCTGTATTCAGTAAGACACACACCTTAACAGCCTGCAAACAGACTGAGTGAAGGAAGTCTGTCCAACTGGTGAACAGAATGCAAGGAATTAAAAGATATATCCGTATTAATCTGTAGAATCAGTAAATAGAAAGATATTGTAGCACCTTTGAGACTAACTGAAAGAAAGAAATTGGCATCATGAGCTTTCATAGACTTCACTCTACTTCCTCAGATGAATTTGGTGGAGTGGAAGCCAGGTACAGACTTGTACATGCCAATGGTATGTGAGGATGTTAATACAAATTACAAGTCCTTTGTGTATGGAAATGAAGTTGCAGGTCCAATTTTAACGATGTTCGTTAATACACAAAGACATAGGAAACTGGTCTTTTTGCATGGAGATGAAGTGGCAGATCCAGATTTGCAATGGGACTAGCCTGTGATGATGGGAATAGATGAATGTAGGGCACTTCCATGAGGATGGGTTCAGATACTGTTGAAGTGCATGTAGTGTGTCAGGAAACCATGGTCTTTGTTCAATACATTTTTGAGGGACTGTAGTTTGTGGATGAATTCCAGTTCTGTTGTTTCTCTTTCCAATCTACCTTTATAGTTCTTTTGTTCAACAACTGCTGTTCTGAGGTCTGAGATGGAGTTCCCAGGGAGATTGAAATGTTCTGACACCAGTTTTTGTGTATTCCCATTTGCCATAATTGTCCACTAAAACCACTCCCCCCAGTGAGCAAGGCCTGGCAATGCAAAGAAGGATCCCATCACAATTCTTTTTTGATACATATGTAAACAAACAAAATTCTGTCAGAACCACATTCGCTCCATCAAAACTCAGGGGTTCAAGAGAATCTGATAAAATGTTCCCTAAGTTTAAAAGGTGGACATATTGGTTGGCACTTAGTGGACTAACACACAGGTCACCAAATCCTAATCATCCTCACTAGGGCAACATATATTTAAAGTATGCTTATGACTTGTTAAAATGTGTCTTCTTTCTTATATAATAAGGTTAAGTTGGCCAAAACATTGAAATCTATCCAACAGAGGTCACATTGTCATCACAGCATTCTCTATGCCCACTTCTACCAAAAAAGAATCTGTTTAGTTATTAGGAGGATTCCCACTTCATCCCTCAGGGGATGTTTTGTAAGGACGTGGTCCATGACAGCATGCACTGTCCCTTAACATTTCTCCTTCTTTAATCTTCTGTCATTCTCACTATCTCCACTGCAGAAGGTATTAATGAATAACGTGTTTCAAATGTATGAGCTGTGGCACTGGATTTCACTTGGAGAAAGAAAACAATGAGGTGCATTTATAATATCGCAGAGAAAATATTGCATGCCTAACACCCATAGCAAAGTGTCTACTGAGCCACTTCAAGATTTTGTATACCATGCTCATTGTGCATAATCAAAATACAAGAATTAGTTCCAAGGCAGCCTTCAATTCTTGACAAGTTGCTGTTGCTTAAACAATAACAAAGGGTTTCTTGCAAACAAAAATAAAAAAGAAGAACCTAAGGCCTGGTGAGGCCAAATGTTTTTTCATAGCACATATCACCCAGAACATGTTATTGCAAATGGAAGCTGGTTATTTCAAAGAGAGCTCTGAGGCAGCAGCTCTGCTTTGCTATATGGCTTCCTGCTTCTTTTAACAAGATTAATGTCATTATCAAACTCATTCTCAAGATGCTACATCCTCCATTTATCTTCAAACCCATGCATCTTTCAAACAATGACATTGACCTCTCTACCAAAAGCTGGAGAGCAGGCAATTTATTATAAGCCTCAAATTAAACTGCCTTAAACAGTAAAGCTTTTTCCCCCATAGAGGTGGGAGAGACATGATTGCTGAAGAAGGTACAGCTTCATGCGAGTTGGGCGCGTTACAGGCCGCCCCAAAGGGGCGGCCTGTAACCGGCCCTTTCCCCGCCGGATCAGGGCCTCAGCTGCCAGAACGGCAGCCTCCGAGGCCCCAATCCGCCGTTTTCCAGGCCACAGAGAAGTGGCAAAAGGCCGTCTAAAGGCTGCGCCAGTGACACAATCCGCAGAAGGAGCTCCATTTTGGAGCTCCTTCTCGTGCTGCGGAAAGGGCGCTCTAGGCGCCCTCATGCGGCGCGACGACATCACAACCGCGCTGCCTCGTTTGGAGGCAGCGCGGTGGTGACGTAGTCATGGCGGCGCCCATCTGTATAGGGCGCTGCCATTTTGTACGGACTGGGTCCATACTAGGGTTACGGGCATCCGGAAGGGACACCCCTTTCTAACCCTAGTACGGACCCAGTCCCTACTATTACGCCCGTGCGGAACAGGCCTAAGTTTAGCATATGTTATATACTAGGAACCTCCTTGACAAAAATCTCATCTTGGCTATTGTCACATGAAGTTATTGTTGTTGTTCTTAACTGCACTCTAGTCAACTTCAACTCATGACAATCTTGTGGATGAGACATCTCCAAGCCTCACTGTCCTCAGCCTCTCTGCTCAGGTCCTGCAGGCCCAGGCCCGTGTCTTCCCTCATCAAGTCTAACCATCTGGCACATGGTCTTTCTTTCTTTCTTTCTAGTGCCTTCCACCTTTCCTAGCAGCCCTGTATTTTCTAACAATTCGTTTTTCCTCATGTTGTGGCCAAAGTATGACAGCCTCAATTTAGACATTTTGGGTTCCAGAGAGACGCGGAACATAAATTCTAAGTAAATGACTAGACATCTAAACAACTAGCCTTTTCTAACATGAGCTTGCCCATGCAGTGACATAATGTTTGAGGGCTCGTTTCTGGGTCCTTCTGCCATCAGAGGTGAAGCAGGGGGAAACCATTTGATGGAATTTCCCCAAATATGGAATGCTGTCTACATGGCCTATTTGTCCCAAGTCAGCTAATTTGGGCTGGAGATCAACATTTAAAGGTTCTGAAACTATTTGCAGGGATCTGTACCTTGGAGAGTTCATTTGAATCTCAAATTACCAAGAACAGATTCAATACCCCACTAAAATGGAGCTGCTGCTCAAAGTCCTTGTTGTTCACATTAGTCTAATAGGCTCTAAGTAATTTTCATGTTTTTGGATTTATTTTGGGTTCATGATCTCTTTTACTGGCTGTTTTATATGTCTTTTTCTTTTGGATTTGGTTATCCTGACCCCTGGCTTTTCATGGTGTATTCTGGAATGGTTGAGACTTTTCTACTGCATTCACCTCATTTGAACTCCAATGAACTCCCTTGCTCAGCTCTGTATGCCCTGGACAGACCTGACATACTTGTAAGAGCTTTTCCCACTGTAGCCAGCTTTCCTGGACAGGCCTGACTTACTTGCTGCATTTAGGTACAGGAGAACTATGAGAACTGCAGCAAAGATCAGAGAAGTAAGGGAAGTTTGAGGGTGTGGTGGTACATGATGTATGATCTTCCCTGCTGATAAAATGTTTTGGTTCTGTTTGTGAGCCCTAGCTCCATTACATCTCTGATTTGATTGCTTTCCATGAAAATGGCCATTTTCCTTTATGTCAGCCTGACATGGCATAAATCATCTCTCACCTATTCCACACCTCACCATTTATTCTAAATCTGCAATACACATTTGCTGTATCTTTTATTGGAAGCTTCTTCACTCCAGAAAGAAAAATCTTTCCCTGAAATCCAAATTAGCATACAACTAAGGCAACCACAGCCTGCTGTCATAGTTTAAATGTGTCAATGTTCCCATCTTCACTGGGCCAACTGAGCTGACCTCTGGCTCCCTCTGCTTTTGAACCAGTGCTGTTAATAACAACTTCTCTTACCAAAGTGATGGCGAGATTGACTACTTCACCCAGCATGTTTTGTCTGAACTGAAATTTGGCAGTCCGTGATGTTTTAGCAAAAACTTCTGCTAATCATTTTCAGTTCAGGAATATCTGAGAGCATCATAACCTCAGGAAATCTTCCACATTAGATGCCTGCAGGCCAGCTTCAATCTGATTATCCCTAATGGCAATCCTGATGAAGAGGTTCTTGTACAGAAAAAAGGCACTTGAGTGATTGGTTAGTTGCTGCCAACAAATGGAAATATCTTTCTCCCACAGCTTAGAAAAAGTACTTTTTTGGACTACAGCTCCCAGATCCCCTAACCAGCATAACAACTATGCAGGGATAAAATCCTTATAATCATTCTCTATAAATAAAGTTTTTCTGCCTATGTACTGATCGTGCCAACTAGCAGAATATTCCATAGATGGTTTTAGACATGATCATTGGCAACTAGTGCTCAGCTAATGATGAAATACAAAGCCTTTTGCCAAAGTAGCAAGTCATTCTGGGTCTTTCTCCCACCTCTTCCTGACAGCCAGAAACAAGAACACTTTGAAACATTTAAGTATTCATTTTTCCCTATAATTTTCTATAACTTGCATTTAAAAGGTAGTAGTGGTGGTGGTGAATCTATTTTCAAACAACAGGAATAATGATTTCTTGATGTAAAGTACACAAAGCCAATGAATCTGCAAGCCTAGGTATTGAACAAAGCCTGGGTATTGGCTGACTTTGTATAATTGATTTTGACAAATATGTGATTACAGATGTGAAAAGAAGGCACTTATTTGTACAATTTTTGTAACTAATCTTAGCAATAATTTCCCTGTTGTGTGATTTGTTCTCCTTTGGATAGACAAAAAGAAAAGAAAAAAAAGAAAAGAAAAGAGAATAAACATTCTCAAAACAATGTATTTATTGTTATTCAAGAGGGGATCCTACACACTTAGACAGTGAGACCCTTGCAGCATCCTTCTCAGTAAGCATATAAAGGATTGCACTGCCAGTGTCTGACAGGGGCCTTGTCATGATTCTCTCAAGGACACAATCTACCAAGCATTGCTTTAGTTTAGAATAGTATAATTCACTACAAAATAAAAAAAGCATGCCCAGGAAAACGTCTTTGGTTCATTTGACCCCTTGAAGGCACCAGTCCATTTCATATAGCCTGTCACATTTTCAGTATGCTATTCTAAAATAAGTAAGGTCCAGTGCTCAGTGGCAAAACATATGCTGTACTGATGGAAGAGTTAAAGTTCAGTTCTTGATATATCCCTCTGAAAGGACCATCACAGTCAAACTAGAGGTGATAGAGGACTTGTATGATAAGGATTGGTTTTATCAATCAATGTGGCCTATGACCCATTTTACATTGGTGCCCTGCCACCAGGATGGGTCTTTCCTCCCTTCTCATCTCACTTGTTGCCCCAGGTGCTGCCTGAAAGTCTCCACTTGAGAATTTCCTAGAGCAGGTTTGGGGAGTGCAGACATGGCTCTAGTGAGTAGAAGAATCACCTACTTACTTTTGCAGTGAAACAATTGAGCGCACATAGTGTACAAAAATGCAAAAACCTGAGGAAAGTGCACACAATACACACACACACACACACACACACACACACGAAAGTATGTCCAAAACAGATTGAATTAAAGAAAACACCTAAATGTCCATATTAGGAAAAATTGTGTATAAAATGGGCATAGAAAAGAAGGAATGTAAATGCACATACATTTTCATATGGTCTTGCAAACTCCGTTAGAAATGGGCCAGAACAAATGCAACATACAAAATTAGAAACTGAGTGAAATCAAACTTTTCAAATTTCTCAATCCCTTATGTGTCCCCTTGTTGCCCTTTCTATAATATAAATCCATCCATTTTCAAATGCCTATGATAACATGGCAGGAGGACAGGTACAGATGTTGATTATGCCTTTCATCTCCTGGACTACATTGTAATGTTTATGTAGTGGGTGATTATTTACACTGTGGACAGGCCATAGTGAAACACATTCTCTGTGTCAACAATCTCCATCATCAAAAAAGTAGTCTCATTGGACTGCTAATTCACAAAACAATAACCACAGGAAATTTTAATGTTGGACCTGCTATATCATCTCTGGTTTAAGCCTTCAAGAAATGGATGGGAAAGATCTCTTTCTGATATTTTAGAGAAACCTTCCTCATCATGCTGCCCCTCAGCTTGGTTGGACTACAACTGCTTTCATCATCAAGCAACACAGTTACCTGGGTTAGGAATGATGAAAACTGTGGTCCAACGTATCTGCAGGGCACCAGCGTGAAGAAGGCTCTTTTCGGAAGGCATTACCCACTGGAGTAAATGGACCAGCAGATTTGACAATACCAAGCAGGCATCATACTCAAGGCTCAAACACAAGGATTTGTGTGCTCAAAATGACAAAAAATGGAACTGAGTTATTTCAAAAATGACATTGTCACAAGTTGTTGAATCAAATTTTCGAAAGGCAATTTTGTTTAGCTGGACTGGTTGAAAAATAAGATGCCAAATCTTTCTTAGGTGTCAGTTCAAAGCAACATTTTTCATCTTGATTTGTGCCAGTGGGTCAAAGACTTTACTGAAATCAATAATTTCACACAGAGAAAGAGTGGTTTTAATTAGCATTTTCAAAGATACAGTTTTTGTATTATGGGCATTTCACTATTTGAATAGGTCAGACTTTCACTGGAAGAGCTACTATTTTACAAACATCAATATTTGGAACCAAATACAGTATAATCAAAGGTAATGTTATTCCTAGTATGTCTGTATCTGCTATAAAGATGAAGCCCCTATTCCACCCACTGCTTCACAATTCTTGTTGGGGCAATGTCATTGACATATTGCTGAAAAGACAGACACTGCGGATATTTTCACCTCCCTTGCTTACTCTTGTTCCTTTTACACCCTATGATTCCATAGCAGGAAAAGCAAAAGAAACACAGAAGACTAGCTGATGCTGGTGGTGTCTCCATAAAGTATGAGTTTAGATCTGGCCAGCTGTTACAATGGGAGCTGGATGCCACACTTCCTTTAGCTCCTTCAGAATTTCTAGCTGAAATGTCTGTGCAGACTAGCTTAACAAAGGCTAATGGAGATAGTATTATACCTCGTCCCAGTGCCTGAGGATTTAGTACCCAGGAGAGGGAGGCATTGTTGAAAAGGGGTGTAGAAGGCTGTGTAATTAGGATTAATGGGATGACATTAGGCAAGGGGAAATTTACACTGAATATCAGGAAGGGAGAAAAACCACCTGACAGTGATATTTATGAGTCTGAGGAATGACGTCCCAAGGGAAATAGCTCCAATTGCTTAATTTATTTAATCTCCTCTATCAGACTGTCAGGAATGAGCCATTCAGAGCCCATTTTAGGAAATTTCTCAATTCACAAATGCAGGTAATAATCAAACAGTAGTCTTATCTTGTCCATGATGAGCAAAAGCACCTATGACATATGTGGCCAATAAAACTGAAATTTCAGAATAGCTCTTCTTTTCACATCTGAAGAAGCAAGTGGAATTGCAGACCATGACCAGAAATTAACAGGATGAGATCTGATCCTGAAAATTATTTCTGCAAAGCACAAACCAGAAGACAGGTTGAAAATGAGAAGTTAAATTCTTTGAACCATTTAGTTACTACCCCATGTCACTTGCTCTGCCAAATTTAAACTGCAATCCTATGCTCACTTAACTAGGACTCAGCCCCACTGAAGTGAATGACACTGACTTCTGAGTGCTTGTATATCAGAGAAAGAAATAATGCAGGCCCGCCAAACGTTTTGGGTTGTATCTCCCACTGTTCCGCAACATTGACTGCTGATGACTAGAGCAGCTGGGAGTTGCAGTTCAATAACAAATTCAGCCCTAGTGGTGCACTGATTAAATGCCTGTACTGAAGCCATTCACAGCCACAAGGTTGTGAGTTCGATCCCAAGGCTCCAGGGTCAACTCACCCTAACATCCTTCCATGGCCTGATAAAATCAGTACCCAACTTGTTGGGGGCAATTAGTTTACACGTTGTAAACCACTTGGGGAGTATTTAAGTGCATTGATAAATGGCATAGAAATGTATTTGCTATTGTTTGGTATAACAAATGGAAGATGACACAGTCTCATTCCTGAGGTGTATTAGAATTATAGCATAATAAATAATCAGTAAGCAATCAGAGAACGCCCTAGCCAGAGAACAGATGCATAGAGTTTTAAATCTATTCCATGGTTAGGACCAAGCAATCTAGAAGAACTTAATGTTTGGACAGAACAAGAGAGAGAGAGAGAGAGAGAGAGAGAGAGAGAGAGATCAAAATGAGCAAGCAGTCTCAAACATCTGGTTCGAAACAAGCCCCACTGAGTTCAGTCAAATTCATCCAGAATCTTCAACTAGTTCAATGCAATACATGTTTACTCTGAATTAGGGCTCTTTGAATTCCATGAGGTTAATGCCCAAGTAAATCTAATAAAAAAAATTATTAAAGCCTAAATATCCTGATGAAGGAAGGATGGGTATAGTAAAATTAACAAACATAAATTCTGTAAACACGCAGATTTGCAGTTACTTAATATAGGCATATAAAGGTTGCTACTCCTGTGAAATCAATGTCAGTTAAAAGACTCAAATAAAAATGTGGGTTTGTTTAATTAAATAAGTTTTAAAAAATGAGAAGCATTTTATTAAAACCAAAACAACAACCAAGAATTAACTAGGTAAGGGAGAGATCTGGGGAAGGAGAAATTATGGCCCTCCAAATATTTTTGGACTACAGTACCCAATGTTCCTTCCAATGAGCTGGCTAGGAGTGATATGAGTTGAGGTTCATCAATTGATTAAACTTATGTTCATCCACTCAGCTGCCACTGCTCCGGCCCCGGAAGGGGTTAGCCTCCTTACACCCCTCCTCTTTTGATATCAGAAATACAGGTTAATTCACCCTTCTTTCGACCCTGCTGTGGATGCCATAACTGGAATTCCTTCATTGCAGTAAGCTAGCAATAGGAGTTGCTTGGGCCCTATTTTCCCAGACATTTCTGAGGTTGAAATACCAACAATGGGATGATGCCAAGGAGTCAACGGTTCTGGCATCTTTGCCTGCTAATCTATCTGACTTTGGAAATGTGCTCCCATCACTCATATTCACACTCAGTGTTTCCAATTCCAAAAACTGATTTCAAAGTGATTCAAACCCAATTCAAAGATAACACCCATATTTGGCTCTTCCTATACCTTGAATTTTGCCCCAGGGCTAAAATTCCCTATATATACTGGTGCTTTTCTTTGCTTTCCCAGCTTAGTCCAGTATCCAGTATCCATGCTGCCAGTTTGCTTGGCTAGCCCTTCTCTCGCTTGCCAGTCTCAGGAGTGAGTGAGTTCCTTTTATCTCTGGACCTTTAAACAAACAGAGCAACTATTCCATTCAGGTGCAGTATTTCCATTAGTTTGGTCTTCGCTGTTCCAACATGACACCTTTGAATTTCCCTGTCTTTGTGAGAGTGTGAGGTGGTGTGTATTTGGTGATTGTTGATTTCCTACTTCTACAATAAATTACTTAGAAGCCTGCCTCTGCAATTCTTCGTGTCTCTGGACTTGGTATACATAGGGGCTGGATCCCATGGCTCAGTAACCCAGCCACTACCGTTGAGCTAATTCATAATTTTATTTATTTATTTGGAGTAATTATACCCCACTCTTCAGCCAAAAAGGCTCTCAGAATGGCTCACAAATTGTTAATTAAACAGTTCCCTGCCCTCAGGCTTACAATCTAAATAAACATGACAAAAAAAAGGAAAGGAATGGCAGTGGCAAAGGGGATCAAGTCCAGCAGATCTTTTTCTCTCTCTGAGGTATCACTGGGGGTGTGGTGTGGTGTGGGTTGCATCGGATAACACCCCAGAAGGAGGTGACACCTAGTTTGTCTCCTGCCCCCCTGTGGGCCTTGGGCACCCCATCCGGGCCATTGTGGGGCAGTATGTGCAATGCACTTGTGTGTGTTTATGCTCCCATGTGCTCATGCTCCCATGTGGTGTGCAGTGCTGGAAGTCCTGCCCCCTGGAGACCCTGCCCCCCATCCCATGTGTCACCAAGTTGCACCAAGGCTCAGCCATTGATGAAAGGCTTCTATCTTAGTTGGAACTGCTCTTGTCAGGGAATGCTGCCAACACACAGACAGCTGATAAGAGCCTGCTGGACAAAAGGTGAACACGCCAAGCTGCCAAGGAGCAGTTCCTCAACAATGCCAAACGAGGTCTGAAGAGAGTAAGCCAATCCAAAGTTCAGGATTACTGAGAGCAATACTACCAGTCCAGTCCGAGGTCAAGAATACCAGAGGGTTGGTCATCGAGTCCAGTCCGAGGTCAAGGATTCAAAGGCAGTCAAGGGTCTAGGAAGCCAGGAGTCAGATCAAGCAGCATTCACTAATAAGAACTAATAGTCTCTGGCAAGTGAGCTCAGCGTCTGCCAGGTGCCTTATATCTAGCTCCCTTATCACGGCTGCTGATTGCCTAATGAGCGCTTCTCAGCAAGCCTCTTGGAATGCTGAAGACACAACCTTTCTGATTTCCTCTGGATAAAGGTAGGAACCTCAATGCTCTGCTGTTCTATGACTCCCAAGTCTGGCACTTCTACTGGGGCAAGGCTGGGCTGCTGAACCCCAGGCTCCACTGGAGAAGACCCCACAGAGCTAGGGTCTGGCTGAGCCAAATCCACTGGGACTGGGAGAGCAGATCTGGGACCTGGCAGGGCAGAACTGGGGCCTGGCACAGCCTCAGGTTCCTCCTGCACCTGAGGAGCCAAGTCCTCCTCCTCATCCTCCAAGTCCTCCTCGTGGCTGGCCATGACAGCTCTGGCCTTGTAGAGAGAGAATACCTGCCAGCATCTGTTAGACTTAATCCCTTCCTCCACTACCATCCCCTTTTCTTGTGTGTCATGTCTTTTTAGATTGTAAGCATGAGGTCAGGTAACTGTCAAATTAACAATTATAAACCACTCATGTAAAGTGCTATGAATGCTGATGGTGCTATATAAATTAACAATGATGATGGGGCAGATGATAATAAGTAGTAGTTGTTGTCATCCAACAGTATCTGGACAGCCAGACTTTCACCACCACCTAACTAGACCTTAGCTTTCAAAATAAGTTGTAAGTAAATGGTTCATATTATTCCTATGAGCAGAAGAAGCCAAGCTACGCCTCTCTGAGCCCCAAAATGGAGAAAGGGAAAATCCCCAAAGCATAGTGTTCTTTAGGTAAATGAAGAAACTGTCAGCGAGGCCATGGAATGCCCAATGTCCTACTGAATAGCAGTCCCTGACCTCACCATGCTCTTTCCAGATGTTTCCTGCATGTCTCTTGCTTAATGTATTGATGAGTCTGTAAATTTGGTTGCCTACATGACCTTTGCCTTTGACTCTTATGTCACTACCCAGAAAAGTGACACTCCTGGGCAGGATCTGAATGACATTTGTCACAAATGCTGGACCAATTATGAGGTTGTCACATGACACATCATCCTGCAAACATTAGTGAAAAAACTTGGAATTCATCCATTAGAAAGGAGAAACTATGCTATGTCAGCAATTTATTCATCAGTGCTGAGATATTAGTATTGTTGTTGTTGTTATCTTTATTATTATTATCATTTATTATTATCCTTTCCCTCAATATTGGGTCTCAAGGCAAATTACAATTTATTGAAATATACAAAACTTCAATACAAATGAATATGTTTGTGAATGTGTGATATTATTTAAAAACAATTAAATTACAGATATAAAATATTTTAAAATTAGTTAAAAGACAGACAAAAAAAATCAACAAAATAGCATATCATTAAAAGCTCATTGCAGTAAATTCCTGAAAGTCTGATGAAAGAGAAAAGTTTTGCTGGAAGAATAAGAGTAAGAAGGGAGCCATCCAAGTGTCCTTGGATGTGAGAGAGTTCCAAAATCTGAGACCAGCCATCAAGGTCTTCTTCCATATTCCACTCTGTAGTACAGAGAGAAGGGCATCCCTTGAATATCTCAGACCTGCAGCAAACTCTCATAGGGAGATGTGGTCCCTATACATATGATAAACCCTCTCATTATGAGTGGAAAGAATCAGCTATTTATGATAATCAAATTAGGGACCAAAATCAGGGTCCTTTTATAGGGCACTATCTGACAAATAATTTCTATGTAGGCATTTATTTTTACATAAAGCAGCCCTGAGCTGATAGATTCTTTACTCTTTTCCAACCAGCTACTCTGAAGAAACCAGCCACAGATTTGTTGAGGTGACAACTGAGAAGAACTCTGAATGAAACAGTCATGATGCTTCTCAAAACAACTGCTAACCCCAAGCAAAGCTTTTCATAAAATGTAAATTAGGGAATATTTTAAGCTATAAACAGAAAAGGGATAGGGACATTAGTTACTTATGATTAGTGATGGCAACAAATTTTGGTGGTTTTGAAATGCTTGCCAAAATTACCCATGATCAAATATCCCTTCCTTCAGAAATGGCAGATTAGTGTTGCTTGAGATTTATTTATTATTTATTTTTCATGTTTTAAAAGTGTGACTGGCTAAACGTGTGTTCAGTTGAAAAATACACAGCAATGATTTTGTCACTGGGGAAAATGTGTACCAGTTTTTACATTGGTAAACATCCATAAATAAAAATGTACATTACTAAAATAAATTGTACAGAAAATGTGTACAGCTCTCAAGCAGAGAAAATAAAGTCTTGGTATCTGGTATGAGCAAAGGAAGAGGTACAAAAACAGATTAAATTTGGAGAAATGCAACACAATTTAAACTGAGATAATTTCATATCCCTGCTTATGAAAATCCATATTTAGCAAAAGCTGACTCAACAAATATATCAATGTATTGTTAGCTCTTTCCAAGCTATTGTTTATCTTATAGGGGTTTTTTTGGGGGGGGGGGGGGTGTTAAAAAAAAAACCAAATCTATTCGGGGGGGTGTTGGGGGGGGGGGGGGGGTTGAGTAACCACCAAGATAGTGTAAAGGCCTCCTGTCTCTGTGTATCTTTCCAGGTTAGTTATATGTGTGCCCAAAAAATTCTGGGATAATATTATACTATTATTAAATAATCAAGTGGGTGGGGGTATATAATCTCATTTTTTTGTGCCAATAAAATGACTCTGGGAGTTGCATGCAACCTGCACTTTGCCCATTCCTGATTTAAAATTATGCTCTTTAGTCCATGTTTACTCCATGTTGGATTTCTACCATCAGTTATCTGCATCTGCTGTGGGATAGAATCCACAAAATATTATAAGTAGCAAACCTTGTTAATCTTTAAGGTGCTGTAAAAATCTTTTCTGTTTCATCTTTTGATGCTGCCTAAATATGAGGATCTTAACGAAAAAGAAGTTAGAATGTATTAATGAAATGATAAGATACAATTTGACATGATTCCTTTACTGTTCTTTTTGGATATGAGGAGAAAAAAGTGCCTCAAGAAGAGCAGATGATGATCATTAATTTGCTAATGGCCACTAGAACTGTAATCAGTTATAAATAGTAGCAAACAGATATCCCATCAATAAGAATGGATGTTCAGGATCTAGGATGTGGTAGTTAGGTGAAACCTAAACATTATTAACAATGGAGAAGGAAAGCAGAAAAGGAAACATTTTATTGGAAAATGGTCTTTTTGTTGTTTTTGAATAATAGTGCAGGACATAAAGGTGCAGAACATGCAACACTGTGATTTATTGAGAATGCTATGAGGATGAGAAAATGATTTACAGCTGTAAGTTAAAGTTATACTTATTGGTTGGTTGGAATAATAATATAAATGTCTAGACAATGGAAATATAAATCAGATGTGTTTGCATTAATTAAAAGTGGGGGGAGGGAAGGAGGGAAATAATGAATATTTTTTTAAAAAATATTTTTCTTTCACAAATTTTGGAGCCCTACTGAACACACTGCCCCACCATTATGTGTGCAGTGCCTTCTTTCATCAGATCTCCATCAAAAACAGAGGAAATGGTTGTGAAATCTTTTCCAACACTTAAAACCATTTGAATCCTCCTTTTATTTCCATTGCCTTTAGCAATCATTTTTATAATCCTAAGGGCCTCTGAACAAATCTTTCCAAGAAAACCCTGTGGTACGCTCACTTTAGGATTACCATGAGTTGAAAACAACTTGAAGGTGCACAACACTAACAACATCTAAGGCAAAACAGAAAAGAAAAAAAACAAGTTATGGGCATCTCAAAAAAAAAATTCACATATTCGACAAATCAAAGGATCTGTCCCGTGAAGAAGCAATGAAGATTGCCTCAGAATGGGTGGTGTCCCATAACTCAAAGAACAATAAAAAGAGAAATCTTAATGCATTTGGCCAATTAAAGAATTCCATAAATGGAAGGAGGTAATTCCTTCCTGACCCTTGTACCAATCAGCCCTTAACCTAAAACATGAGAATTGATTACCTTCAACTTGCAGTAGCATGTATAATTACAAATGTTATTATTGGTCATAAAATTATCTAGTCCTTTCAAAAATCTTTCCATAAGAGTATTTGACTCATTGCCCTTTAAGACAATGAATTCTATAGCATTAACACAGAGAGAAAGAGAGAACACCGAGGTCCCATGGTATTTTGGTTTAATACTTGGGGAGAACACAGTGCTAACCAGTCTGCAATATTTTTCACAAAAATCAGAGAGGGAATCTTGGAACATCAAGTGAATCCTTCCCAGTGCAGCATATACATCTCTCTGACACATGGCATAAATATCAATGAAAATAGTGCACATATTGATAAAAATAAAGCGAGCAACCTCCAAGCGCTACTGCCGTCCTTCATTTTCAATTATTTGGCCTTTAAGTTGATGTGGGGTGGAGATGAGACTGCTTCCTCTTTCACTCTGTTAATAACAAGGCTGTCAGAACTGGGACTGAAGGAAACTTGTCAGCTTTTCCTGGGAACCTATGAAGGTCACTGTGTAGTGCAATCTCAGCGTTCCTTGACAAAAAAATACACACAAACACACGTGTTGTATGCCCACACTAGAAGACACCAGGCAGAAGGGTCTAGTGAGCATGCTTCAGGCTACCTGACAGGTTGGGTTGCTCCTACAGCTGAGATATCTGTAAACAGCTCGATTCTGAAAGTCCACCAGCCAGCAGCACAGCTTAGGGGCATGCAGACCAGAAGCCACAAAGAGAAATGTCCCTACAACCCTACACTACAACCTCTACCATTCCAGGTGGGTCTGCTTTTTTAAAAGAGATCAGCCACTGCAGTTCCTCATCAGTGTTTGGAAGAGTATTTGAAATTCTTACCCAAAGAGCTCTAGTACTTCACAAACCATAGAATGCAGTCATGACAATTCCAGTGATCTCAGAGTGTGGCCAACAGAGCTACCCCAGATTTTTTTTTTTCTGGATTTAAAGATACAAAATTTAGCTACAACAGGGGAATCCTAAACAAGAGAAAACCAGACGACTGGGACCTCACTCATTGAGGTTCTCTGCTTCCAACAAAGGAAAAACTCTTTTATTGGACGTTAATCTGCGACTACAATTGCTACATTTTACCTGTACAGGTCTATACTGTGTATGGCACTTTCCACTCATCATCATCATTATTATTATTATTTTAAAACCATGCTAAATTACTAGATAAAACAAAATAAGATCCTATCTAATATAATGAAGGCTGCAGGCATATACCCAGTTTCTCTTTAATTCAGAGGTCTTATATCTGAGTAGATTTGGGACTACATTGTACAATGCAATTACTATGCATAATGAATGAATAAAACCCCAAGTATTAAACCAAAATACCATGGGACCTCGGTATCCACTGGGGATCCATTCCAGACTCCCATGCAGATACCAAAGTCCGCGGATGCGCAAGTCCCAAAGGGTGGTGTGAGACCAGACCACCAGGATCCCCAGGGATATTTATAAGATGATATTTATTAGAAAAATCCATTATTTAAACAGCCTGATCCCTGCTGAACTATTCTAGAAGGGTAAAGATAGCATACAAACATGCTTCAGAATGACCTCCTCCCTGCAGAATGAAAGAACACATGTCAAAGACCAAAAAACAAGGAGGAGTGGTCAACGGCGGTGAGGAGGCTGGGTGCTGGTGTTGGAGGCCTTGAAGGCCTCTGGTGCTGCTGCCCTCCGCACCTCCTCTTCCCCACCTCCGTGCCTTTTTTTTGAAGGAGGAGTGCAAACGGAGGGCAGCAGCGCGGGAGGCCTTCAAGGCCTCCAGTGCCAGCACCGGCTTCCGCCACTGAAGAAGGCCGGGTAGAGTGTGGGAGGCCAAGAGGCCCCAGCACAATACCTGGCCCTTCTGTGGCCACAGAGGCCTGGAAGAGGCCAGGTGCTGGTGCTGGAGGCCTTGAAGGCCTCCCGCGCTGCTGCCCTCCCACGCCTCCTCTTCCAAAAAAAGGCGGGAGGTGGGGAAGAAGGCATGGGGGCAGCAGTGCCAGAGGCCTTCAAGGCCTCCAGCACCAGACCCCGGCCTCCTCCATGCCTCCGCGGCCACGAAAGGGGCGGTGTCGGTGCGGGGCCTCTTGGCCTCCAGCACCGGTATCCGGCCCTCGCAGCGGCGGAGGCCTTGAGGAGGCAGATGCCGGCTGGGAGGCCTTGAAGGCCTCCAGCGCGGCAGCCCTGCTTCCTCGCTGCCACCACAGGAAAGCCCGTGGCGGTGCTTGTTGGGCCAAGAGGCCTCCAGCACCACATCCGCCCTTTCACGCTGGCGGCAAGAAACCGAGACTTCTCCGCCACCACCTCTGCCACCCCGCTTCCCCCACACGGCTGGTCAGAGCCAAGCCATGCGACGAAGAAATTAAGTAGGGGAAGGGAAGGGAGGGAGGCAGGTAGGAGGAAGTGAAAAGCGAGGAGGGGAGGGAGAAGGAACTTTGTCCCAATGGTGGGTGCGCATGCACGCGCGCTGCCATTGGGACAAATGGGACTTGAGCATACGCGATTTTGTTATACGCGGGGGGGGTCCGGAACGGATCCCCCGCGTAAACAAGGACCCACTGTACTTAAGCTTCAACGTATCACAGAAACAGGCAAACCAAATACTATAATTGTGGCTACTGTTAGGGATCATTGGTATACAGCAGCCAGAAGGAGACATTCAGTGCCTATCTGGCACAGTTGGATTTAGTAATAGATATCCCATTAACACCTTCAAAAGTTATACACAGCAAGAAAAGTTATATATTTATCTAATAACTAATGTGCAAAGAGTTGAATATTAAACTCCTTTTAACCTTGAGGGAGTATTTTTCCTGACAATCTATTTTCCATGCAATAAATGTGAAGTTGTTAATCTTTTGTTGCAGGAGATCCAAATGTCAAATCTACCTCTTTCCTAACACTTAAACTGCAAGGTGTTGATGCTAAGAAAATGCAATAATGATTTACTTTGTAGAACTTATTAATTGTCTATTTGTCTAAGACAGTGAGTGATGTGCAGTTTATAACACTGAAACAATAGTGCAAAAGTGGAGAGGAAAGTTAATAAAAAAGAAAAAGAAACCCCAGAGATATCAAATGCCCATGGAGTATTGAAGTAATCCTATACACATAAGGACTGGTAATACAGTATATTTCTGGTCCATTTCACTTCTGCAGATGTACATTCATATGACAATTCCTTCCCATTTCATTATTAATATGAAAAGTGAAGGTTAGGTCACTTTGTATGGCAATATGTTGTTGCTTTTGCTATATGCCTTCAAGTTGTTTCTGACTTATGGTGCTTCTATGGCAAATCTATCATGGATTTTCAGGGGCTATACCCCAAAATGATCAATCCCTGTGAAAGATTTGGAAACAGCAATCTTTTTGCATGTAAAACTGTTTAGTCTGTCCCCAAATGAAATTTTCTCCAAAAAGTCCTAAAGTATGAAAAAATATATATCAAAAACTCTCATAATGTCACTCAGCAAGGGGGAAATTTTTGGAATGTTTTGTTCTTGGATGCTAGAATTAAATAGGGGAACATTTAAATCCCTATGTGGAAACGAGCTGGGGTTTTCATCCCATCTTCAACAATCTACCTGGCTGTGAAACTCACCCATCTGTCCCTATCTACTTTATAGGGTTTTAGAGAGGGAAAAATGAGGAGATATTACTGCCTTGAGTTCCTTGAAAGAAAGACATGATAGAAATGTAATAAATAGACTATTTTAGGCATGTCTGCCAAACATCCTGAAGAAAACCTGGATTTTGGAGAAGTCCTATGATACCGAACTGAACTTTCAGGGAGAATCTAACCCTGTATTTGGAACAGGAGAACTTGTCTCTTGGCTATGACTTGCAAGGATTTTATGTAAAGGTCAAAGTAGACATGGCATGTGGCCTTGCAACTAACATGGAACCTAGCAAGTGTGAAAGGAGAGTTAAACATTTTCTCTTCTACTTGGGTTCCTGCAAAAATCACTCCTACAAAGATGAATAGACAGTTTCCATTGGCATCAATGCAAGGTTTTGCTTTGATGGAAATAGAAGCTTCAGAGAAGGATTCGAGGGAGGGGGAGGTATTCATCAGCAAATACAAAAAAAGTTGTATTTCTCCTCCCTCCCTGTCTGCTGTTGTTGTTGTTTTTGTTGTTGTTGTTGTTGTTGTGTGCCTTCAAGTCATTTCCAATGTATGGCAACCCTAAATCATGAGGTTTTCTTGGAAAGATTTGTTTAGAGGAAGTTTATCATTGCCATTGCTGACAGCTAGTGTGGCGTAGTGATTTGAGTGTTGGATTTAGACTTTGGAGATCAGGATTCGATTCCCAGCTCTGCCATGAAACCCACTAGGTGACCTTGGGCAAACCCTGTCCGTTACAGTTGTAATAACTATCCCTATTTTTCTAGCTAGCTATCATCTCACTTTCCCCACAGTTCAGATGATGGCTGTTTATAATGTGAATTAAAATAGAATACACCTAAAAAGGCAATCAATTATAACAGTGAAAAACAATTTTTTTAAAAATGAAAGAAGATATCATATTATAACTAGGTACTGAAATTAGAACAGCTTAAAGCCTTTTAAAAATATAACTTAACATTATAGAAATGGAGAACGCAAAGAGTATATCTTACCCTGCAAAAGACCAATCCTCAGCAGCCAGGTTGTAGCCAAAATCTTCTCTCTCCTACATGTTTTTCTTTAAAAAGAAGAGTAAATATGAATACCAGCTATATTCTATCCTGCACCAAGGGTACTACTTCCCCATGAATATATAAATGCAAACTTGCGATTATGCTACAGAGGAGTATAGTGCAATTGGTTCAATGTGGTTAAAGCATGCTTTGATTGATCATCTGGATAGGCTTTAGTCTAGAGCATTGCTCAATCCTGTATTTTGTTACATCATCTTGTACAAAATGGCTTTGTATATAAATAGTTGCTCCAGGACCATTATATTGCAAGTATTATATAAATGGAGAAACCTCAAGGGTCAGTGACTACAAACCTTTACAGCAAGGCATGATTCATTACACCTAAATCATTCATATCAGATACTTATTATGTTGCACAGCAAGCAGCGTATGATAAAATAATCTCCAATGGAGATTGTAGTTTTACCTAAACAGAAATGAGCAGCAGTCTACAGACAGCCCCCTTCCCTTAAAATATTGTTTTTCATGGTATGCACATTCATCCCAAATACAGGTTTTGCAGCTTTTGGTACTAGCCCAAAATTAGGCAATGATATAATACCTCTGTAGTATTAGGTTTATCAAGTGCCTTAAAAACAATTGGCTGGCATCCCATACAGTACTTATAATGATGCAAGCAAGACTTATGACATTGTAAATATTGCAGTTGACATTTATAGTCATCGCATCGTTGCCTTAGCTACAAATGTTCCCACAAACCCACCTTAGAAGCCAAGCAAGTATACAAAAGAAAGGAATTCCAAGGTGCTGAAAAGATGGGCATTGATGAATGAAGCATCAAGCTCCTTCCCACCAGATGTGCATGATACAAAAAAGCAGTTGTGACAAGCCCCTACAAGGGTCCCTGGCACTGCTTTTTGTACTATGTCTCATTGGTAGGAGAAGGTTCGATGTGTCATCATTCAGCATCCTATTCCCCAGTGCCTCAGAATTCCTTCAGTTGGTGCAGCTGCCAGGCTTCTAAGTTATGTTTGGGGAGCCAAATCAGCAGACAGAGCTACAGCAACAGAGCTCCATTGTCACAGCTGCTTCTGGCAATGTAGGCTCTCAGTCAACTATCTCTTATTGCAACGTTCAGCTACCTTCCTGACTGCTATACCCAATACAGTATATGGGAATAGAGACAAAGGAGAGATAAACCATTTGAAAGAAAGCAGCACAGTACCTGCTTTGTACACAAAAGGTCGCAGTTTCATATCCTGGCATCCCCAGTTAGAAGAATCAGGTAGAAGTCAGGGGAACACACTATGGCTGAGATCCCAGAGAGCTTCTCCAAATCATATGAGCAAATATTTCATTAGAAGGACAACCAATCTGACATGATATAGAACAATGTGAAGTCAAAGGCTTTCATGGCCAGCATCCATAGTTTTTTGTGGGTTTTTCGGGCAATGTGGCCATGTTCTAGAAGAGTTTATTCCTAACATTTTGCCAGCATCTGTGGCTGGCATCTTCAGAGAATGCTGACCTATACTCTGTGATCCTGGGTAAGGAGGAGTGATTCCCATGTTAATCTGTGTATTGTTCTGTTGTTGATGGCCAGGCCTCAGGGTAGAAAGATTGTCCCTGAGTAGTTTCTCATTTTCATTTGCTGAGTCCTGGTTTTGGTATTCTTCAAGATTGGTAGTCCAACTTTTTTTTACGTTAAGGGTTTCTTCTTTCCTGTTGAAGTTGTCCAAGTGTTTGTGGATTTCAATGGCTTCCCTGTGCATTCTGACCTGATAGCTGTTGGCATGATCCAGAATTTCAGTGTTTTCAAATAGCATTTTGTGCCCAGGATGGTTTGTAATGTGTTCTGCTACTGTTGATTTTTCTGGCTGACCCAGTCTGCAGTGTCTCTCATGTTCCTTGATTCATGTTTGGACACTGCATTTGGTGGTCCCTATGTAGACTTGTAAACAGCTGCATGGTATCCAGTAAATTCCTGCGGCTGTGAGCGGGTCTCTCCTATCTTTCGCTGTATGCAGAACTTGCTGGATTTTCTTGGTCAATTTGTAAACAATTTGGAGGTTGTGCTTCTTCACCACTTTGCCTATTCTGTCTGTGACTCCTTTGATGTATGGTAGTAATACCTTCCCTTTGGGTGGATGCTTGTCTTCACTCCTCTGGGGGTTTTCTGGGTCTGGCAGCTCTTCTGATGTCTGAGCTGGAAGAACCATTCACCTCTACAGCTCGGTGTAGGTACTTCAATTCATCTTCCAAGAAATGGGGTTCGCAGATGCATTTTGCCTGGTCTACCAGTGTTTTTATTGTGCTTATTTTTTGTTCTGGGTGATGGTTGGAGTTCTTGTGCAGGAATCTGTCTGTATGTGTAGGTTTTCTGTATACTGTGTCACCTGAACATTGGTTCGGTTTGTGGATGACTAGGACATCCAATTGCAGTGTTCCTTCCTTTTTCCATAGTGAATTGGATGTTAGGGTGGATATTGTTCAGATGGTTCAGGAACACAGCCAGATCTTCTTCTCCATGACTCCAAATGGTCAAAGTATCATGCATGTATCGGAACCAAGTTGTGGGCTTTTTCAGTGCTGTTTCCAGGGCTTGCTTTTCAAAGTGTTCCATGTAAAAGTTCGCTATCACAGGGCTTAGAGGGCTTCCCATTGCTACCCCATCTCTCTGTTCATAGAATCCATTGTCCCACTGGAAATAGCTTGTGGTGAGGCAATGTTCGAACAGGGCTGTGATGTGTTCTGGAAAAAAATGTCGTATGAGTGTCATGGTGTCCATTATGGGGACTTTGGTGAACAGGGAGACCACATCAAAGCTGATTAGTATGTCTCCAGGTTTTAGTTCAAGGTTATTGATTTTTCCTATGAAGTGAGCTGAGTACTTGATGTAGTGTGTGTGTGTGGGGGGGGAAGGTTATGCTCTATGGGTTTGTAATTGTGTTGCCAGAAACTTGGCCAAGTCATATGTGGTGAGGGATCCAACAGCACTCACTATGGGTCAGAGTGGAATGGAATCCTTGTGGATCTTGGGAAGTCCATATAGTCTTTGTGGGATTTGCACAAACTTTGTCTTGTAGTTGGCTGAATTGAGGAGTTTTTGATCAATTGATCAGGGTCAGGGGCTTTCCCTGCAGACAATGATCACCAATTAGCAGACACGAATCCTCTTTTGCATATCCTCCTACCCTGAGGCCCGGCCATCAAAAACAGAACAATACACAGAGTACCATGGGAATCACTCCTCCTTACCCAGGATCAGACAGTATATATATACCCACTCTCTTCCAGGTCAGCATTCTCTGAAGATACCAGCCACAGATGTTGGCAAAATGTCAGGAATAAACCCTTCTAGAACATGGCTAAATAGCTGGAAAAACCCACAAAAAACTATGATATAGAACTGTTTCGTATTCTGTTGTGTTCCATAACATTAAAAAAACATCAAAACAAACAACTTAAATAGAAAAAGCAGCAGCCCTCAAGATGGAAGTTCATATTAAAGGACTGGAATTTCACTTGAATGAGAAAAAAAAAACAACCTGTTTATGGTTCAGTTCTAATTATACTGTCATTGCTTTTAGGCATCAGTAGCTTCTAGCTGTATTCCACAGAATCCTAGGGGAATTGAAAGAAGTGAAGGAATGTGCTCATGATGTGTCAGAATTAAGAGGCTGAATCTATCTTAAGAAAAGAGTTAAGAGGGGGATGTTTTAAAAGAGAACATGAACAGAAATTCCTCACTATTTTTCAAAATCCTTTTATGTACATACTTCATGCTATATTTTAGAATTGCTGTAATTAGTGAAGAAATATGAAACCTGTGTCATACCTTGAGATAAATGAAAATTTCTTTTTAAGTTTTTTTATACTTTTTTCCCAAAACATGCAGATTTATTTATATTCAGGATTTGTATTTGAAGTTCAAAACATAAATCAAGTGAAACCAAACTGATAGTTTCTTTCATGCAGACCCATTGCATGAAGAGGTTAACCTGGGACTTTATCATATCAGGTGTGTACAGCACCAAAATCACATCAGTCTAGGAAATGCAAACATACTAGGTTGGGAACAGTCATTATTGCACAGCCCTTCCAAATTACCATGGTGCTGCTTCTGTCCCTGCCCCTGTCTACTGCATGCCAGCATCCATAGCCTCATCTCCCTGCCCTTGCCGTTCCTAGCATACCTTTCTGTCTTTATTTATTTAATTTTTATTTTTAGTGTAATTGCATGATCATGGCAATCCATTAAGTAAAAATAAATAAAGAAAAGATAAAGAAAAGAAATTTAAAAAAAACCTTCTTGGGAGTAGTAGCAAGGGGGAGAGGAGTAGATTCATGCCCACTCACACCAAGTCACTGCCTACATATAAAAAATGCTCCAGGAGGAACCTATTATACATGCATCAACAACAAACAAGCAGTACATTGTCCATCAACAAGAAGGAGCGATCTAGCGACAGATGGACTATAGAGCAGCTACTGGACCTACATAACATGGTGTGATAAGGCACAGCTACAGACTCTGTTATCTTGCTCTAATTCCACTCTTAAAGCCTTGTGTGATAAAATTCTTGATAAACTTTTCTAACTCTTTTTGAATCCCTTGTACTCAATTGGACTAGGACTGACATTTGTCTTTCCTAATGATTAAAACCTGTGTGTCAATCAGACACAATACAGTCCTCCCCATGCAAGGAATAGCTGAACCTAGGACAAAAAGGGAAGGTGAAAATTTGCTTCAATTAATTTTTGAAGAATTTATCAAATATCCTCACTTTTAAATTTGAAATAACTTGATGATTCAAAAATGCCAATGCAGATAAAATGAAAGATTTCCCTTATTCATAACTACCATTATTTTTCAATCTATTTAGTGGGTAATTTGGAAGAGAAAATCCATGTGAAGTAACCGTGACATAACATCATTATGCCTTTGAAGCACAGTGTTGGCTCAAGCATTAACAAATCAATGACACTCAAGTTATAGAAGTTAGATTTCACCAATGAGCTGGTAAAGGATGATGGCATCCCAGCAGGTCTGTCTTGCCCACTTGCCTCCAAGGGTAATCAAAGCCTCTTCTCTAATTTCCAAATGCCATCCTTGTCTTAGCTACCCAGCAGCTTTTTTTTTCTTACATAAGCCTGGAATCAAGCAAAGAACAAAAGGCCAGTTGTCTGACTGTTGTGAGAGGATGTCAGAACAAAGCTGACATATCTAAATTCACTATCTAATTAAATCTTTTTAATTATCTCCACCAGCCCCAGATCTCAGTGTGTGTTAATAAAACAGGGATGCACCTGTGAAGCAGTTAACTATTCATCACCCAGTTGGAGGAAAGGGTATCATGAGAAAAGGAAAGGACAAGAGTACAAAAGGAAGGATATAAATAAATTGTAATATTGCAAGAGGGAAACTTTTCTTCCACTATTCATTTATGTTGGTTGAGTCTTTGCCTCATTAGTAAAACAAAAAGGAAGACTTTTTTAAAAGTGCAAAAGTGCTCTGTAGGTTGTTTTTCTACACTGTAGAAAAAATTCAGTTTTATACTACTTTTACTGACATGGATCTTCCAATAGAGTCTTGGGATTTGTAGTTTTGTGAGGCACCAGGACTCCTTGGTAGAGAAGGCTAAAGAACTTATAAAAATGACGAATTCTATGATTCCACAGGTTAGAGCTACATCAAAGTGGTGTCAAACTCCATTATTTCCACGGTTTTAACACAGATTTAACTGCCATGGCACAATGCTATAGAATTTTGGGATCTGTAGTTTTGTGAGATAGTCAGCCTTCTCTGTCAGAGAGCTCTGGAGCCACAACAAACTACAAATTTTCTTTCAATTCATTTTCAATTGTTCAAGCTACATGTTCTTTCCTGACTGAACATGAAGCAACTTGTGAATATTGTTAAAGTCTTTAAAAATCAATTGAAAGCGGGGGAAAAACCTTACACAGGTGCACTCATCAAATTCAGTATTTACAACCACTCCTACTCTCCATTTGTCTGTCTGATAGCTTGTTAAATATAAGGTGCCCTTCAGGAGAAGAAAAGAAAGGGTGCCATCTTAATTCACCACTAACATGGTTGAAAAGATAGGGATTCAAAAGCAAAGCACTAGAATGGATTAAGAAGTCCACCATTTCATTTCCCCCTGCTCAATTTCTTTCTTTTCTTTTTTTTAAAAATGTCAAATTCTTCAAATATGAACAACGCTTTGTTTTTGAAAAAATCTTCAAAGGTCAACTGCATTATCATCTTTCCTTGGATTTAATACTGGACAGGTATTAAGAGAAACAAGTACACTGGAACCAAACCAGGACAAGGCATCTTCTAGGGCAGCCACACTGCTTTATGGGTGACTTCATTATAAAACAGGGGAAAAAAATAGAAACAGAGAAAACTAGCTGGTTTCCTTGCCACACTCCAGCTCCATGTACTTCTGTGCTTTTATGATTGTGCTATACCATGCTGTTCTGCTAATGGTGGCTGCTGTCTGTGTGGTACTACTGACTCTTAAAATGCCACAGACTGTGATGTTTCACTGACACAGAAGTCTCTGCATATCACTGGGGGAACTGTTAGACTCCAAGAGAGGAGGTCCTGAAACCCATGGTGGTGTCAAAGACAACAAGGAAATCAGTATGCTGAGAACTTCACCAGGCAGCACAATAAAAGACACTCATATAACCTTGGAAGGAGGCCTGGCATGGAGCAAGGGCTTAGATAGAAGGATCCTAGGAAGGAAATCCAGTGCCCTTCTGGAAACCATCATATCTTGACAGTTAATGAATGAAGCAGCTCACCTCTGACGTTAAAAAAGGTAGTCCAGCCTATGATGATTCAGGTCAGTGATATGCCTGATCCTTTATAACGGTTCCACTTGAACTCTTTCTTTTTAGTTCATGTAGCTTATAATAAGATTGGAATGTAAGAGTGTAAAATTCTAACAGATGAATCTTCTGGGTTCCTGTTGCCAGTCCACTTGGACCTGTCCAGACATTTTATTTATGGGACATATTTCACCACTTTGCACCAGCTTTCTGGCATCCCTCCAGTAGCTCTAAAAGCAATAACCTCCATTTTATTCAGCTGTGGGTGATGCTTTTTATGATGGCTTTACATTACTGAAGTGTCCCAAAGTAGCTTTTGGTTCCAAAGGGATATTCAGTGACTTCACCTTGGACAATGGACTACTGTACTAGCAGAAGTTGAGTGCTACATCCTACTGAGACAGACAATGGTCAAAGGGAAATCAATAATCAGACTCTGCATAAAATAGATTTATTGTTTAGCAAATGGATAGTGAAAATGTAAACTCTTAGTGAGGGCTAATGCTTGCTAGGTCAAGAACATTTAAAACTGGGTTTTTATTTGATTGTGGGGGAGAAAAACCTCATTGGGATGGGATTTTAGAAAGGATTTTAGTTATTTACATGGTTCCCTTCTGGCTCATCCCCCAAATCCATTGAACTTTAAGTAGAGTATTATTATTTTTTAATATACATCTCATGGAGATTTGTTGCTGCTGGAATATATGAAAATCCCAGTTGTTTTTTACAGCCATTTCTTCGTTCCCAGCAATCTACCCCACCCCCACCCCCATGTCATTCTCCTAAAAGTAACAGCTTTGCTTATGAGACAAAGGGATGGATATCAAATAATCAGAAGTGCCAGTGGAGTCTGAAGATTTCAGTCATCATGATTTTCAATATGAACTGCCTGCTACAGACTTTCTGGACTAATGTGTGAATCAGAACTTAATTACCCAGCAACTTTTGTGCATTTTTACTATTGTGACATATGTCTCAGCTAAAAACAGAAAATCCCTTCTAAATGTGTATTTCAATGTGGGTGTATTTTAAAATCACAGATTAATGTGGAAAAGCCGACTTATGGCTGAGCACATGAAAAAAGTGAAAAAGACCAGAAAAACCCTCCTCTGTAACATTTTACTTTCTCTTATGATTTTTCTTAGACAATGGAATCAAAGGCTGAATCGCTTCAGATAGGGGAAGCTCACTTCATTATGGCCTGTTACAGACTGGCAAAATAAAGCTGCTTCGGGTCCCTTTGGAGGTATGCTGTTTAAATGATGCATGCATCCTAAGAATCCAGAAGCTGCACCAAAGCTGCACTCCAGTGCTTAGGAATGGAGTGTGGCTTTGGCGCAACTTCCGGACTCGTAGGACCCATGCATCATTTAAATAGCATACCTCCAAAGAGACCCGAAGCAGCTTTATTTTGGCAGTCTGTAACAGGCCTATGAGTAGTAAGGAGAGCTTCCAATCCCATATAGCTATGTAATTTAACATGCTTACAGTTCCTTTTCAGATTTTTCTCAGCAACACAGAAATTGGGAGGGGTACTCCCTTACTACAGGGAGGAAGAGAGGAGTGGTCTTATTGCTCCTCTCCCAATTTCTCAAAGGTTATGCAGATGGTGTAAATAATCCCAGTAGAATGTGAGTAGAATCTGTGTTGTTTTGAATACTTTTGAGTGTATTTTTGTGTTTTTTTTGGGGGGGGGGGGGCTGCCAAAAGCCCCACAAAACCCAGGAAAATAGATCTGAGAGTTTTTTGTTGTTTTTTTTTTAGTTTTCCTGAAAGATTTGCAGGATAAAACTCTGTATGTCTTGAATATCTTTTGAATACACCCACATCATTGACTCCAACTTTATTGACAGTGCCGACACATGTGGGCAACAGAACTCAGAGATATGCACATTGAAGTGGTTTCGATTAAAAAATAGTGTGAACAACAAATCAGGAATGCATGAGTGAGATTATTTGCATAGTTGTGTTGCAAAACAAAACATCTATACAACCCCACAGTGTTGCTGGGAAAAATCTGAATTGGAACTGTAAACATGTTAAATTACAGAGCTCTCTGGGATTAGAAGACCTGCTTTATTGGGACTTCTAACTGCATGGAACTCTACAATTGCCTTCAACCAAATGTGATTCTAGCATTTGGAAAACATCACAGACTTGACTTGGAAAAATTACTAAGGAAGGTCAAAGATGAAAGGCAAGCCTAATGTGGAACATAAGGAAAACAAAAATAATCACCAAAGAAGAAATATAATGAGCCCTTGGTTCCAGGATCCCCCCATGGATACCAAGTCCCATTAATACAATGGCATAGCAAAATGGTGTCCCTTACATAAAATTGCAAAATCAAGGTTTGCTTTTTGTAATTTATAGTTTTTTAAAAAATGTTTTCAAGCTGTGGTGGTTGAATCTGTGGATATAAAATCCATGGATATGGAGGACCGACTGTACATAAATTCAGCCTAGACAATAAGGAAATTGAAACTGTTAAAGAGTTCCCATACCTAGGATCAAACACTGATCAAAATGGAGACTGAAGTCAAGAAATCAGAAGAAGATTAGGAAGGGGAGGGCAGGTATGAGAGAACTAGACAAAATCCTAAGAAGTAAAGATATACAACTGAGCACTAACGTTAGAATTGTCCAAACCATTATATACTCCATCACTATGTACAGATGCAAAAGCAGGACATTAAAGAAAGGCAATAAGAGGAAAATAAACTCATTTGAAATGTGATGCTGGAGAAGAGTGCTGAAGATATCATGGACAGCCAAAAAAACCAAATAAATGAGTCAAGCCTGAAATCTTCTTGGAAGCCAAGATGATCAATCTGAGACTGTCAGCCTTTAGCCACATCATGAGAAGATATGATTCATAAGAAAATTCACATCCCCTGGGCCACCATTGCTGGAGATGTGTGTTTGCTGCCCTCTTGAATGAGGCCAGGAGCCAATTAAATGTGGTGTTTCCACCCCACATCAGGGAAGGGTTGGGGGTGGAGCTGAGGCTATTTAAGTCAGCACCACCCTTCCTTATCCCTCTTTGATTTGTTGTCCCACCCTCCTGCCTTGACTTCAGTGTGACTGTGTAGGTTGTGTTAAGGGCTGGGTAGGAATTTTCTCCCCTTTCCAAGAGTTTTTGGCCTACCTCAACCCATATATATGTCTGGTCTCTTATTTCAAGTTGGACAGCAAAACAATAATACTAGGAAAGGGAAAGAGTAGTAGAAAACAAAGAAGACCACATGCCAGATGGATAAACTCAATAAGGGAGGTCATGAATCTGAATTTGCAGGACCTAAGCACTGCAGAGCAGTGGAGGACAGGGGGTCTTGGATATGTCTCATCCACAGGGTCATGATGATCTGACATTGATCTCAGTGCAGTGAAGAACAACAACAAATGCAATTCCAGATCCTTTTCAGTCTTTCCCTGGAAATGCAAAACAATAGAGAGTAGAGAAGAGAAGACTGGATCATGTGTTTCTAGCTCTGTTAATTTAGAGACATAAACCCCTGAAAAGGACTGCTGTAAATCAGCAGACAGAATTAGAATGCAAAAGGCTGATCTATAGTGTATACAGAGAATCAGTGTGGTGTTGTGGTTTAAGTGTTGGATTATGACTCTGGAGATTAGGCTTCAGTTCCCTGCTTAACCATGGAAACCCACTGGATGACCTGGGTTGAGTCATGCACACCCAGCTGCAGAAAACTCCATGATAGGGTTGCCTTATTGTCACCATAACTGTGGCTGAATTGAGATGAAGAGGTGAAAGCCTGAAAAGGTTATTTTGAAGAATAACTACATCTGGAATCCCACAGCCAGCCATTGGGATCCTGAAAACCATAAACCTAAAAGCAATTTTTGCAATCTGAGGAACAGATCAGTAGTGTATCCAAATCTACCCTGACAGTTGTTGTTTTTAACCGCCATCTGGGAAACTGGGACATCTCTGGCTTCATAATCCATGTGGTAGTGATTGTTGTTATTACAAATAACACTTCCAAATGAACTAGGCTTTAAAATGTGTGTTGTTGAATAATCCTGGAGGCCACTGATTTTAAAGGAGTCTGTTTGATTCCAAATCTTGTTCTATTTTAAATTCTGCTTTAGTTTTCCACAAGAGCTTTAGCCACAACGAAGTGTTCATTAGTTATTTTCCTTAATTCTTTTATATTTCTTCATCCCTTCTGTTGTATTCTCTTGGACTTGAAAACACTGCTTTCCAGCTTCATTTCTGTTGGATCACCTTGGATATTGTTCTAATTGTTTTTGTACCCAATATGCCCTCTGTCCATGCTATGTTGCAGCCTCTGAAGCAAAAAATCAGAGGACATTTGCAATGTAGTCAGGAATATGACAGGATATATAGCTAGCAGATGGAGGCCATTGAGCTCTAAGGGATAAATCTGTTATATGGACTTGACACTCAAAGGCCCTCTTAGAGGAGTATGCGGTGAATTTTTTCACTGACAAATAGCAGCAGCAAGATGACCAATAGACATTAAAATGCTATGAAATATGAATATACTAACCACGAATCTTGCTTTCCTCAGTAGAATTTTTTTACACTGTCCCAAAGCAGACTAGAAGAATATGTAGCTAAAAAATATGTTTTTTTCCTAAACAGCTTTCAAAATCTTCCTGTGGGCAATGCACAGGCCTTTAGGTAACCACCCATCAATTGTCCCAATAGCAAATCCTCATATTATTGAAACTAAGGGAGGTTTGCCAAATTAAACAGTGTCATAATGAAAAGAAGTATCTGTCCTGAACCTTGACCGAGTCTTTCATTTTCCAAAGGCACTGCTGTCTCTTCTTATCTTTTTCATGGCAGTAAAACAGCAGATTTGTAATGCTATATTCTGCACAACTCCTGAGCTGTAAAGTGCCACCAGAGATCTTATCTTCCTGTCCTCTTCCTTTTTTTCGTACTTCATACCACCTACTTTTGGTTGTTTGGTTTTACATCATGCCTTCCTGCCTTCCCCCAAAAGTGGTACACAAGAAGACTTGCTGTATTAAAACAACCATCATCATCAAACCAAGTATTCTTTTCTGGAATGATTTGATTTGAATGATGACCTGCATTCCTTGGACATTTTTATTTATTTATTTTTTAATTAAAGGAGGGAGTGAACAGTCAGGCCCAGCTCCACCAGGGCTTGCCTGAAGAAAGAGAGCCCTCCCTCCATGATAACTGTCATCCATCAGCCTGTGAGGGAGTGAACAGGCAGGCCCAGCTCCACCAGGGCTAGCCTGAAGAAGAAGAGCCCTCCCCCAGTCCATCTGCCTTGGTCCAGGCCTCAGAGGGAGAGAATAACCACTGGACCCCATCCCCTTTCCGATCACCATTCCCTTCTCCTTTTGTGTCATGTCTTTTAGAATGTAAGCCTTAGGGCAGGGAACCATCTAATTAAAAATAACAATTGTAAGCCACTCTGATAGCCTTTAGGGCTGAAGGGAGGGGTATAAATACCATAAATACCATATAAAGCCCTAAATGGCTTGGGCCCAGGGTACTTGGAGGACCGCCTCTCCCCATATAATCCGCCCCGCACACTCAGAACGTCCGGGACAAATCTGTTGGAGGTCCCTAGGTCAAACCTTGCACAGACCTCTCAGAGGGCTTTTGCCATCGCTGCCCCTTCATTTTGGAACAAGCTCCCCTCAGAGCTTCGCTCCGCCGCCTAACTAGCTATCTTCAAGAAAAATCTGAAGACGTATTTATTTCAGTTGGCCTTCCCACCTTAGTTAGATTGTTTATTTTCCTGCCCCTTATTTTTCCCCTTTTGACCCCGGTCCGTTGTAAATTAATTTTTCCTTCTCTTTGCCCTTGACATGTGTACTTTATTGATTTCCTGTTCCTGTTTTTTGTGGTAATATTTTTAACTTTTATATTTGAATTTTTATTTTCTATTGTAACGTTTTTAAATTTTGTAAGCCGCCCTGATCATATCTATGGAAGGGTGGGGTAGAAATAAAATTTATTATTATTATTATTATTATTATTAAAAAATTGAACATTACAACAAAGTAATCTGAATCCCCTAGAATACTTGTAAAATGGATTAAAAATCAACACGTAGGCTATATTTTAATACTGGCATTATTTTATATCTTGTTCTTCACAGATGATATCCTAGTGGCACTCCAAGTCTATATTCACCTTTGTTTGTTTGCCCTCTGTGACTTTCCCAGCATCATTTTGTGTGTGTGTTAGAGAGAGACAGAAAGGTAAAACTAAGAGATAAGTGGCAGAAAATAGCTGAAGGGTAGGTTAAACAGGGAAATGGCAACCAGTAATAGTTTTTTTTAAATAAAAAAAAACACCACACACACACACACGGAAATACCATCCTCATTTGAAATGAAATAATGTTTTCCGTAAAACAAAAACAAAGCAGACATACTATCATAAACAATCCACTTTGACATTTTTTCTGTCTCAAGAAAAAAAAACCACCTGATGATACACTTCAGGTTTACATTTTAAGGAAGTACATGCATGCAGGGTTAGTTTAAGTACAATGGCCTTGATCTGGATCTCTATTTTCATAGATTCCCCCTCCCCTCTACATTTCACTTATGTTGTTGTTGTGTGCCTCCAAGTTATTTCTGACTTATAGCAAACCTAAAGCAAACCTATCATAGGGTTTTCTTGGCAAAATTTGCTCAGATGAATTTTGCCATTGCCTTACCCTGAGCATGTGACTTGCCCAAGGTTTTATGGGTTTTATGGCCAAACTGTGAATCAAACACTGGTTTCCAGAGTTGTAGTTCAACACTCAGACCGCTATGCCACTCTGGCTTTCTACTAAAGGGTGGTCAGTTGTTTTTTGTTTTGTTTTGTCGTGTTTTTTTTTTTTTTAAACTAATTCCATAATTTCACATTTCAAATCATGTTAAGGTTATAGGGAATACTTTTAATCAGTGGCACAGTGAAACCAGGGTTTTCAGGTTTGATGCATAAATGTCCCTTTCTGGGGAGCACATAAGTATGATTTGTGCAGATTTTAAATGTTTGTAGGGGTGTGTGGGGGGGTAACTCTTGTTATGTTTGTAAGCCTCCACTACATGAGTCTCTCACAAATACAGCAGTGAGAATGGCCACCAGTTTGTGGAATCTTGCTATGACACTGAATACACCTCTTAAACAGGGCCTTAGAAGCCATAAACAAATAGATGTGGTGCTATGAGCTCTGAAGCCCTAATGAAAAAAAGAAAGAAAGAAATGTTCAAGTGAACAAAAATAGAAACAAAGTAAAAAGCAAAGTAGATATCACTTAGTGACAGAAGAAAAATGCCTGGCTGGATTCTCAGAGACAGTAAAATTCCTATAAACAATATGGTTGTGGCAGATGAAAAGGAACTGAGGGAAAGAGCAGGAAGACCAATGCTGATGAATCAGAATCCATGGGGCTACTACCAAAAATTGGGCCACTTAGCTATAGAAATTTCCCAAGCAGACTCTGCACAGGTGCAAAACAACTCAAAGAACCACAGTTCTAGGTAATCAATCCGTTCTTTTATTAAATTATTAAGAGTAACAAAATTGCCAGCTACCACTTTCTTTGGGCATCTTTGTCCTTTCTGAATTTAGCTACAATCCTCACAGAAGCCAGAAAGGAGGATGATTTTTTCCAGCAAAATATATATTATTGTAAACCACCATCTTGAGGGGGAGAGAGGCCTGGCCTGGAAGAAAAAGAGCCCTCCTCCAACCACCATCTTGAGGGGGAGAGAGGCCTTGAAATTTTTTTGTATTGTATTGCAATTTTACTGTTCACCGCTATGATCATTGCGGAATAGCGGTCTATAAATAAAAATTATTATTATTATTATTATTATTATTATTATTATTATTATTATTGCAAAGTATTTGGAGGTGGCTTGCACTTGAGTGGATGACAAAAAGGCATTATCTTTACAAAACGTCAAATCCTGGTGGAGTTACAAAATCCAATAACTGATTTGTTGATATAGATCAACATGGCTGCCTGCTTTTTTAGAACTGCCTTGGGAGTATGGCCATGGGACAGCTGTGTTGCGATTCACATGTCAATATTTACAACCTCACCACTGCTCCTGGTGGGTTTTAGGAGCTGTTAGTTGAGGGAAATTACATTAGCCATTCATTCCTCATTTGTGTTATTATGCAGTATCACACGGAAATGAGTACTGTATGGGAAAATATCTATTATAAATTAAAGCAGTATATAAACAGAAATGAATATTAGTTTTAATAAACATACTCTCCCTGGGATTACTACACAGTGTGCATCCAACACTATAATGCCTGTAAGCTTAGAAAAAACTTATTAAAATAATCAGAGTAATTTTGTAATTCACACTTGGACTGCAAATCTGATGGAGCTTGCAGTAATATTTAATGAAATATTACATTGTTTAAAGTATTCCCAGTGAAATATGCTCTTAATTGATTTCTGACCTGTGAAAAACACTTCAGAGAAAAGAGAGCTGAGATGGGATGGGATATTAGCCTCCTGTTTCAACCATTTTCCTTCCTATGTGCACTTTTCTCATAGAAAGCCAGTCTGACACCAACAAACACATCATGGGAGATACCACAACACTACTTACAAAAAAAAAAACATATGGTGGAATTAAAAAATAGAAGCACCACTAATAGGAATCTAAAGTTCATATCTGCAGGCCTTCTTTCTCTACCACCTCCAGATCCTGTAGATCATCAGCTTGCTCCAATGTTGTTGGGTTTTTATCAGCCAGCTGAGAATGCATCACCACTGGGAGAAAATTGCCTATTAAGCTAAATATGGCTTTTAGTGCTGGATTTCTTCAAACATGAACTATAGGAGTACTCACTGATCTCCAACAGTTATCATAGATGTTCAGGTACATGTTGGAAAAGAATATCAAGAAATGCACTTGGGGTGAAGCAGACAGCCCCGAAAGAGTGGCTCTGCACCACCCCTTTGAGCATTGAATCGGGGCTGCAGCAACCGCATGCTATGGCTCCAATCTGGCATTTTTCCAGCTTCAAAAGAAGTGACAAAATGCCACTCCTTTTCGGGGAAGAAAAAGCTGCCCTTGCCACCACCATGGTGGCTCTTCTGCATTTCTTCAGCACAGCATGTGTAAATGCTGAGCCACAGAAATGTCATGATTCCATCCGCCATCTGGTCAGGTGGGCAGCATGTTGCTGGCTTGGGGGCAGAGTCAGGGCATGTGCCATGTGTACTCCATGCCCCCACTGCACCGTGATGCCAATGTCTGTATGGTCCCTTAGATGCATTGGGTGATGATTCTTCCTAAAAGATACAAAATGTTAGAAAAACTTGTGTATGAGTTGAGCATCTCGGAGCTCATTCATACTACACACAGTGCTATTATTCCACTTTAACTGCTATGGTTTCATCCTATGGAATCCTGGGATTTTTAGTTTATTGGGGCATTAGAACACTCTGGCTAAGAATTCTAAATGCTCCTCCTTGTACTGCAGGTCTGAAGATTTCAAAGGATGTTTCCATGGCAGTTAAAGTGAAATAACAGAACTACAATAGCATGAATAGGCCCTCAGTCAAGTAAAGGATGACGCTAGCTTGAATGCAGTAATTTACACCAGTGTAAATCATTTCTTCAAATGTGATATACTAGCATCATGGGACATCAACAAACACTGTCTCTGTCAGGAGATAAAATTGGACAGTTTTATCTCCAGATGAGAATGGCTTTTGTTGTTCTTCCCTTGTCAGCACAGTGCTGAGGCCATTATATCTCTGCTGCCATGCCGTCTTCACCATCAGCATAGTCACAGTGGTCAATAGGATCTTGGCCTCTGACTACCCTCAATAGGCTTAATATTTCTATCTTGCATTGATCACCAGGCAGGTTTCACAATCATAGCCAATGATAATAAAGACCCAATAAAAATATTTTAAATTATTATTGTGCTCTTTTTCTTTCTCGCTCCCTTCATGGACCTCCTGCTTTCTTTCTTCATAGTGAGACAATGCAAGTGAAAAGTTTTTGCCTGTTAAAACTGCATGGGACAAACTTGCTCATCTATAGGAGGAGGAGGAGGGAGGGGGGATTAAAGCCACTTCAGTCTGCCTGTCTTTATCCCTTTTTATCCTTATTCCATTTTTTTTAATTTTATTTTATTTTCTATTAGAAAGTCATTAATCTTCCTCATAGACTCACAACCCTGACAGCTGAGCTCTTGTCATACTACTGTCATAGCACTCCTGAAGTAGTTTCTCCCCCCTTCTGTTTTAATGTACCCTTCAAAGCTCACCAGTTAGTTACACTGTTTTCGATGAGCAGGCCAGGGAGAGTGAGGTCATGTGAAGAAGAGATGAGAGGGAAGCAAGAAGAGGAGGAGATGTAGGGGATCCCACAAGGAACTCCAACTCCCGCTGAAAAGGTCAATGCGTTTTTGAATCATCTGCAGTGCTCCATGACAGAGATATACACTCAGCCCAATGCAGTGATACTTGATAAAGAGGTTAACGAAGTGGAAAGATTGCAGCAAGAACAGAATAGGCCCCTCTTCTCCCATGATGCACCATTTTGTTGCCATGGTGATTTGAAAAAGAATTTTGTGTTGTTGCTGTTTTGGAGGCCTTTCTCTATCACTACTAACCTTGACCTTTTGTGTGTGTGTGTATGGGGGGGGGGGTTAATAAGAGATAAGGAATTCCATTTCTTCTTATCTAGTTGTGGCTGGCTGCCTTAGTAGCTTTGATGAAGGCAAGAGGTGTACCAGGGGCTGTCAAATTGTCGAAGCATGTTTAGATTCCAAATTGATAAGCAACAGAAAATAATGTAGGGTTGTTAATTAAGGGTGATATGGGAAAGAACTCTCTTTCCTTTTTTCTTCTCTCTTTTTTGCTGATTAATAAATTCTGTATGTTTCTGAAAAAGCAGAAATTATTATTAAACCTATATAAGAGCAGGAAATGAAGGTTGGGGTGGTAAGATAAGAAATATGCCCTCAGTCAACTATGACGATGCCTTGGGGCTAATAGATAGATAGATATGTTCAGTTAAAAAGAAGCCTGCATTATTATGGTCACAGTTTATGTTCAATAAGCAGTCCAGGAGTACTGATACTTCCTTCTTGCTTTTCACAGAGCGAGTGGTCAGTGAGAAACAACTAATGATATGGAATTAGTTTAGACAGGTTGAAGGTGAGAAGGTTTTGATGCCTATACAAAAAGATCTGTAGTTCACCACTCCCAACTTAGAGCAGTTTGCAATGTATCTCCAGATAACAACAGACAAATTTCAACATTTGGCACAAGAAACTGATATTTCCATCCTTGGCTATTCTTCTTGCAAACATAATATCTTACATGGGTTGACTTCTGAGAAGTCTCTTTTTCAGTTCTGCTCCAAAGTTTTATGTACACATCCAGGGCATAAACTTCAAGATTGCTTTTCCTTTTAAAAGGATCAGAAGTGTGAAACCATGAGAACACCACACATGTATATATTAGTTTGGCTACAGCTGATTCTGTCTCTGGAACAACAATGCATACATCCATTGAAAAGTGACTCTCCAAAATAATGAAAAGAACAGATGTCTGTACTTTTCATGGTACAAATGTTATACTCAATGGTCACAAAGCATGGTATAGTTGGATTTCAAATCCTAGAAGATTAGTCAGTGGGCTTGACATGAGTGCAAAATGACTATTAATTTTTATCAAAGACAAGACAGCAGCTTTCCTTAGCAACAGCAGCAGTTTGTCTTAGCAACAAAGCACCAAATAAAAATGGTGTGTAGTACCTGTGGGGACAATAGCCTAAATCTTGTTGCTTCCAGCTACAACAGAACAAGTGAGTCCATGGGACTTAGATAAGTGTTGGTTTACAACTCAGTGGTTGCAATCTTGCATGGCTCAGTATAACATGGCAGTTCCCCATGTTCAACTATACTATATGCAGCCATTTTCTGCCAACACCCCTAAAAGCAAGCTCACTTCATCTTTTGCGTGATATCCCTTAAGGCATTCAAATATGACTAGTATATCACTTCTCAGTCTTCTCCACGCTAAACATACCCAGGTCCCTAAGCCATTCCTCATAAGGCAAAACATTAATACTTATAGATTATACTTCTAACATATCCCAGTTCAGCACTGCTGTAGTATCTCAAGGCAGGTGTTGATGCATGTTTCCACATCTTCCTGAAAATGAGTTATTGTAGACTTCAAAGTACATATGGATGGAGACAGTAGTTCCTGACACACATATCACACTGGCATTATAGAATTTGGTTGCCTGTCTGCTAATACTTTGAGTAGCAGAAGTGTTCTAATTTCTGTCATAATGGCCTCTGCTCCTTCTGACTGTTAGTTATATTTGCTGCTTCTAACTTCATTTTTGGGTGAAAATAAATGGAGAAAGAAATAAAAAACAACACTGTGGTTCAAGTTTATTACAGGCCATCAAACCAAGACAAGGTGGGGGATAAGGTTTTTCTGAAATAAATCTCAGAAATCTCCAAGAAGCAAGAATTGGTAGTTATGGGGGACTTCAATTATCCTGATAACTGCTGGAAGACTAGCTCTGCTAAGCATAGGCTCTTGAACAGATTCCTAGTGTGTCTTGCATATAATCTCCTCTTTATAAAAGTGGAGAAAGGAACAAGGAGATCAATAACAATGGACTTCATCTTAACCAGTTGGAAGGAGTTGGTCACTGGAATCAAATCAGCTGGTACTTAAGGGAGGAGTGGCCATGTAATGCTAGAATTCATGATTGTGGGACCGGCAAAATAAGTGTATACTCACCCCTCCTAACTTGCAGATCTGGGATCCGCACCCTCAAATATCTGTGGAGGAGCGACCTCTGCTATTTCTATGGCGTGTGCAAGCCCCATTCAAGCTTATGAGGCTTGAATATGCATGAGCCTCCATTTTCATGAGGGAGAGGTCCAGAATGGATCCCCCACAAAAATGGAGGGCCAAGTGTACAGTCAAATGAAAACCTTGGATTTTAAAAAAGGTGATTTTCTCAAGCTCAGGGAAATACTGGACAAAATCCCATAGCTAGAGATGTTGAAGGAAAAGAACACCTAGCATGGGTGGGATTTCATGAAGAAGGAACTGATGAAAGCACAATCAAAACAATTCCATAGAAGAAGAAAAATGGCAACATTTGAAAAAGCCAGTGTTGTTGCACAATAAACTTGGGGAAGAAGTAGAAAGAGTATGTATAAAAAAGAAATGAAGGAAGGATAAATCACAAAGGAAGAATACATATGTGTAGCCCAAGCTTGAAAGCTCAAAATAATCTGTCAAGGCAAGCAAACAACAACATTTTTTTCCAAATATGTTAAAAGCAAGGGAATAATGAAGAAAAGAGTGGGGCCACTGCTCAGCAAGGATGGCAATATGCTAACAGATCACAATGAAAAGGCAGAATTGCTCAGTACCTATTTTGCTTCAATTCCACCCTTCCCTTAAAAATAACAACTGTGTGCTTCAGTGCATCAGGAGAGACCTTGGCAAGGAATCCAGGTTACAAATCAAGACCAATAAGGAGTTAATAAAGAATCACCTAGGCCTCAAGCAGACAGCCCAAAGTGGCCACTGTAAGGCCAGTCTGGGGTGGGGCGTGCACACAACACATGCCCCCAGATTTCTCAGAAGCAAATGCAGAGGCCACACCAGGGCCACCAAACATGGCTCAAAACCAGCCATGAAAGGAGCAGTTTCTTATTGCTCCTTTTCATGGCCTGTTCAGAACCGTGGCAGTGGATGCTCCGGGCCAACACTATCTGGTTTCCATGGTCCTGTAGCAGTCCCATGGTGATCAGCCACTCCTTTAGCCTGTATACTTCCCCCCTAGTTGACCTAAATGGGTTCAAATCTGCAGGGCCAGATTAACTGCATCCCTGAATACTGAAGAAACTTGCTAGTGTACTTACAGAACCACTGGACATCATTTTTCTAGAAATCCTGGAGAAGGAGTGAGATGTCTGGACTGGAGATGAACAAACATTGATTCTCTCTTCAAAATGGGTAAAAAAGAAAATTCAGGAAACTACAGACCAGTCAGACTTACTTCAATACCAGGAAAAATATTAGAACAGATTATACTGTAATTTGCTTGCAAATATCTTGATGTCAATACAGTGATTAGTAGAAGTCAGCACGGGATTGTTAATAACAAATTCTGCCAAAATATATATCTTTTTTTGATTAGGCCACTAGTTTAGTAAATGGTGGGAACTCTGTGGCTGTCATTTATCTGGATTTCAGCAAACATTGAATAAGGTCCTCCATGATATTTTGATTAGCAATCTGCAAACAGCAACAAATGGATCAATAATCAGTTGGAAAAATATTCTCAAAGAGTTGTCATCAGTAGCTATGCTTCAGATTGGTAGGGAATCAACACCCTTCAATATTTTTTAGCAATGATTTAACTAATGGAGTGGAGGGAATCTTTTCCAAATTTGTGGATGGTGGAAATGTGAGAGGGGTAGATAAGACAAGAACAGAATTTGAAAAGGAGTTTGAAGAAGTAGAATTCTGGACTAAAATTAATAAAATGAAATTCAACTGTAAATGCATTGGACTTTGTTAACAGGTCAAATCATTTAATAAAATGACTTAAATGGCAAGCATTTAATTTCTAGTCAATATTATTTAGTTTGTACAAACACACTGGATCTGTAAAAGTTTGTATTTTAAATTGATTTATTTTTTCCCCTTTAGGAAACTTCACAGCTTACTTTCTAATTAAACTGCTTTAATTGGAGATTACTTTCATCATGCTCAAGCTAGCAAAAGTTATTTATGAGGAAGCACACGCAGACTAGAAGAACATGATTCTTCCCTTCCTCTTCTTGTCCCCTGTTGAGTTAATTGAGTACAAACTCCTTTTTTCAGTTTGCAAGAATTAAAGCAAGTGAGGTCAAAGAGGGAAAGTGGAAGGAGGAAAGAGTAACTGGAATGCTTTAAAAGCAGCTGAAAAGTTGGGTTCAGAGAGGACAGATGCCCAGGTGAAACAGAGGGAAGGTATGTTGCCCTTACCTATACAAAATTCCTCATGGAAACCTTTTGTAGTGACCAAGGCCCCAAGGATCCCCCTACCCTGCAATTTTTGCCTCTGCCCACCTCAAGGAAAATCATCTCACTGCAACCCTGGTGGCAAGGGAAGTTACCTGAAATCTTCCAGTTTTGAGCAGCCTATTTCTCCAATGCTTCATTTTGTTCATGGCCACTGGGCTGTGGCCTTTTTTCTCTTTCAACCACCACCTATATTCACAGATTTTTAAATGGCTTCCATGCTTGGGCTGCAACACAATGTATTGCCTTCTGTTACTGAAGTTATAATCCATAGATCGCACTGGGGCCTAGACTAGACAATGTCTCTGTGTGCTGCATTTTTAGCAGCATAGGCAACACTGGTCTTTAAACTTCACACAGCTCCTTAAATTGCCTTTGTGCACTACTTGCCCCCAAGCTCCCTGGAGTTCTTGCTTACTTGCAGAAATGTGCCTGACCCATCAGTCACTGGAAACATGCTACATTTCATCTTCAAGTGTGAAAGGGGGGAAAACAGTCATAAAAGATTTATTGAAACAAATTTCTCTTTCAGTGGAGAGTGCAGGTTGATATGATCGCCTTTTCATTTTGTCTTTCTCTCTCCTCCTGAGCTTACAATTTGAACAATTGCCCAGGCTTGTCTGTCCATTCCCAGCCTGCCAAACCATTTTCAATAACAAGATCCATCTCGTCCTCCTCAAGGTTTTATTGTCTTCATATCCTTGGAGAACAGATGCCTTCACTCCCTTTTATCACTTGAGCAACATGTGTTTAGATTGTAAACATCCTGATAACACTTTTGTTAGCTAGCTCTTCAGAAGTGAAATAATAAAGCTATTGATAACATTTCTAGTAGTGATGCTCACAACTACCACCCTACACTGTCATTACTAGGAACAGACAGACAACATGTGTATCTTGTTTCGATATGGATTTCATCATTACTGAATGCACAAGATAAAGCTTCAGAAATAGTATCCTTGATCATGTTACTTTGCTCAGGTAAGGTAATAAAGAAAGAAATATTATTTTAGCCCAGTTCTCTTTTAGGAAAATGCAGATCTCTGAAGCCAACACCTAAAGATGTTTTCCCTTTCCCAGACTCATATTTCATTTGTCTCTGATTCTGTTTCTCAAATCTGTACGAGTCTGTGTGCATAATTAAATTGTACACACTATTGAAGTCAAAACGATGTGTTTAAGCAATATTATTTTCTACAGATGTGTCTGCAGATGTTACTCAGTGTGAAGTTTCCACCCTTCAGACAGTCCAGGAAGTATGGACCAAGACAAGCCTGCAAAGCAATAGACTTAACGTGTAGATTATTCTCTGACATATTAAGGATTTGTTTAAGATATAAACAATATAATACTCATAATATCTGTGTATAGATTTGAAAAAGGGACAATAAAGAAAACTGAAAGGGAAAAAATGAATTCATTTAAAATGTAGTGCTACAGCAAAGTTCTGCAAATATCATGGACTGTCAAAAAGACAAATAAATGAGTCTGAGAGTAAATCAAGCCTAAACTCTCAGTAGAAGCCAAACATGACTAAAAAGAGGCTATTGAACTTTGGACACATTGTGAGATGGCATAACTTACTAGAAAAAAATAGTGATTTGGTGAAGCTGAAGGCAGTAGGAAAAGAGCAAGATTGGACTGGAGCTGAATTGATTCAGTCAAGAAAGCCATGACATTGAGTTTGCAAGGTCTCTTGGAAGTCTTAAATTCATAGGTCACAATAAGTTGAAGGTGACTTGATGACACATAACATACAGACACATATACACACAAAGATAATGGTGGAAAATACATACTAACTACACAGAGGAGCAGAAGCAGTAGATAATTGTCCACCTGTGACATACAGTATCTCATTCAACTCCTTTAATTTTTTATTCATGTGGATTCTTAGAAAGTGATCACCATCACACAGTAATCTTCAGATGTCTTTGTAGCACTTTTTGTTCATGCAGAAGACTACAAAATATTTTTCCTTGCTAATTTTTTAACCATTCCTAATATTTTTGAAATGAAGACAAATGCAACCAGATTCATGCTATGAAATGGATGGATTTTAAGTCAGCTCCAAGGAATTTAGTAAAGGCACCCAAGCCCTATTTTTAACATTTCGATGAAGTCAAAAATTCCTTGCGTCTTAATTTGGGAACATGGGCTGAGGGACAGCAGAAAACCTCACAGCCACATTTCCTTTTCCAAAACAGCCATTTCCTTAAATGCTTCTAAATTAGCCTTTCTTATTGCATTTATTCTCTCTCTTGATGTTGTTATTATCCTGTTTACCCAGCATCACTCTGTGAGCGTCTCCAGGCTCCTTCCAGCCAGCACACACAATACGTTACAATTATATAATTACACCATTGTAATCAAATAATTAAGATACTTGTTAAACACATATTAGAGCCTACAAAGAAAAACGAGTGGCAGACGCAGAAAAGGCATGGACAAAAGAGAGGAAGGGTGGGAAGTAGGTGGTTCTACTAGGGATTCTAGGCTTTGGCCTTTGGTGCTAACTGACTGAGATTATTTGTTCAGGCAACTAAATAAGACAGTACAGTTGTAGCTTTACAACTCAATCACTATCTTATTAAAGGAGATTTTTGAGAATTTATTAAGGGCTATAATTTGGATAGTGCTATTCTAAATTAATTTGGAACACTGTTGTTTAGTTTTCATAAATACAGATGGTCAAATGTATCATTTCAGTTTGACTTGGTTTCTCATATTTCCATTTCTAAGGTCAATCTATCCCAGATCTGCAGTGAATTGTAGAGATTTTGTAGGCTACGTGGAAATTCATGTATATTATGGTGTTGTGTGTGTGTATGAATTTGGGTATGCATCTTTTTCATATGCACATGTTTTAAGTATTAGACTCATGGAACGTAATCACTCCACAAATTCTGCCATAATTTCAACAACTTCCACCCACCATCTAACTGACTCTGGAACACTCCAGACAGAACATTCACTTTTTTGACAGCACAGTGCAGCTATATAATGGATATCTAAGCACCATGTTATACCGATAGCCTACTGAATGCCACACATACTTACATGCTTCCACTCAGAACACACTACCAAATCTATTTTTATAGTCAGGCATGTCAGTATAAACATATCTACTCAGATCCACAAAAGAGAAATTAAAAATGCATGAATTTGCAGCTGGAAATTCTCAAACTGCAATATCCAACAAATGAGGTGGAAAAACAAATCCATAAGGCAAGATTGATACCAAGAAACAATCTAGCACAACACAATCGAAACCAGACATTGAAACTACTAGTTGTCATATATAGTTCCCAGCTGAGTCAATTCAAACACATCATCAACAAATTACAACCAATTCTGGAGGAGCCTACTGACCCCAACAGAAGTGAGGCTGGTAGAGATTTACTTGCTTAAACATCACCCACTCCATCTTAAACAACTACTTACTGAGAACAAGACACATAACTAGAATAAAATATGTTTTTTGATACTGGGTAACACTGAAAAGGAAAAATCTGGATAGATGAGAATTTCAGTTGAGGACTTATTCTGTGAAAAATCTCCACATTGTTTGCACACATAATGTCATTTTTTGCACAGAAAACAGCATTTTCTATATAGAAAATAATATTTTCCATGCAGTTTCCAGGACAGAAAATATTTCCTATACAGAAAATGCTATTCACACACATACACCATGTGTGAATCTGGCACAGAATAAGTCTCCAACTACAGCAATTTTTGTATAGGAAACAACATTTTCTATGCAGAAAATATTTTATTAAAATATAAATGTTTTATGTGCTGGAATATTATTTTCTTCACAGAAAAAAGCTATTCCATGTGCAGAAAATGTTGTTTTCTGCACAAAATGTCACTTGTGATTTTTTTCACAGAAAAAATCCTAAACTCTGAATACTTTTCATAAACTTCAGTTTTCAAAGATTTTCTCACAATGGGAACAAAACCATTAAAATTATTAATTACTTCTTTTTTTAAAAAAATATTATTTCTTCTATTTACATTTACAGCTACAATTAAGGTACTAATAGTTCTTTCAAAGATGCATATACAGGCAAACAAAAGGAGAATACTTATACTAGAATCAATAGCAGAAGTGATAAAGAAGAAATGGAAAGAAAATATGCTTCAGTTTAAAAGACGAACTTCCATTAAATTATAGATATAGACCTCAAGAATCAGTAAAGAACTCCAAAACCAGCCTATAAAAAGATGAAAGTAATGTTGGTAAGGTTACTTTTTTTTGTCCTCCCTTCTTTCCCTTCTCTTCTTCTTTTAGAAAACTTGTAGCTATTGTATGTGGTTTGCATATCTTAAATTATTGACATTTCTTCCTCCTATTTTCACTCCTCCTTCTGTGTCCAACCTTGCTTTCCTTACAATATGTTCAGCATATAGGTTAGACAGGTAGGGTGATAATATTCATCCATGTCTGGCCCCTTTGCCAATTGGAACCAATCTGTTTCTCTGAGTTCTGTTCTGACAGTAGCTTCTTGTCCTGAGTACAGATTGCACATTGGAACTATCAGATGCATTGACACTCCCATGTCTTTAAAGGTGTTCCATAGTTTTTCATGATCTATGCAGTCAAAGGCTTTGCTATAGTCTATAAACCACATGTTGATTTTCTTTTGGTATTCCCTGTTGTGCGCCATTAGCCATTATATGTTTGCACTGTGGTCCCTAGTGCTTCATCCTTTCCTGAACCCTGCTGGGACCTCTGAATTTCTCTCTCCATTTATGGTTGGAATCTATGGCGGTGTACAGACCACCCCTTTGGGGCGGTGTACAGACCACCCCTTTGGGGCAGCCTGCACTCACCCCTTTCCCCGACAGATCAGGGCCTCAGCTGCCACAGCAGCAGCCCTGAGGCCCCGATCCGCCACTTTTCCAGCCTGTGGGGAAGCGGCCTTTTGCTGCTTCCCCACAGCCTGGAAAGGGGTGTCCTTGGGGCTTCATTGTTGTGGCCTGTGTGCTGCGCCCATAACCCTTGTTGGGACCTATGGAAACGACGCACAGTGTCCACCACGACCACTTGCAGAGTTCAACCACGTCGACAGGACACCAAGAAGAAGGAATCTGTGAAGATGTCTTCAACTAATAATGACTCTTACAAGTCTTCACTCTAAACGAGGGCTTTAATCTTCCTTTGCAGTATTTACAACATAGATATACACAGTGTATTGGACATCCGTCTCTAATACACACTACTTACACCAACCAACAATAACACAACCTCTGAGGCAGCCACATTTACACACAACTATCTCACTGCCTCTCAGTAACAGACACAGCCTACTCTCTGAGGCACCAACTGTCTCTCTGTAACAGTTGAGAACTGACAGTTGACAGTTTCATCAACATTCCGATGATGCCCTGTTTGAATGCTGACACATTAACTGCCACTGGAGCTGTAAATTATCTGCACAACAGCTCCCCCTAGTGGCCACACATTTCCTGACATTCATGCCCCAAGGACATCCCAACAGCGGCGGGGAACAAGAGAAAGGGGCCACTCGGCCACTTTCTCCTTTGTGTTGCTGGTGCAGCCGTGTAAAGGCTATACCACGACACAAACAAAAGAAGGAGCTCCATTTTGGAGCTTCTTCTGGCGCCGCTGAAAGGGCGTCACAGGTGCCCTTCAGCAGCACCAAGACGTCACATCTGCGCTGCCCCATTTGGAGGTGGCGTGGCCGTGACATCGTAATGGCAGCACCCATCTAGAAAGGGCTGTCTAGAAAGGACACCCCGAGGCAACCCTAGTATGTGTGCAGGCCGGTGCAAAGCGCCGACCTGTACAGCGCCTATGTTGCAGAATCTTGACCATGATTTTGCTTGCATGGGAGATTAGTGATATGGTCCTATAGTTGCTCCAGTCTTTTGTGTCTCCTTTTTGTGGATGGGGATGTACAGTGATAATTTCCAATCTGTTGGCCATTGTTTTGTTTTCCCTATCTGTTGACATATGTTGGTTGGCAGTAGAACTGACTCTGTCAATGTGAATTTCAGCAATTCAACTGGAATATCATCTGTTCCTGGTGATTTGCTTTCTGCCATTTCTCTTATTGCTCATTTTGTCATCTCTTTTCTATAACTCTTCTGTGTATTGCATGCATTTTATTCCTTCCTGATCTTGAATTGTGCTATATTTATTGTCATAGAACATCCAGTGGTTCTTGGTTTGAACTTTTTTGATTTCCTGGATCTTTTAGAATAAGTCTCTTGTTCTTCCCTTTTTGTTGTTGTCTTCTATTTCTTCATGTTGATCATTGTAGTAGTTGCACTAGCCATTGTACGATTGCATTCATGGTTCTCAGTTTGTTCATATATTGCTTTTGTTTTTCTTCTTGCCTTTATTGCTTGTAGCATTTTATCAGTCATCCATGATTCCTTCTCTTTCTTTTTGACCACAAAAAGTGTGCATTTGTGTTCTTCCTTTATTATGTTCCTGGCTTCTGACCACAGTTCAGACATTCGTTTTATGCTGCACATATTGCGTCCGCGGAGTCGCATCCGGCAGAGCTGTTCAGGGTAGTGAGGGAGCTAACTCATCTGCCCCCACCCCTGAACCCTATTTTAGAGCCAACAAAAGCCTGCTGTGACAAATTTAACAACTTCTTCGCAAATAAAATCTCTCGGATAAGGGCTGATCTCGATGCCAGTGTTTATTCAGAACCAAGAAGAGAGGTGTCCAGAGCTTCCGTGGACTCTGTTAAACTGGATCATTTTGAGTTTGTTAGTACTGAGGAAGTGGACAAGATCCTTGGAAGCGTTAGGAAGACGACATGCTCTCTTGATCCCTGGCCCTCATGGCTAGCAGCTCAGGGGGGTCTGTGGTGACAACCTTGTTGCACCGCATAATTAATACATCTCTAAGAGAGGGACAGTTTCCATCTTTACTGAAATTAGCAGTTGTAAAACCTCTGCTGAAAAAACCCTCCTTAGACCCCCTGATTCATAATAACTATCGACCTGTATCACTGCTGCCTTTTTTAGGGAAGGTGATCGAGAGAGCGGTTGCCTTCCAGCTCCAGGCACTCTTGGATGAAACGGATTTTCTAGACCCATTTCAAACCGGCTTCTGGGCGGGCTATGGAGTTGAGACTGCCATGGTTGCCTTAGTCGATGATCTCCATCTGGGCATGGACAGGGGAAGCGTGCCCCTGTTAGTGCTTTTGGACATCTCAGCGGCTTTCGATACCATTGACCATGTGGTTCCGCTCCAGTGGTTCCGTTCCTACATCTCAGGCAGATTCCAGATGGTGCAGATGGGGGACGTTTGCTCTGATAAGAGGGCGCTTACATCTGGTGTCCCTCAAGGAGCTATTCTGTCCCCCATGCTATTCAACATTTACATGAAACCGCTGGGAGAGATCATCCGGAGTCACGGGGCGCGGTGTTATCAGTATGCTGATGACACCCAAATATACTTCTCTGTGTCTCCGACTGATGCAGTGAGTAGGGATGGCATCTCTCCTCTAAATGCCTGCTTGGAGTCGGCAATGGGCTGGATGAGGGAAAACAAACTCAGCCTGAATCCAGAGAAAACGGAAGTACTGGTGATAGGTTCATCGGGTCCAGGTAGTGAAATTTCTCCACCTGTCCTGAATGGGGTCACGCTCCCCCTGAAGGACTCAGTTCGCAGTCTGGGGGTGCTTCTGGACTCGTCGCTCCAATTGACATCTCAACTGGATGCGACGGTCAGAAGCGCTTGTTATCAGCTTCGGCTGATACGCCAGCTGCGACCCTACCTGGATCGAAGGAACCTTGAAACTGTAGTACACGCTCTGGTAACCTCTCGATTGGATTTCTGTAATGTGCTCTACATGGGGCAACCCTTGTACCAAACCCAGAAGCTGCAGATAGTGCTAAACATGGCAGCGAGATTGGTCACTGGTGGTTGCAGGTCAGACCATATAATACCTATTTTGAAAGATCTCCATTGGCTGCCTATTTGCTTCCGGGCACAATATAAGGTGTTGGTTATTACCTATAAAGCCCTAAATGGCTTGGGCCCAGGGTACTTGGGCCCAAGTACCTCTCTCCATATAATCTGCCCCGCACACTCAGGTCTGCAGGGAAAAACTTGCTGGAGGTCCCAACTGCGCATTATGTGAGGACCTCGCAACAGGCCTTTTCAATCTCGGCTCTGAGAATATGGAATAATCTCCCTGATGAGCTCTGCTCCACCACATCTTTGGACTTGTTTAAGAAGAATCTCAAGACCTTCTTCTTTTACCAAGCTTTCCCCCCATGAGATGTGACTTTGGTTTTCCCCCTCTATTTGGTAACGACTCTGGCTATGTTTTTCTGGATTCCCCTATTCAGCTACTTGAATATTAGTTTTATATGCTGTTTTATATTTTGTTTTATCTGTTTTATTGATTATTGTAATTTTATCTGGATTGGTATGCCGCTTTGATCTGAATTGGAAAAGTGGGATAGAAATAAACTTTTATTATTATTATTATTATTATTATTATTATTATGTTTCATAGTTCAAATCTGCTTCGTATATTGTCAGTAAATTTTGTTGATATGTTACTCAGATCATATTTGGTTATAATGTCTCATTTTTGTTTCTTCTTCGGGTTTACTCTTATTTTTGATAAGTGTAATTTGTGATCATTGCCATGGTCAGCACCTGAAGTCAAGAATTACAAGATGGAAATACTGGGCAAACACTCTACTACAAAACCAGATGCCAGTGCTATCTGCCCATCTACTCTGTCTGCACAGTAACGTGTTCTAACAACATCAGAGGTGCATTTACTTGCTTATCCTTCAATATGATAGATAGCATCCCCTGTCAGCAATGCCCCTCTGCACTCTACATTGGACAAACAGGGCATTCTCAACACAAGAGTATAAATGGACATAAATTTGATATTAGAAATGGCAACACTCAAAAACTAGTGGCAGAACATTTTAATTTTTCTGGGCATACAGTCAATGGCCTTCAAGTTGCTGCTCTTAAAACAAAAAGAAAAAAGTTAAGTGAAGAGTGGAAAAATAAACCACTGAACTGTACACAGACTTAGTTTTTTGACTTCACATTGTACACAGACTGCTTTCATGCCTCATGACTAATAAACCAGCTGCTTGACAGATATGATTTTCACCTTGCACAAATCTTTGTGTGCTTATTTTACTACACTCGCAATTTGTATTTTTCTGTATCCTATTACACTCTAGTCTCAGCTCCACAACCATGGAATTCCCTTGTTGAAACAGCTTCATTGGCTACCAGTTTGTTTCAGGGCACAATTCTATGTGCTGATCATGACCTATAAAGCCCTGTATGGCTTAGATCCAGAGTATCTGAAAGACTGTATTTCCCCATACCAACCAGAAAGTGTCCTAAAATCTCTTGGTTCTACCACCATCACAGGCTTGCTTGGTGAGGAAACAAGACAGACCCTTCTCAATGGCTGCTCCTATTCTCTGGAACTCCTTCCACAGGAAGCTAGGCTTGCCTCCTCCTTGGTTACCTTTTCCTGGCAAGCAAAGATGCTTTAATTCAGATAGACTTTTCATATATAACCATCATCATGGAGATTTTATACAAGGTGTGTGCTCTATTCATGTTTTAAAGGTTTGTATGTTTTAAGTGATTTTATATGATTTTAGCATGATGATTTTAATCCACCTAGAGAAGAGGTGAAGGCTCTCTGAAGTATTGCTGCTAAGTTCTTTAAGTCAGTGCAGGGAAACAGGAGAGGGCTTAAGCATTGTTGCTAGAATTCCTGGGGGAAAGAAGGGAGTGAAAAACAGGATGTCCCATGTGAGATATATTTCAGTTAGTAATAAGAATATGGAGATTAGCAGTGCTTTTAAAGGCGCTGTAGTTTCTATGGGCTGAAGAGACTCTGCCTATGCTGAGCAAGCTGTCCTGCCAGCTCATTATAGAGACAAGTGCAGGCCTTTAAAAAAAACACTTTGCAGCATTCACTGGAGGCCAAACTAAATGTGTCATTCATTGCATGAATGCAATTTATATTTGGTTTGTGCCTTATACAATTATACACTAATCCTCAATACAAGGAGTTGGGAGCTCTCTAAAACATCCCATGGACTGGCAAAAAACAACAACAATACACAGACAAATAAATGGATATGAGAGCAAATCAATCCTGAACTCTCATTAGGAGCCAAAATGACTAAACTAAAATTATCATACTTCAGACATATCAAGAGACAACATGGCTCATTAGAAAAGACTAAAGTTGAAAGCGGTAAGAAAAAAGGAAAACCATATAACAGGTGAATTGTCTCAATCAAAAAAGCCACAGTCCTGGGTTTACAAGGCCTATGCAGGTCTGTTAATAACAGGGTCTCTTGGAGGTCTCTCATTCATAAGGTCACCATAAGGTGAAAATGGTTTGATGGCAATTAACAAATTTTTAAAAAATGATAAGCTATAACCAGTTCTGGAGAATAATGTTCTCAAGAACTCTAGGTGGCAGTCCATTATTCTGTAAACCTCCAAATCTCAAACAGTGACTCTCCTTCAATAGGACACATAGAATGGATGAGAAGACATGAACAAGAACTTGAGAGAAACCCAGACAACATCACAAGACCTAATAATATCATCCATAATATTAGAGGTGTATTCACTCACTCATTCTCTAATGTGATATGTAATCCTTTGTTAACAATTCCGCTTGGCACTCTGCATTGGACAAAGAAGACTATTTCTTCACAAAAAGATAAATGGATACATATCAGACATTAGGCATGATACGACTTCAAAATTGGTTGAAGAACATGTTGACATTTCCTGGCAGCAATCCTAGGACCCTGTCAAAAGATCAAAGAGAGACTGGAAAGAGAAATAGCTGAATATATCCACAGTCTAATGGACTCCATTGACAGTAGTTAGAAGAATGATAATGCTTTCTTGGAGCACTACACATATTAAGCACTACTTAAAATCTTAGCTACTAAGTGGGGTTCTCTTACCTGCTTTATTGTAAAATTTTATTGGCCCTATAGCCCTATCAATGCACTAGACCAAGAAATTCCTTCACTATTCATGTTTGCCTGCTCATCTTGGCTTACATGTAAAACCTGCCTCTCACCTTTGTCCCTTTAACTATTCTTTATGACTATTGTTGAGTGTGAAGTTGTCACCCCATCAAAATACTTGCTTGTTTCACATCTCTGTTATATTCATACACTATTCTTCATGACCCTCTCTCTTTCACAACAATGGGGTGAAGTAGGATGGTCAAAAGGAGTACTCAAAGACCACTCTGGCTGTGGTTGGGTGGAGACCAGAAGCAGCTTTTTGCTGATCCTTTTTGTCTTGGTTTTTCACAGCTTGGTGTACCCTCCACGGAGCTTTTGAACATGAGGGGGGGGAGGGTGTATCATTTGAACATCATGCCCCCAAAGCAGCCAGAAACTGCTTTATTTGGCCTGTCTGCTTTTGGCCTATGCCTCTGAATACTCTAACTAAAAGTTGTACATGTTGGCTGAAGGGATGAATAAATATGCAATCTGATACACATTTCCTTGGATATCATTGAAAACAGCAGGACTTAGTTCTGAATAAATATAGATAAAATTGGGCTTTAAGTTTGCATTCTTATGGGAGCATGCTGTAGTTATTTTACAGTAAAAATCCTATCACAAGGATTCCCCCTCTTCACTCTCTTCACCTTAAGATATGAGGCACATGATGAAGCACAAGATCTTTCTCTGTGTGCATCATTTACAACATAACATACAACTGTAACAAGGTTTTAGGAAGAGAAGTGCCTTCTCTAACCTCTCAAAAAACGTACAAAGATCACCAATTATTTTCACCAGTTAGGATGTCACTTCTGATGACAAACATAGGCCCCTTGAACATATCACATTGCTCCCTCATGTGGTATTTTAATTTAAAGCAGGAGCAGGGGGATGAGTGGCCCTTTTGATGCTGCTGAATTCCTGTCATCTGCTGGAAGTGAAAAAATGAGCAACCATGTTTGCATGAGTGATGATGTGGCACTAGGGGCCAACAGAAGTAGAGGCAGGCAGTTAAGACTCTCTGGCACATTCCCTCTTTATGGTTTATCTCTATTTCTTCTTCTCCTGTAGACTGTACTCACAGTATTGAACTTAGGAGTTTATCATGCTGCCCTTTCCCAGCCTTTCTGCCCAAGTTAGGCACAGGATGAAAACTTTTAAAAGTGGATTTTATGTACACCTCTGTGGCCTGGCAGGAGGCATCCCATACCCAATCTGGACTTCTCCCACACCTTGCAAAGAATGGGGAAATCCCATCCTTTCAAAAAGTGTGGGAGAAATCCAGATCGCGTGTGGGATGCCATAATCGGGTACAGATGCCTCCTCCCTGTGCATGGAGGTGTGCAATAAAATCTGCACTTAAAAGTTTTCATCCCACACCTAGCTCGGGAGGAAAGGACGGGAAAGGGCAGTGCAATAAACTTCAGTTTTCTCCCCCACACACTTCATCTCTCTCCTTCTTAATTTTGCACCAAATCAAAGCCGAGCTCAGCTTTTCTGTCTCTCAATATACACTACACTCTAGTAAAATGTCCTCTTCCTTTAAGATGTTTATGTTGCAGATGATTTCAAACACCACCTTCTATATATGTTAACACACTCAGCCCTAGCTAGAACAGTGAGGCATGATGGCAGTTGTAGTCAAAAAACTAGAGGGCTCACATTCCGTGCCCCTGATTTTATAGTACCAATCCTTATTGACTGATTGGTTTCTTTCATTTCATTTATATGCCGCCTTTCTCCCAGAAAGGTACCCAAGGCAGTTCACAGAAAAATCATTTAAATAACTCTACAATAAAAAAATTAAAACAATTAAGATCAACTTGCTAAAACAGTATAAAATTACATTAAATATACAAAAGTTAAAAAACATAACCAGAACATACACCCTGTATAAAAACATCCTTGACAACAATTATATATTAAAAGCCTGTAACAGTATATATTAAAATCCTTTCTACACTCATTTAAAGTAGACACTGTTCATCTCAATGGTTGGTGCCATTCTTAGATATGATAAATTCCTGGAATAATTATAGATGAATATAGGATGAACACTGGTTCTTCCCCTTTCTTCCATGTAGGGTTATAGGTGGATAATATGTGGTCCTCCAGATGTTATTGGACTGCATTTTCCATCATCCTAGCCACCACAGCTAATGGTGAAGGCTTCTGAGATCATACATTATATCTGCCCAATAAGAAAAAGTTCTCCTGGCTGCAAACAAAACATCACAAATGTATATGATAAAAATATAAACACAGCATACATTGCAACAGCATCAAGATGAGAACAAGTACTCCACCAAGTTTTAGTTCATGAGCTAACAGGTTCAAGAGTTCAATGACATCCAGCATTCAAATACAGTAACACTGCAATGGAAGACATAGTCTGGTTCTAATATGAAATCCTTTTGTCATTAGCTGCTAACCTTTGTCAGTGTCAGCCAGACACTGAGAAACAGACAAAACAGAGAGAAGAAAATTATAGAGAGAGATCTTTGTCAGGAGCAACTGTTAGGCCAACACCTTCGAAAAGTGCCCTAAACAGTGCTTGGAATGTTACTTTTTAGAAGGAACTAGATGCCTTAGCTATTACCCTGATCATGCAATACATTCTTCATTCCTCTGGCTATCTAATACTTGCTATTGTTACTATAGTCCAGAAAAAAAAACTTGTTGGGTTCAAAACACCCTGCGGAAATAATCCAGTTTGAGAGTGCTGTAACTGCCCCGGCTCAGTGCTAGGGAATCCTGAGAATTGTGACACCAGAGCTCTCTGGCAGAGAAGGGTAAATGTCTCACAAAGCTACATTACCCAGAATTCCCTAGCATTAAGACAGGACAGTTAAAGTGGTCTCAAACTGGATTACTTCTGCAGTGTGTTTTGGACTTATGTCACCATAACCCAAATGACTCCTAGCATTCATGATATGTCAATGGCTATGAGGACTATGATACATTCTTTGGTTTCCTTTCTGGTTCTGAAACTCAGTTATCAGTTTTTCAGGAATCACAGAATCATAGAGTTGGGTGGGACTCCAAGGGCCATCTGGCCTAACTCCTTGCCAGTATAGGGTTAGCACCCCTGAGTTCTAGCTCTTTAACTTTTCAAATATAGCACACATCTTTTCATCAAGACTACAGACTTTCATGCAGACCATGGGCAACTCATGGACCAAACAGCCCTCACAGTTTTAAGGAGAGACACTCCCCTGCTCAGTCTACCCACTGTTGCATGGAAGCTTTATTTAAACTCCTAGCATTAAGTAGGAAGCTCATCAAAGAATGGAATGAATATGCAGCTTCTGCTTGCTTATTTATTCTGTTCTATGACTAGCTTGATTACAAACAATATTAAACAATATTAAAAATTGAAGTGATCATTATCACTACAGTTCTTTGCCCATACCAAGAGGTCCATCATTTATGCTAGTGCTCCACTGTTTGTGCTCTGGGAAAAAAAATATTGATCTACTTGTACAATGGGAACAAGGATTGGCATCAGTGGTGAAGGAACTGTAAACTAGGGCTGGAACAGATGGGCAGGCAAAAACAGCTCAATTCTGCTTTTCCCAAAGTGAGTCAAAACCCTGCTGCTGGCATGGCCTGCTTCCAAGCCAGGCTGAAAACACATGGCCTGATTGTAAGGCAAAGCCACACTATCACACAACCACATCCCCTGCAACCTCCAAATACCTCCTATGTCCACACAGATGCCATATCATTGCATGGCCACCCCTTTGATTGGCCTCACAGTGGCACCTGTGATGCTCTATCCTTACAGGGCATCAGTGTGAGAGTGATACATTGGCAAAGCACAATCATGGAATTCCTCCCCCCCCCCCCCATTGGACTGTCTGGTTTGTATATATTATAATTACATCCATTGGAGTTGCCAAACTTTCATTTCTTTGCTTTATCACAGCCCTGCACTCACATCAGGGCATTTATATGCAGCCCAGCCTTTACACCCAGCCTTTAAAGCAGCTAGAAACTGCTTTATTTTGCCCATCTGTTTTGCCCCAGAGACTTTTCTTAAGCAGACGATCAAGTGGTACAATAATATTGATCTCTTTTATGTGCATGTGACATACCATTCATCCATCTTAAAAACATTCACCAAGAACTAGGGTGCAATCTCATGTATTCCAACTGGAATCAGAAAATGAGAAAGTTATTTGGGGAACTACAGTTGCAGAATCTCCTAGCCAGCATGGCCAATAGTCACACTGAATGGGAAATTCTGTGTATTGTAGTCCCAAAATAACAACAACAACAACAACACATGCAACCTCTGACCAGGAGCACAGAGACATGTGGCTTTTCCTTGCTGTGGTGCCTTTTTGCAAGTTGGCTAAGAATAATTTATACTTCGTAGTAATATTATGTCTACAGCTGCCTGGTATGTGCTCCCCAGGCAGTAGTGAATGTGGAGTGCTGTTAAAGCAAACCATTTTCTTTTAGATACAGTATTAAATCTCTGATTCATGGTATGCAAAAGAACTCATATTGTCAATTCCTGTTCTAAGACATGCTTGGTTTCCTTTAAGAGATACTACCATCAAGTCCAGAACTGATTAAAGATGGGGAATAAAATAACCTGTAGATAAGCCGCTGTATATGTAAGGCATGAAAAAGGACCATGAGAAGAAACTAAATGAAATGAAACATATTCACTTAGAAATGAGATATGGAATGACTCCACTATTTCAGATGCAACCCTGGAGGACTTCTTACCATGTCCTAGAGGACTTTGCTTAACCAAGTCATTTTGAATAGGATTTATTAACATCAGAGTGTTGATTGAACTGCTAAAAGCACATCCCAGAGGATATCACAGACATTTGCAAAGGCACAATGTGGTAAGCTGCTCTAGTCCTTGTAATCTCAATCACAAGGGACCCTAAAGTGATGATTACAGTACATGCTGGCCAGTGCTGTTTCCTTGACTTAACCACAAAGCCTGAAACGATCTTCTTAAATCTTTCAGTAATTTAATAATTGATTTTAAAAAAACATTTTTTCTTCTTTCGCTAAAGTTTAAATTATAATCAAGGGTGATGGAAGGTTAAGCCTGATCCTATACAGGTTTACTTAAATGTAATAATAATAATAATAATAATAATAATCTTTATTTGTATACCACTTTTCCGTGGATGATCAAAGCGGTTTCCAATATCAGATTAACAATACAAAACACATCATGATTCTGCTTCTCTCCCCTCAAGATGGTGGTCGGGAGGAGGGTTCTTCTTCTTGGCAGGCAGAGGCCTGCTGTTTCTTGCCTGCTTCTCTCCCCTCAAGGTAGTGGTCTTACTCCCACATAAATAGGCATAGGATTGAATAGTAGAGTTATAATAGTGAAATCCAGTTTCTTGCCTTGATGCTATACTTCCCAGAAATAGCTATCTAGTTATTCTGCCCACAGTGGGCCATAACTGATCCATACATATTATTTTATTATGAGCTCCTATTCTTCAACATTTATTTACCACCATTGTGTCAATGGTGCCACAGCACAAAAGGTTTTCTCAGCTCATGGTACCAACTGCCTAACGTCAGAAGGTAAGGGGATCTGAAGAAAAATTTTACACATGACAGGCATGTACAAGAAAATGCTGTCTTCAGGTATCTAGTCCCTGAGCTTTGTACAGCTAACCCCTGCATTTGGTATGTTTCCACATGGAATATAACAAGATAGAATCTAAGAATAGATAGAAAAAAAGGAAAAAATGGAAGAGGGAGAAAAACATAATTTTCATCAACCTTCTGTGGACAAAGTGAGTATGTATACCATCTATAGGACAGAATTGAAGTTGAAACAAATGAACCCCCAAATTCACTCTAAATTTTGAAGGGGTTGATTTGGAAGGCACTGTTTTATTGATTTTGGGGGGTGGGAATTTTTAAGTGCTTTCCAAGGCAGTCTCTACTATAAGGCAGATGGGGTAAATAAAATTGTTTCCTTTTTTTCATTTTGCTAAACTGTAAAAATGATGTTTTTTTGCTGTCCTTTACAGCAGTGAAACTCTCAATTGCTGTATGCCCTCCTCTTATTCTCCATTTCCCCCACAAATACCTCTTGTATAACATCTGTACCTGCATGGCAATATATGGATTTAGCAATGAATGCTAACAAGGATATAATTATTCACTAATTTTCTTCTCAAATGAAAAAGCAAAGATTTTTAGTACATTTCTTTTTACTGAGAAAAAGTGTTTGAAAACTATGTTGTTTTTGAAACCTATTCACAGTTCATGACTTATTTTGCACAAAGTTATTGCATAGTTTTGCACCAAATTCCCAGCATTTTCTGCATAGGAAACAACATGTGGAACAACCACATGGAAATGTTGTGCAGAATAAGTTCTCAATTAAAGTATTTTCAGCTCAAGGAACTGCTTTTCCTCTGCATAAGAATATTAATTTCTGTGCATAAAATGCTGTTTCCTGTCAATTTTTGCAGAACACAACCACATGTGAATTTTGTGCAGAATAAATTCTGAACTGTGATGGTTTTCATCTGTCCAGGATTTTTCTATTCTGGTTTCTCAACACAAAAAGTGGTTTCTTTGTTTGTTTTTAAATCAATTCTTGAATACTTTCAAATATTCTTTCAATCCCTTCTAATACTGAAGGGGAAAACTATATTTCCTACAATGAATCTCATACAGACCCACCCTGTAATAGACACATGCTTCATAAGAACCAATTTCATTCTTATACGAGAATAAAACTAAAGAAAGAAAGTATAATTTGTTAACTTTTGGTTTGGTTTGGTTTCCTTAATAAGGAACCTTGAAATATGGGATGTATGGACATAGGGCAATGTATCTTTCCCAAAATAGTTGATGGGCATATCAAGTCATCCTTTTGAGTTGACTATAAAAGGATCCTAATGACAACTCTAAGTACCATTTGATTGCCTGAAAAAAGAAGCTCTGCTTCTATTCTATTGTTTCATTTCTTTAGTCTTTCACCTGTTCCTGCATTCTCTCTTTATTCTTGACCTCTGCTCTTGCTTTTCCTAGCAACTGCCTGCATCACCTCCTTAGAGAGACCCACCTCACATTTTGAAGACTATTGATGTAAACAAACACTGAGAACAAGGAGCAGAGTTTGGGTCAAGTCAGTAGTCCAGACCACAGAGGGAATATTGTTGGAGGAACATTTCAAAGGGGGGGGGCTGTTTGCTACACTCCTGAATGCACTCATTGTTGGCAGTATGTTCCCATGAGCATGTGACACAGTTCAAAAGTGGAGGTTTTTAGACACAGCTATATCTGGAAAGTGTGGCTTTTGCCTTGTGGAATCCTCTTAATTAACCATAGAAAGCATTTTGTAAAAATTATAATGGAAACCTTGACCCGTTTTAATAGATGTGAGTAAATGTCTGGTTCCATCAAAATGGGCATTTCACAGTGGCTGATACTGTCAGTCTGCTTCAGTTAATGAAGGTACAAAAATAATTAAAACCCACCATGTATCCATCAAGAATGTTAAAATGGTTGATCAAGGGGCAAACATGGTACTGTCAGAGTAGATTGTGGCTACGCTGACTGCACCAAAGCCAGGGTGCATTGTTCACACACCATCTTTAACACCTTGCTTGAGAAGTTCACATTACATAGAATTAGATTTAACAAAGATTTCTTTCACTTGGGCTCCTGTTTATAAACCTTTCAGATATCAGGGCCACATAACTCCAAATATAATAAAACCTTTTCTCAATGATAGTACTTTAACTAGTTTCACAAACTGCCTATAGTAGTATACAGGTTGAGTCTTTCTTATTCAGAATGTGGAAATCTGAAATCTGAAGTATTACAAAATCCAAAAACTGCCCATATGGCTGGCTAAGATAGTGACACCTTTGCTTTCTGATGGCTCAGTGTACATAAATGTTGTTAATTAAAAAATTATGTATATAATTGCCTTCAGGCTATGTTTATCAGGTGTATATGAAACATAAATGAATTTCATCTTCTGACTTGGGTCCCATCTCCAAGATATTTCCTTATGTGTGTGCCAATATTCCAGTTTTCAAGGTAAAAACCAACACTTTGAATTCTGCCTGGAAATGGGCTTGTAGCCAATGTAGATGTTTCAGTGTGGAATTCACATGATCCCTGTGCCTGGCCCCAGTCAACAGCCTGGCCACAGCATTTTGGACCTGATGAAGTTTCTGAAAAGTTTCCAAAGGCAGCCCTATATGGAGCATGTTACAGTAGAAATGTAATTAAGTCTTGTGTCACCATAGCCAGATCTGACTTTGCAAAGAACAGGCATAGCTAGTGTACTTGTTTTTACTGTGCAAATGCATTTCTGGACACAGCAGGTTAATAATAATAATAATAATAATAATAATAATAATAATAATAATAATAGTAATAGCTAAAACTTAGATATCCAGGCTCAGAGATGAGTCTAAGAATACACCCAAGTTGTGAACCTGAGATTCTGGAGGGAGTGTGAGCCCATCAAGCACAAGCTCAATCCCTGTTGCCTGGCATGGCTTCTGGCTGATCAGGAGCACCTCTGTCTTGTTTGAATTAAGTTTCAGTTTGTTCACCCTTATCCAGTCCATTACTGACATCAGACACTGTTTAAGTGCAGAAACAGCTTCCTTGGTATCAAATGAAAAAGAGGTAGAATTGTGTGTCATCAGCATATTGATGAAACTGAACCCCAAAATTCCAGATTACTCCTTCCAGCAGTTTTCTGTAAATATTAAAAAGCATGGGAGACAGAACCGAGCCCTGAGAGACACCACAGAATAGTGCCCAGAATATTGACAACAGATGTTTCTCAGCATCATTCTGAGTTCACCCCTTCAAGAGTGACTAGATCCACTGTAAAACAGTGCCCTGAAGCACAATCTCAGAGAGGTGACCCAGAAGGACATCATAGTTTATGGTATTAAGAGCCGCTGAGAGGTCCAACAGAACAAACAGGGACAAATTCCCCCTGTTTGGTTCACTGCATAGATCATCTACCAAGGCAATCAAAACTATTTCTGTCTTATAATCAGGCCTCATGCCAGGCTGAAATGGATCTAGATAATCCATTTCATCCAGGAACCCCTGAAGCTGGGAAGCCATCACACAGTACTTTGCCCCAGAAAAGGAATATGGCCCCATTCCCACTTACATTTAAACCAGTTTGTGATTTGCCTTTGCTCCGTGTAGGTGAATCAATTCCAAAAGGTCCATTGTTCCCACAATGAAAGTGGATCTTTTCATTATCCCTTTGTATTTGCTTCTTTTTTTGGCATGATAGTCCCCCATGTCATTCATTTGTGCATCATCGGTGACATAAGCGGCAGCCTGGCTTGGGAACTATATTTTTTTAGAAAAAAAAATTGATAGAAGATTCAATTCATTGGTTTTGCAACTATTTGCTTCACTGAGCTGCCATCAGCCTGATCACTTGGCTTACCACCCAAGTAGTTGCAAAATCAATGAATTGAATCTTCTGTCAATTTTTTTTAAAAAAAACCATGTGTCCATAGGTCACACTGAAAGCAGAAAGGCAGTGCTGAGAGGTGGGCGGGAATGGTAGATCTACCAAAAACTGAGGAGGGGTGTTTACAATCCCTCCTCAGTTTTTGGTAGATCCACCATCCACCTCCTCTCAGCGCTGCCATTACGCCCTGCCTTCCAGAATGATGTGATTCAGATCCGTCATTCCCATTTGTTGAACACACTTTGGAATCATGTTTTTTTTTTCAAAAGAACCACCAAAGAACTAATATCAAGCGTGGGTTTTTTGCATTTGCCTCACTTCATTGTGATTGAAACGGATCACAGTAGGATCAGAACTGGTTTCAAATGGGAATGACAATCATATAATTCAATCAGCAATTAGCTTTAAATCATAGAGGGAATGCGGCCTATATGGTGAAATTCATAGAGGATTTTTTTTCATTAATGGCCTCGCCACAGCCTCTTTTAGACATGATGGAAATTTGCCATGCTGTGGTGAGGCATTCACTATTTCCCCCTCAGGCTGCTTTCAACAGCCACAGGAAAAGCATGGGCCCATTATGCATGTGGTAACTCTCATTTCTCACTTGCCGAGGCAAGAGGAAAAACCCCAAGAGCCATCAGGAATTCATCCAGATCCTCAGGTCTCCTGGGGCAGACCATCTTAATCCTCCCCCCAAAGAGGCTGATTAAGCCTAAACCCCACCAGGTAGTGATCAGTCTATGACAATGGAATTTCCAAAAGTTACTCTACACATAGATCACTGTCATCCCATGCAGAACAGAAAACCAGGTCCAAAGTATGTCCTGCAGCAGAGATGGCCTGAGCTGTTATTGACAGCCCCCTGGTTGTCATGATAGGCAAGAAGTCCTGAGCTACTGCTGCCACAGCAATCTTTGAAAAGATGTTGAAATCCCCCAGTACAACCCTGCCCCCAACATTAGCTCAGCCAACTTAGGAAGGCAGACTTTTGAGTTTCAGGGTGGCCAATACACTAACAACATCTCTCTTCTGTCCAGACTGTAGGATGGGGCAGCTGGTGAGGGAAATAGCATCCTGATAGATCACTGCCACACAGCTTCCCCACTACCCAGGCCATACCTTCTGCTGTACAGAGAATTCAGGTGAACAGAGCTGGAAGAGATTAAAATGCAAAGCTTCATCTAGCCAGATATCTTAGTATAATACAAGCCAGGTTGACATGCTCATAAAGGATTAAGTTCTACATCAAGGAAGTTTTCTCATTCACTGACCTGGCAATGAGCAGCAGAATTTCAACCCAGTGATCTGTTGCCAACACTATCCAGACTATTTGAAGTGGGCAGAGGTTTAGGCATAACCAACACCATGAAGATCTCCCTTCTACTATGATAATGGGATTCTGGCTGCTGCTCTGGTGACTCTGACATGGTCAAAGAGAGCTCAGCCTATACAATAGTTAGTACTCAGAAGGCTGGTTTTCAGGTGAGAAATCAGGTGGAATGGGGTGGCTTGTTTTCAGCACATTTTTTTCTGGGAGCTGTAAAACTCCTCTCTGTGTAGCAGTAACCTGGAGTTGTCCATCCCACTGCCCTATCTTCCTAGGAAGCTATAAAAAGAAGTTTCTCAAAGATCCAGTTATCAGTATCCGACAGCAATGTATTGCTAGCTTGTTTTTCTTGCTGGTACATTTGTTTCACACACACACACACACACACACACACACACACACACACACACACACATATATATATATATATATATAGAGAGAGTATTTTTGTGACGGCATGAGCATTGATGAACTTCCTTGTTTCTAGATTACTGTATTTTAGTTTTTCTGTCATTAAAAGTAATTTTTCTTTCCTTTATTCATTGTTTGTTTTTATGTGCATCTAAAGAGACTTTAAAAACATTTAAAAGGATACAAGTCAATGCATGCTTCCTTCCTCACCCCTCTGAATGAATGCATTATCTATTCCAGATAAAGGTGACAAATACTTGTTTATTACAATCTGCAAACAGGACATTTTTAAAGGGTGTGTGTCATTTCCTTTCTTTGTAATTCCATACGCTGTAAATTCCCTAAACCTTTGAACTCATGTCTGCTTAACAAACTATTATCTGTTTAAACTTTATGTTCACTTTTTAAAAAGTAATTCATAACTCTGGAGCCTTGAGAGAAACTTCACACAGAAAAAAGAAAGAAAGAAAGAAAGAAAGAAAGAAAGAAAGAAAGAAAGACGTATATACTCATGTATAAGTTGACTTCATGTATAAGTGAGGGCAGGTTTTGGGGACAAAATCATGGATTTTGATATGACCCATGGATAAATCAAGGGTCAAACTCAGAGGCATGTAACAAAGGATAGAAATAAAGGGGGGAAACACCACTTTGCTCCCTCCTTCTCTCTGTCTCTGGACCTCTTCCAAGAGTCCCAGTCTGGCCATGCAAAATATGGACACAAACCTCCAATTTCCCTCCCTTTCTCACAAATTTCCCCAAGGCTGATGGCTTGCAAAAAGGGGGACACAGACCTTCGATTTCCCTCCTTTCCCCACAACCTTCCCCAAGGCTGACCGCTTACAAAAAGGGGGACACAGACATCCGATTTCCCTCCTTTCCCAACAGCTGTCCCCAAGGCTGATAGCTTGCAGAAAGGGGGACACAGACCACCGATTTCTCTCCCCTCTCTCATTCCTTCCTTCTCCACAGATTTCTGAAGGCTCACAGAGATGTATTACTGTATTGAGCCGTATATACGTCTAATTAGGATTTTGGAGCCCATTTTTGGGCTTAATTTTTTTGACATATAGATGAATTTATACGATAAACATGGGCAACTATAATTGTTTATTTAATTATTTACATTCATCTGAAAGGGATCAACTTAATGAAGCTCCATCAGTCTGGGGTCTCCAAGACCTCCCACACTGCTGATGGCCCCAGGGGAAGCTATCTAATTAACTTTCCTTACATGACCTTCCATAGACAAGGCTACCCTCTTCAGGTCATTGAACCCAAAATAGGAGATCCACTCTAGAATGGTCCCAATGTTTTCTCCTGTAATGATTCCAGGGGGCCCAAAACTTTAAGGGATGAACAGAGGCTCACCATACATGTTAAACAGGTGCCTTCAGATTCTCAACAATATTAATTAATTAATTTGTTTTATTTATATACCACTATTCCAAAGATCATAGCAGTGAACAGCAAGTAAGCTAATTAGCAAGTAAGCTAATTTGCCCCCAACAGTCTGGGTACTCATTTTAGCGACCTTGGAAGGATGCAAGCCTGAGTCGAGTTTGGGCCCTTTTGCTGGTCTTGAACTCGCAACCTTGTGGTTTTTGAGTGAATGGCTGCAGTACAGGCATTTAACCACTGCACCACCATGAGTCCTCTCCCTCATTTTCCTGCTAAAAAGCCAACTATTTAAGCACCATCCAAACCAATAGCCCCATGGTTCCCATCACTACTCAATGCAGAGTAGACAAATACAAACAAAAATCCAAAACATAGCTTCAACCATGGGGGCAAAACTTAGTATCTGGCCCCAAAGTAACTTACTGAAGTCAGCAATAGTTAGTGAGGGATGGTGGGCCAAGCAGAGAAGAAGGGAAAGGGGAAACTGGGAGGCAAAGCCAAACCCCTTATTGGTGGGTGCTCACTCCCATTATATCATGATGCAACCATTGCAGCATTTCCTTTTCCTTGCCTCATTCTGTTGGGCAAAGAAATGACACCAACCAAAGAGCCCTATGTTGACTGTGCATTCATTGAGCTGCTTAACTTCTTGGTCTGGTATATACCCACATAAAGTAAAGGCCACACACACACATACACACCACCACCACCACCCACATAAATTTTGATCCACACCAGTTAAAAAGAGTATGTTGTTTAGAGATGGATAGTTTGATTCATTTTTTTTAAAGTGGGGGGTGTCATTTCCAAAATTCATACTTTTTAAATAAACATGGTGCAAATAATTGAGCTTAAAAGTTCAAATGAGGAAATGACCATGGTCATTGTACTGAATTCTCTTCTTTGATAGGCTCTTTATCTTTAAGACTATACACCTGCCAGGTAACACAGAATCCTCTTCGTACTGAAAATAGCTGTTTCTACTGGATTTGACTGCTGCAAATAGCTGACTTTCCCAAAATTCCCATGATCCAAAAACTGGCAGGAGTAGACTCAGGATATACAACCTTTTTCACTTGGAGGACTTGGGAACCAGGACCACATGCACATATTTACACTCTTTCCCCCACCCCATGTTTCCCACATACACACATGTACATTTTCCTATAGAAAAATCCCTCAGCACCCAAGGATAGGGAAGTTTAAGCTATAAACTCTCCCATCCCCAAGTGATCACCACCAAGATTGTTTTTTTTCTGTCTACCACAACTACCTACTAAAGGATGGAAAACCATTATTAGAATTAGGATCTTTATGGTTCAAAGAGTGCTGCCCAGAAATCTTGATGATCTTTTGCTGGTAACTAGTAGGATGGCAGTTTTCCCATCACTAACTTGCTGATCAATTGGGCTAGAGGAAAAAAGGACTGAAGTGAAAATTGGGTTTAGGATTATATGGTGATATGCATATATTACAGTAGTGTGATTTAAATCAATGAAAGCAAAGCATAGATGAGACGCAGTCTTTAATATGTGCTGGCATCTAAACTTGTAAGTTTCATTGCCAGCATCTGAAATTTCCCACATTGTCTGCCACTCAGGTCCAATTGTACTTTCCCAATAGACTGCAGTATCCACTCAGAGTGAGTCCAAACTAGGCAGCTTACATTCCATTCTTATTGAAATCAAGCCTACTCATTCAATTAATTTTATTAGCACTAAAATATGATCACCTTTGTCTAGATACAGCCCATTACTGGTATATTAAGGACTGACATTTATCCAAACGTTTAAGGCATCAAAATCCTTCTCTCTGCAACATTGCATTTGTATTTTTACTAGTATCTTTGGTATTTGCCTCCCTTTCTATGCACATTTTCAGGTTTTTGTGTGCTGTACAGGTGTTTTGTAAATCTCCAGTGATTTGAAACAGCCATACTGTATATTCAATAGACAATGCAATAAAAACAATTTAACATTTTCCATTCACCTCTGAGCACAATATTACAATATTCCTTGCTTGTAGACGCAAGAGAGAAATACATTTAAATAATGCACAAGTGACACTTCTGATTCTTTTTCCCAGTCCTTCCTGTGGAATGCAACATCTGTAGCACTTTGTACAGGCCCTAGGCAGTTCAGCTGAGCAATGAAGGTGGAGGAGAGCAAACCTTGATCGCTAGCCTAGATAAAGTCAGTCAGTGTAGTGTAGTTATTTCTAAGTGTTGTGCTATGTGCAGAAGAATACTTCATACATTAGTTACACAAGAACAGACAAGAAGATTTTCAGTGCAACAGAACTATACAGTTAAATGTTTATAAAGTTACAGTCCCAAATGGAGCTCCCAACCCACAGTTCACAGCCTTTTGACTACAGAATTACTACTAATTCTAAAAAGAAGATTTGGGTATCTTCACTCTGGAAAAGCACTGTAAAGATAATGGTTGGGTTACAGGATAGATCTGAATCTCTACTATCCCTGAATATTCCCAACTCTGTAATTCAACAATATATATACAGTCTCAATGTATCTGTTTCTTACGCCTATCTAGATTTATCTCAGCCCTCATTTTTCTCTTTGCCTTTTTTTGCGATATTCTGTTTTAAAGATGATTCTAACTTCATAAACAATGCATTATTTTATAATGTATTTGATGTGTTTGATGTTTTATTTTATTATTTTTATGCTTTTTATGGATTTTTACAATGTATTGATGTTATATTTGTTTTGACGGATTGCTTTGTTTTTGTAATGGCATATGGTACACAAATAAACTTATTTACTTACTTACCCTGGAAAGTAACACTTAAAGGGTGAGATGATCAAAATCTTCAAATATCTGATGGGCATGTCTCTGATAGGTGACAAAATAAATTTGTTTTCTGTACCTACACAACAAATGAACCTTTCTTTTTGTGGTCTACATCAATTTCACATGTGTCATTTGATCATAAGTCTACTCTATCCAGTTTATGAATCAGTCAGCAATAAAGTATTCATGTGCATGTGTATGCACACACACACATACTGATATTCATCTACGTTTGGTACAAATGTTTTTCAGATAGGATGGTACAGGGGAACACCTTCTGTTCTGTCCCTAAAATTTAGAATGAGAAATGTAATGTTGTATGAAAAATACAGAAATCTCATATTAAATCTCTTAATTCTTCCTGCCTGAAATTCATTTATTTATCTTTTTATTTCTCCTTATCATTTAGTTAAGGAGATTTAAAAAAAACAACTTCCTGATAGTAAGGGTTGTTTGGCAGTGGAACAAATTACCTGAGGTAATGGTTAGCTGAGAGCCTGAATACCCTTAAGACACCAGATCTCCCCCCCCCCTCAGATCTAGGAAGCTAAGCAGAGTCAGCCCTGGTTAGTACTTAGATGGGTGAGTACCAATGAATATGAGGTGCTGTAGGCTATAAGTCATAGAAAGGAAATGGGAAAAAAACACCTCTGAGTCTTCCTTGCCTAACAAGACCCT
>NC_056524.1:221162932-221226158 GCF_019175285.1 Sceloporus undulatus
AAAAATTACCCCATTCATCAGTTTCTAATCTGCTATTTCCTTGCAATCGGGAGGCAACTGTTTTATTATTGATTAACTCTTAGCAGACCACAGACTTAAATCAATCCTACAGTTTTACCATATATCAGGGTTTTTTTTGGGGGGGGGGGGTTTACAATGGAACCTCATCCTTCAGCAGGCAAGACCTCTTTTCTATGAAATCATTATCGCATGGTTGCTCCAGATAGCTTGGTTATTTTCACAACCTGCTTATAATTCCTTAATTGCCATCAAGACTTTCTGGTAATAGGAGCTACACTGTATTACCAAAAATTTTTCTTGGAGTGGAACCACAGATTTTGATGAAAGTAAAAAAATATTTGTCACATCAGTTCTTAACTGTCATCTAGCTCTCCATTTTCCATTAGTGATTAATCCCCTGTCCAAAATATATTTTCAAAGCATTTCCTTGGGTTGTTTGGAAAATAAGTTATGCATTGTTGCATTTTCATTTCTGATATTCTTGGTGCATCAGTGCAGAATACAGCTACTGTATAAAATTCAGTGTATCTATTTTATCATTATAATGTCACAAATGGTCGTAGCTTTCACATTCTACCAGAATTCTTCATCAGGCATGATGATACACAAACTATCAGATAAGAGAGAATCAAGGGGTCTAAAATCTAGTCGGATGGGTTATCCATTGTGTGTGTCTGAAGTGTCAGCTGCACAGATGCTGGGGCTATTATTTCTGCAAGATAGACAATGCAGATTCAGTGAGGGGAAAAAGATGTTAAATTATCAGTGTGCAGTCTCTATAGGCAAAAGACTGGCTGTAACCCCTATAAATCTGCCCATTGCCTGGGAGAAAAATATAAACTCCCTCACAGGCTTGGAGAAGAGCAAGAATAACATAGCTCTATCTGCCAAGTTGGAAATTAAATGTACGTGTAGCACTAGATGAAAAAAAAGTCATTTAAAGTGAAAACACTAGTCATCCCTAATGGTTGGCAGGACAAGCCTCATTTAATTTTGTTTCCATTTATGGGCCACACAACTACTTTGTGTCTACTTGCTTTTTGCATTTGTTATTGAATGTAGCTATTAAAACTGTTGCTGTGTGCCTTCAAACCAATTCTGACTTGTGGTGACCCTATCTAGGCAACATTTGTTCAGAGGGGACTTATCTTTGCCTTCCTCTGTATCTGAGAGTGTGTGACTTGGCCAAGATCACCCAGTGGGTTTCTATGGCTCAACAAGGTTTTGAACTTTGGACTCCAGAATCCTAGTCCGGCACTCAAACTACTGCACTACATATGTCGGCATCTTATGGCAGTTTGAGCATTAGATTACCTCTAGAGACCAGGGTTTGATTCTCCACTTGGCTATGGAAACCCACTGGATGATCTTGAGCAAGTCACACTCTCTCAGCCATAGAGGAAGTCAAAGATAAGTCCACTCTGAACAAATCTTGCCTGGAAAAATCACATGATAGAGTTACCTTAGAATTACCAAAAGTCAGAAATGATTTAATGGCACATAAGATAACAATTACAATTTGAGATCCTTGGGTGTGCCTCAGAAGAATCATATTAAAATAGTAGTGACCAACTTTGTTTTTTGTTTTTTTAATAACTGTTCACACATACTTTAGGAGTAACTTTTGTTGTTGTGTACCTTCAAATCATTTCCAACTTATGGCAACCCTAAGGTGAACCTATCACAGGGTTTATGGGAGTTGAGACTATGTCACCTAGTGGGTTTCCATAGCTGAGTGGGAAATTAAATCCAGATTTACATATTTATAGTCCTACACTCAAACCACCACATCATGCTGGCTCTCAGGAAAAACTACCCTCCTAAACAACTCTACTCTGAATACTCAGTTTTACTAAATATATGCACATCCTATTAATCTATTCAGAAGGGCAGAGCTAAAGAAGAAAGCCCCGGAATACCAAATAGGTACAAGATGACCTATTGGAACAAGAAACATCAACAACTGCAGATGACACCATCCCAGTAACAAAAAATAGCAGAGAGCAGAGACCTGGAATTATTACTGAAGAAAGTCAAAGAAGAAAGTGCAAAAACAGGTTTATAGTTGAACATTAACAAAACAAAAATAATGACCACAGATGAATTGCATAACCTTAAAGTAGATTATGAAAACATTGAAATAGTTCATAATTTTCCATGCCTTGGCTCAATCATTAATCAGAATGGAGACTGCATTCAAGATGACTAGACTGAGACTGTCATACTTTGGGCATATCACACAGGCCTCACTAGAAAAGATTTCAGTGCTTATAAACATGGGGGAGGGGAGGAAAAGAGGAAGATTAATAGATTTAATCAAAGAAGCTACAGCTATGTGTCTTCAAGACCTCAGCAGGGTAGCTGATGATAGGGTGAGTTGGAGGTCTCTCATTCACAAGGTCACCATGGATTAAAGCTGACTTAAGGACTGTTAACAATAAGCAAACTGATGACACACTTCTTGAAATGTAGATATGATAGCAAAAAATAACATGGATATGCATCTTCCATATGTCCATATGAGTTAGATGTTCAGTTTAGAGTTAAAGCCTGAAGAAGAAGAGCCCTACCTCCAGTCTATCTGCCTTGGTCCAGGCCTCAGAGGGAGAGAAGAATGCTGGACCTGAACCCCTTCCCACCATTCCCTTCTCCTTTTGTGTCGTGTCTTTTTAGATTGTAAACCTGAGGGCAGGGAACCGTCTATTATCCCCTCTGTTGTAAGCCGCCCGGATTTCCAGTGATTGGGCAGCATATAAATAAATCCTATTATTATTATTATTATTATTAAACAGGCCACAACTTCATTAATATAATACATTATTCAGAGTATAAAGGTGAGAAGATCTACATTTACAGGGCTGATCAACTGCTGTTAGCTGTCCACATTCATGCTGTATGAGCCTACCATTAGCTCAACCCTGAGCCAATTCCACTTGCTTTTGGGAGACTGGAGAGGACCATTTACAAGGTGCTGCCCCTCCATTGGCCAAATCCATAAGCAATCTTTCTAGGGCCTCCCCCTTAGGGGCACTACTAGGGGGACATTGGCAGTGAATGATGCACCAGGTGAAACCCTGGGGGGGGGATGATACAACTGCTCCACAAACACTTGCCTTTGGGCAGAAACAGGCTGAGATGTTTGCCCACTTCTCAGTGAAGAGATAGTGTGAGTGGGGTGGTGCTCAGTGTGAAGAGAAAGGAGGGGCCCAGGGTTTATTTCTTTTTTTTTAAATACATTTATTATTATAACAAATATATAACAATACAATCACACAATACAGACAAAACAATACAATACAAGCAATACAAAATTCCCCAATACAAAATACCAAAAAAAAAAAACCCCAACCATATATCTTTATGTTATAATTTCACATTAATCTGTTAACATAGGCTTCCATAAAGTTTTGTATTTACATTGTCTCTCTAATATAAACAATAAACTTTATTATGTTTTAAATCTGCCTTCTCCTTGGTACTGATTATAAACTCCTTTTCTTTATTTTCTAGGGTCTTTATATTTCAAAAAAATAAATTTTAAATTTTGTACTTTTAATTTTGCTAATTGTTTATGTCACCACTGTTGTTATCATGACACTGAGCATTATACAGGAAATATTCTTTTCAAATTTTCTTTATAAACATCACATATTACCCAATTTTCACTTTAACCACATGGAACAATGTACATGCATATACACTGAGGCTGTACACATGATATTGTAATTTAAAGCTGTGCTTTTAATTTTGCTAATTGTTAATGGCACCACTGTTGTTACCATGGCATTCAAAAATACATAGAAATTATGTTTTATGAGAAACTTTAGTACAAAAGCAATTGCAAAGTGTTCTGTATAGTGTAGTTTGTGAGGAGGTCAGTGGAAGGGGTGACACCAAGGATTACCACACTGGGTGACACCCACCTTAGTGATGCTACTGGTCCCTCTCCCCCTCCTATGGCTACATCTCCAGTATTTTTAGTGTATTGGTCTCCTCTCATTCACCTTTATCCCTGTCAGTTGTGACATAATGCAAGAAGCAACATTGTTATCAGATAGCATACAAAACATGAACATAGACACAGTCATCTTACCCCACTTAGCCTCAGTTTCTGTAATAGTCCCCAGGAAAGGTGAAAGGCATGTTATGCACATTTACACACCCAAGTCTTCCAGGCTCCACCAGGCAACCAGCAAATGCCTAGGGAAACCCAAAAGGTATGAGTGAGTGCTGAGTGGCAGACCACAAAAGTGGATGGATAACATGGCACATGACTATATAAGGACTATAGGAGATGAGCCTCTCACAAGATTTCTGAGCCTCATGAAACTAAGGCGGGGTACAGACCGCCGCTTTGCGGCGGTCTGCCGCCACCGGCGGCTAGTCCGTGCGGGAGCCGGAGCCTCCACACGGCGCGGCTCCCCTGCGGACTGAAAAAGAAGCTCCAAAATGGAGCTTCTTTTCAAGTCGCGTTTGCGACGTAGCGAGGCGCCAGGGGCGCACTTGCTACGTCACAAAGGACGCGACGCGTACGGACGCTCAGCGTCCGATACGCAAAGATGGTGCCGGCCATGTAGAAGGGCCGGCGCCATCTTGTACAGACGGAGTCCGTACTAGGCCCAGGGGCGTCTAAAAGAGACGCCCCTTTTTTAAAATGGGACGTCCTCCGGACGTCCCAAATGACCATACAGAAAGCCTCTAAAATGTCACACTTTTAGTGCACTGGTATCCCCTCATTCCTCTTTATCCACTTCAGTTATGGAATATTTCTAGATCTCAAAAATGGCTACAGTTTGCAGCCATCACAACATCCTTCGCAATCTTTACCTGTTCAGCTAGGTCAGGCAGCTCAGCTGAAATCAAGTGCCAGTGATGCTCGCCACAATAGCATCTCCCTTAACTAGGTGCTTTCAGAAAGAGGCCCATCTAGCCATCCATCCCTTTATTTATAGCCCGCCTTTTTCACAGAGACCCAAAAAATATGGGCCAAAAAGTCTGGCTTCTGGCTGTTTCGGGGACATGGCATGCAAATGATGCATGCCCCCAAAATGGCCAAAAGCCATACTGAGGCTGCCTATGATGAACTGAGGTTGTCAGCAAAAGGAGCCAAAAGTCACTCCTTGCCAGTAGCTTGCTTGGGACTGCAGTGCCAGCCCGCTTTAAGAGCGGGTAATCCAATCGCCATGTTCCCTGGCCAATCAGGACTGAAGCAGCTCCAAGCTGCCAATCTGCTTTGCCCCAGACTGAGACTCAAGGCAATGTACAAAAAGCCAGAAAATAGATTTATTCCATTGCATGCCTTTTTTTGCTGAAAAGGTGGTATAAATATTAAAGAAACAATCAAGAATTATCCACCTTTCATACTCATCACTATTTGTCCTACTGCTACCTTTTTATAATATCTTGAAACTTACTGCTCCTGGAGAAACTACTGAGGATAAAGTGAGTGCTGAAGCTATTAAACCTGGATTAAGTATCTGAGAACAAACCCTTTGACCAAACATAAATTTAGAAACAAGGATGTATTTGATGGGGTTAGGCATCACATTTGTTACATCAGATGACCACTGTACAAGCCATTAATTAAACAACAAGATGAAGATTTATTCCTTTGTTTCTAGAGTGCTATAAATTAAACACACTCTTCGGCCTTGCTAAATGGCTTCAGATTCCAGCATGAGGCATTCAAGCACTTTGCAATCAAGAAAATATAATTCTGTAGTTAAAGGTTAACTCTCTTGTATCTCTCTCAGCAAGATCAAACAAACTACAATACTGTTGCCTTGGTCAAAGTAAGCTTTTCTTCTCAGAGCAGCTAAATGATAAACCCACTCACAATCTCAGCATATGAAAAACCAATACTATTTTATTTCTAACTCTGCAATACAACCAGGTGTAGTAAATAATGGGTTCTTCACATTCATGTCAGCAGTGGAGGTGGTTGCATCTGATGTTAGTGGAGTGGTGAATCCTTTTCAGGCTTTAGGAAGTTGAACCATAAGCACAAAATATGATCAGAACCTTGGATAGTTTTCTTAGAGTTCACTTTAAAACCAAGAGTAGCTTGCCACTTTAAGAGAGGGTGTGTCTTTGAGGCACCCCATGAATTGAGGCCAGGGTGTTTAATCAGGGCATGGCTGCATTGGCTGAGCCTGGGCACATGAAGGGGACAGACCAAAGCTATTTAAGTTGTCTCATCTACTCCTTCTTCCCTCTTTCAAATTTGCAACCTGCCCTCAGGCCTTAAGGACAGTACGAACTTGTTTGGGCACTCCGGTCCGAGCAGGATTTTTTCCCCCTTTCCCCGGGTGTTTTTGCCTATCCCTTACTGTAACTAGGGACTGGTAATTGACTTTCAACAGGCTGCTAACTAGGTTTCCCTGTGCTTAAGGAGGGGGAGGGGGAGATTCAGTGTATTTTATATGTATTATCCTATTATTTCTTAGATTGTACACCATAGGCAGGTTTACTCATATATTTATTGTTTTTATGTACAGTGCTGTGCAAATCTACAGCACTAAATAAATAAATAAATAAATAATACACAATAATACACCTAGGCACCCCCTTGTGGTGACAGGTCTGGCTCTGAGCAGCCTTTATAGGTCAACGGACCTGGAGGTTGCTCAAAAAACAGCCTTTGGGGTAGATATGGGGGTTTTACCCTCTCTTACAAACTCGGAGTTTGGGAGAGTGTGCCTCATGTCTACCTCCCTATGAATGGCTGAGAATACAAACCGAGTTGTTGAATTGCCCTCAGACTCTGGTGTTTTTGTTCAATGGGAAGGCTGAAGAGATGGTGTCAGAACAACACCTGGCTTCAGCTGAACCCGCATGTGGATTCCACCCTCAGTTGATGTCACTCAAGAGTTAAAGTTAAGAGTTTAGATTCTAAGCCTGAGGGCAGGGAACTGTCTAATTAAAAATAATAATTGTAAGCCGCTCCGATAGCCTTTAGGGCCAAAGAGTGGGGTATAAATGCCATAATAAATAAATATGTTCTCGTTAAAGAGGCTTCAGGTCTAATAAATGGCCCATTTTTATACATCCACTTTATGTGTCTGGTCTCTATTTCATGGTGGGGTCTCAAATGTGGCTCATGGTAAATAATATGTCCCAATCTGGTCCGTGCAGGTTCAGCTGTATCAGATATTTCCAGGGCTTCTCTCATAGTACATAATTTTAGCACTTTGATTGTTATACATCCTATGACATGATGGGGTATGTGGTTTGGTGAGGCAGTAGAGCTTTCTAGCCAAGAATGCAGCTAAAAAATTCTCAATCTGAAATCTCAAGATTCTGTAGGATGTTACCATGGCAGCTGGACTGGAATCATAAGACTGTAATTGCATAGTATGAAAGGGCCCCAGATGATTTTCAGCAGCAGACAAACAGGGCACAGTAAGAGGTGGCAGTTATGTCTAAATTGAATTCCAAAGCAGACAGTAGGTGGGGGCAGTGGCATCATTAAGGTTGGCATCACTTAGTGCAGTAATTCATGGTGTTACTCCTCCCACTGACCTCCTCTCATACCACACCATACAAACTCCTTAATAATATTTTTGTACTAATGTTACTCATAAATCATAAACCCCATATATCACTGAATGTAATGATAATAGTTGTGACATAAAATAACTAGCAAAATTAAAATTAGACATTTAAATTACAATATCATATGCACAGCCTAAATGTATTTACATGTACAATACATAGTTTTATGTGGTTAAAGTGAAAATCGGTGAAAATTGGTTAAGATTGGTTAAGATCTGATGCTTTTATAAAAATTTTAAATAATTTAAAAATTTATACTGAATAGAAAAATCAATTTTAAAATTTAACATTTATTTTATAAAAAAAATGGGGCCTCTCCATTCTGTTTTAAAGGGAAACACACAAACACCATCGCCAGTTTGTGCCCAGAGTCAGATGTTTGAGGAGCTGTGGTATCATCTCCCCCCCCCCCCCCTTTGGGGTGTCCCCTGGTGCAGTACACACTCTGTGCCTACCCTTTGTGATGCCCCTGGGCAGTGGGACATGTTCAGATCTTCCAGCATTTAAAACCAACTGTAACAACACAAGGTGCTGTGATCTGGACTGCCTCTTCAATCCTTTAAGTTGCTGTTCCCTTCAAAGGGAACAGATGTCTGTTTGCCTTTCTTTCACTCTATACAGGGTTAATTGGAAATTCAAGAGGCTGCATGTGATGCTGCTCTTTACAGGCTCAGACACAGTTTGTCCATTTATCTCAGCAATGTATCTAACACAGAGCAATGCTCCCTCCTCTATGAAGTAACTATTTTGGAGGGTGCCATTCTACGAAATAGCCCACCCAACTCAAATATATGAGAAGACATCTAATCGCAGATGTCCCACATAAGATCTTCATACTTTAATCCTTTCACCCGCATGCTCAAGGTAAATACCATCTCCTAGTATAAGAACTGTGCGTAGAGAGATGATTCTTACTCTCAAAGGTAACATTCTACTAAGTTCTGTAGCTGCATCGCGAAGTCAGACCTTTCTTCATCTCTGTGCAATCTAGTGAGTTCTCAGCAATGGTAACAGCTATAAATGAGCTTAGAAGCAAGCAGTTTTGACAAAACATTTTAAATTTCAATCTTAACACATGAAAAATGTTGTATTGTGTAACGTATTTTGTTGAAGCTTGGTCAATTTGTGTCAAAACACATCAAGATTCAAATTCCGTTTTCATTCCTCAGTAATATTTGAGAAATAGAAAGTTGGAAGTAAAAGAAAGTGCAAATTTTTCATCTGAAAGTAAGCCAAGAAGTGTGTGTGTGTGGGGGGGGGGGGGGTTGCCAAGGTTTTGTTTTTTTCTCCAGAAAATGAAATTTGGAATATTGGCACCCTACACAGAGAGAAGGTTTCCATACAGAAAACATCCTTAATGTCATTGTGTCCTGGGCAAAAGCCCTCCCAGCTGGGTACGCTGTTAAGGAGCAGGTCTGGGAAAGTGGGCGAGGGGGCCACATCAACTTAGCCAGGAACCCAGTCTGGACAACAAGGCACATCGAGTGTATTTACCTAACCCTAAAAACCAAGGACAGTTTAGGGATTCTGCTGGTTTACCGTCCACCCTGTTGCCTAGCAGACTCCCTGGCCGAGCTGACACAGTTGGTCTCGGAGCTGATGTTGGAGTCTCCTAGGCTTCTTATCCTAGGAGACATCAACATCCCCTTCGAGGCTGGCTCATTAGATCTAACAGGCGCAGCTTGGCAGTTCATGGATTCCATGACGGCCCAATTGGTTTCAGGTCCGACACATTGTGTGGGTAATACACTTGATCTGGTCTTCAGTAAGGGCAGGGAAGATCCATGGGCAGAGGTAACTCATACCTCTCCCTTGTCATGGGTGGATCACTTCCTGGTTAAGGTGGAACTGACGGACACAACATATATCCCCCGGGGGGTGGAGGACCTATTAAAATGGTCTGCCCTCGAAGGCTGATGGAACCAAAAAGGTTCCAAGAAGCCTTAGAGGGAGCTGTGGTTGGGAACGATGGCGATTCTGTCGAAACCCTGGTTAATACTTAGAACAACAATCTTACTGGGGCAGTAGACACCATCGCTCCTGAGCATTCTTTCCAGCCCGCTCCGAATAGAGAATCCTGGTATACAGAAGATCTCTGGCAGATGAAGTGGGCTGCACAACGACTAGAGCACTGCTGGTGAAAACACCAGTGCATATCTGATAAGACACTCCATGAAAAGATGTTGCATTCCTATGGTGTGGCAATCAATGCAGCAAAGGATTCATTCTATGCTGCACGGATTGCATCAGTGGAGTCTCGTCCAGCAGAGCTGTTCAGGGTGGTTAAGGAGTTAACTCAACTACCTTCCACCCTGAACCCTTTACTAGAACCCACTACAGCCTGCTGTGACACTTTTAACAATTTCTTCGCTGATAAAATCTCTCAGATAAGGGCTGATCTTGATGTTGGCATTTTGGCAGAATCAATAAGAGAGATATCCAGTGATTTTGTAAACAGGATTAAACTGGATCACCTTGAGTTTGTAAATACCGATGACATGGACAAGCTCCTTGGAAGCATAAGGAAGATGACTTGCCCCCTCGATCCTTGCCCTTCTTGGTTGACCGTTCAGGGAGGTGATGCAATAAAAACATCTTTACAGCTTATAATAAATGCATCCTTTCGGGAGGGAATATTTCCATCCACTTTGAAACAAGCAATGGTGAAACCACTTTTAAAGAAATCCTCCCTAGACCCCCTGATCAGAAATAACTATAGACCAGTCTCTTTGTTACCATTCTTGGGCAAAGTGATTGAGAGGGTGATGGCCTTCCAACTCCAAGCTGTCTTGGATGAAACTGATTATCTGGACCCATTTGAAACTGGCTTCAGGGCAGGTTATGGAGTTGAGACAGCCATGGTTGTCTTAGTCAGTGACCTCCGTCTAGGCATCAACAGGGGAAGTGTGACCTTGTTGGTGCTCTTGGACATCTCAGTGGCCTTCGATACCATACACCATGGTATCTTTCTAGAACGCCTGAGAGAGTTAGGTATTGGGGGCACTATGCTCCAGTGGTTCCACTCCTACCTCTCGCGTAGATGGTGAGGCTGGGGGAGAGTTGCTCCAGTAAAAAAGAGCTGACATCTGGTGTTCCTCAGGGTGCCATTCTGTCCCCCATGCTGTTTAACATTTACATCAAGCCGCTGAGTGAGATCATCCGGAGACATGGGGCATGATGTTATCAGTACGCTGATGACATCCAGATCTATCTCTCTATGTCTCCGACTGACACAGTGACTAAGGATGGTATCTCCTCTGGATGCCTGTCTAGGGTCAGTAATGAGCTGGATGAGGGAAAACAAACTCAGATTGAATCCAGAGAAAACAGAGGTACTTGTGATAGGTACCCCAAGCCCAGGCAGGGAAATTTGCCACCCAGTCCCGGACGGGGTCACACTTCCCCTAAAGCACAAAGTTCACAGTTTGGGAGTACTCCTGGATTTATCTCTACAATTATCATCTCAAGTAGATGTGATGGCCAGGAGTGCTTGGTACCAGCTTCGGCTGATACGTCAACTGCGCCCCTACCTGGACCGAAAGGACCTTGAAACTGTGGTACATGCACTGGTAATCTCTCATGTAGATTTCTGCAATGCGCTCTACATAGGGCTACCTTTGTACCAAGTTTGGAAGCTTCAACTAGTCCAAAACACAGCAGCCAGATTGGTCACTGGAACTTCCAGGTCAGACCACATAACACCTGTATTAAAATCTCTACACTGGCTACCAATTAGCTTCCGGGCACAGTACAAAGTGTTGGTTATCACCTTTAAAGCCCTATATGGCTTGGGTCCAAGTTACTTGAAGGAACGCCTCTCCGCCCTGCACTCTCAGAACAACTGGGAAGAATCTACTAGTTTATACAAAAGTTAGACTAGCAACTACTTCTCAAAGAGCATACACAGCTATGACTCCCACGCTTTGGAACAATCTTCCGGAAGAGATCAGAATGATTCCAACCTTAGATGCCTTTAAGAAGGCACTAAAACACATCTCTTCCGGCAAGCATACCCCCCTGATCTTCTATAAGATCTGATGTAAACTTCACCTCAGGAAAAATTAAGATAACTTTATCGCAGGATGTATTGTGGTTTTAATATTGTACTGTCTTACGTTGTTATTACATGGTTTTAAATTGTTTTTAAAATTGTAATTTTAGATATTTTGTCTGTTGAAATATTGTTGTAATCCCATTTTGATCCTTCGGGAGAGGCGGGAAAATAGAAATAAAACCTATTATTATTATTATTATTATTATTATTATTATTATTATTATTATTATTGAGAATATTCACATATTCCCCAAAGAAGTAAGAATTTTATGTGTCATTGGAGAAAAAAGTCATTCTAACCTGGTTAGCATCTATTCTACAGCTCTCCTTTTTGAAATCAGTGAGAAGGAACATGTTAAAGGATAAAAACCAGAAAAGGAAGCAGCCATTTCTCCCACCATATCATAACCTTTTGTCTTTCTCATTTAAACAGAATTTTAGAATAGATTTCACCATCTTAGTATTTCCACATACTCACCAACCTACCAGTAGGATTATACATTTATATGTGTTTAGACTGAAGACCTGAAATGGAATACTAATTGCCACAAATGGCCAAGGACCAGCTGAGCCAACCTCCAGCTGAAGCTGTGCTGAATCCAAATTTCTTCATCTTTAAGGCTTTTGGCAGTTACTTTGGAGCACTCTCCCAGTAGATGGAATTTATGCTGGGCTTGTGTGTCCCTGGCTGGAGGAGGTTTTCATCTTGTATGAGTAAGCTCTTTCCTTGTCCCACATTTCCTCTGCCCTGGTTTTGACTCTACTGCTAGCAAACCATTCTGTTGGCAGAAATCAGAGATCAACAAACAAAAGAAGACTTGACGAGTAGAAGAGCATCACTTCTGGCTAAAGGTGGGTTCTGCCAAATGCAGAAACTTGCACCTAGTCTTAACTTTTTACTGTTAGTGCAATGTTGAGGACTGCAGAGTTAGTTATACAAGGAAACCATGCAGAGGAGAAAAATCTCCCATGGATCCAGGCCCAGGACAGCATTAAATATGTGTCTCATTCTCTTCCAGATCTTGGCTCATGTTCCAGACAATTCACATGTGTGGTCGAAACTCAGGCTGAATGTGAGGAATTAAAAGAAAATCAGCAACTGTAGCCAGGCACTGTGGAGAACAATATCAGGAGGGATAGGAAGAACGAGCTGCTAACTCTAGCAAACATCAATCAAAGCTGGATAAAGGCAGAAGTAACAAGCTCACTTAAAGTGTCACCTCACTGAGAGCAATTTGATGTATTCTTCACAAAGGCAATTATTTATTCATAAATAAAACAAAAAAGGGTGATTTTTCAAAGGCTGCATTGTTTGGAGAGGCAAAGGCAGCAAGAAGCCCACCCAAGGAGAACTGCCTGACATTTTCTTCCTATTGTTGGAGGGTGAGTTTTTCCCTGTCTCATCATACCAACTGATTTAATTATTTTAAATGAGAAGAAAACAGGACACTGCTACAGCAGGAGCATCAACTTTGCTGACTGATCTAAAAAATAAATAAATTTCTTTTCAATCCCGTAGGCAGAATTCAGAGGACCACATACTGGCCCTTGAAAAATGGAGCAGTATAGGGCCACTTCAAAAGTTATGCATTTCCTACAGGGAGATACAGACAACAGTGTCGAACCCACATATAAATTGCCATAATGTTCTCTACACAGGATGCAAACACAGGAGGTTCTTACTATGCAGGAATACTATCCATTCTCATATCAAGGCAGGTTAAATTTGTTTGTTTAAAATATTTTTATCCTACCTCTCAATTAAAACTTGCAAGTATTTTTAAACTCAGTAGCTATTTCAAACAAACAAACAAACAGCTGACAAAAAAGTTTAAGAAGGCATTTTGATTGCTAAACTAATCTAAAACAATTCTGTAATATACTACCTTTTTCTTGCAATCTCTGTGAATCTCCTTGGAAATTCTGAATGTTGGTTTACACAAACAAATGTCTTGCAACACAATATACTCTCAGCAAACACCCCAGCATTTTCAGCCAACAGACAGAGGAATCCGAGGCCCAAATTATAAAAAACCCACTATTCTCAATAATCCTATCTTTAGAAATAATTCCTCCATAGTTCGGAACATGGAAATACTCATTCCTGAGCTTCCATAGATGTTCTCAGAAACCAGGGAAGTGTATAAGTGATCTTTGAGACACACTGGCTGATTGTTGATCATTACGGTGCATTACAGTCAGTGTAAAGGAAACTTGTAGCATCTCTGAGACTAATGGCAAGAAAGAAGCTAGTAGCATGAGCTTTCTTAGGAAGTAGGCTCAAGTATATGAAAGCTCATTCACCCAGCTTGTTTCTTTGTTAGGTGTGGAGCAGAGCACCCAAAAAGGCAGACTGGGGTTGCCACAGCAACCACACACTGCAGACCCAATCTGCATTGGAGCCAGCCCAAACAGGAGTGGAAAAGGTCTGTTCTTATTTGGGCTGGTAAAAAGCCACAACCCCAGAGCAGTTTCTGGGTGCTCTGACAACATGCAGCATGTAAATTCCATGGCCCCAGAGTGTCCTGAAGCCACCTCTGTGTGATTGGCTCAGTGGCTTCTGGGCGGCTTGGGAGCATGAGGTGTGTAAACGCCACACTCCCAAACTGCCTGGAAGGAGGCTTAACTTGCTGGTCTGTTCCAGCCATAGGGGCTAGACAAACTGCCCCAAAAGGGTGGGCTGAAGCCACCAGTTTTTGTATTCAAGGGACGCCACAGCAGCCAAACTGTGCAGCTCTGCACCAAAAAGAACCCGGAAAAAACGGGTTCTTTTAAGTCTGTGTGGCGGATGTCAAGAGTGAGCCATTGGTGCACTGTGGTTCATCAGTGACATAAGCAACGTGCAGCAATGCCTATACACTGTGCATCCCTTATGTAATGATGGAGGCCGCCATCATGGTTCCATTGTTACGTGCTAGGGTTCAGGAGCATGTAGTTGGTGCATGCCCTAGAATCGGTGCTGGCACACCGCTTCCCACCCATCTGTCTTGGGCCTTAGTCTCAAATGTGCTACAAGATCTCTTTGCATACTGATTTTCCAGAGTAACATGGCTATGTTTTTGAATTCTATTACAGTGCAATCTTATGCATATTTTCATAGACATAATCCCTCTGAATTCAATGCAGCTTATTCTCAAGCAACTGAGTATAGTGTTGTAACTATATAGTCACATCTTGGAATCAGACTAGAAGCAGCTGAAGGTTTTTTTATTAATAGACACTATGATTATTATTTTTAAAGAATTTTAAAGAATTGCATTATGTGAATTTTTATTGCTTATTAAATATAATTCCTCTCCCTTATTTTAGAGCTATACTATACTTGTGTGTACAGTTCTGTGCAGTGGTGGATATATAGGCAGGGACATAATTTGAATGTTGCCAGTGATTTACAAGGAGGGAGAGTCTTTCCCAAGACTGGTCATGAATGCTTATAAGTACAGTCCTTATGAATGGTGAATGGAGAGAATTAAAATGGGGTGCATGCTCCCAAGGGAGTGCACATCCATTTGAGCCAACAGGGCTTGAATATGCACATTTTCTTTTCATTTTCATGGGGAGGAGGAGGTCTGGAACAGATCCCCTGCAAAAAAGGAGGGGTGACTGTACTTGTGATAGGCTGTGCTAACTCATTACAACTAACTTTTCAATACATCACAAAGGAATAGTCGATAGTCCATATGTTGCCATATGTTTCAAGCTGGCTGCTGGAAGCATTACACAGTTGCTGTCCTTCAGTTACCTTGGACCTCATTCCCACTATAAAAAGAATCGAATCGCTGATCGAATTAAATGACCCTTGTTCCCATTTGAAACTGGTTCCTGTCGAAGGCAAAAGAACTGTTTTTTACAGACACTAGCTTAAAATAGGTTATTTTGAAAAAACGTGATTCCAAAGAGTGCTGAACAAGTGGGAATGACAGATTGGAATCACAGCATTCTGGAGGGGAAGGACTAATGGCAGAGGAGTGTTTATCATCCCTCCCCATTTTTGGGGGGGAGATGTCATTCCTCCATACCCCCTCCACCCGGTGCTGTATTGTCATTTATTGGTGTGACTTTCAGTTCCTTTTTTTTTAAAGAAAAAGAAAATTAAACGATGAAGTGACAGAATGGTTTAGCAACTACTTGCAAAGGTGCTAAACCACTCTAGCTCTTCATCGATTAATTGTATTTACAAAAGAAAAGAAGAAAAGAAAAGATGCACTGCCCTCCTTCCTACAAGCCTCCCTGGATGCCTGCGCCCTCCTTCTTCCAGGCTCCCTGGATGCCGGTACTATCCCTTTCCAAGGTTTTCTGAAAGCCGGTGCCCTCCTTCCAAACCCAGGGCAGAAACCAAATCACAGTGGGATCAGAGCTTGAGAGAAATATGTTTTAGAAGACAGTTCTCACATTACCCCAGTCAGCCCCACTACAAGCTACTGTCTAGAGACTGAAGATGTGTAGTCTGAAAAGTAACTTTTTGAAGTCCTAATTGAGGACAATACTTCCTTCCCTCCCTCTCAGGTTTTCTGGGTTTTTAAAAATGGTGCACACCAATAGCATGAAATGTGACTATCACCGTTCATACATCTTTCATCTATTTGCCCCTGGATGCACACCCATTACCAAAAATGTTGCCACCCACTCCCATTTACAGACTGTGAAAAAGGTAGCAAGGAATTTGAACTAACAAAAAGAATGGATAAATAATGTTAAACCACTAAAGGAAGTTGAGAAACGATGTGCCAAGTGCATGAAACACTGAGATGAATATGTGGAATATCATGTCAATTCCTTAGCTCTAGGTCATTCTCTTCTTGGTGGGGCCAAGAACATTTCTGCATCCTTTGTAACCATAATAAAATGAGATTGAATGGTATGCATCTAAAGCTTCCCTTGGTTCTGATAAAACAGTCTTCCTGCACAGCACAGGTGGAAAACTCAGATGTTTCGGATGTCAGCTTCCCATATCCAGAACTACCATGGCCAGTGGTAAGGCAATGTAATCCAAACCATTTGGAAGGTGCAGAACTTCTCCACTCTTGCTCTAGACAGGAAGTTTTCTTCCAGAGGAAAGATTCCTTCCTCTTGGGAAAGCCATTTTCATTAGAAGTGAACCATTGTAGTCAACCCCCATGTTTTTGTCCCAATCTAAAGCTCAACATTAAGATTCAAACTATTTTTTCAAGTATTTTTCAAACAAAGGCCTTCATTCCATTCAAACACCCAATCAAATGAGATATTCAAACCTTCTCCACTTAAAATCATAAACCCTTTTATTGGACAGGCTAGGGTTGCTTACATTCAATGCTTCTATGTGTCTTTCACTTCTTTACTGATGCAAAATGAAATAAAACCACATATTTGGGTTCCATGAAACTGAATCCTTCTTCCAAATATTTTAGCTTGTATTGCTCTGTGTGATACACGTGCACAAATAGCACACATAATCACAATTCATTATTAATACCGCCTTTCTTGTTATAAAATGGTTCTATATTTTAGCCTTTCAGATGGAGCTGATTGACAGTGAACTTAATGTGCCAATGGCATCTACACTGAGCATGGAATGCTTTGCAATTCTCTTTTAATCTATCTGGCACAGAGAGACTTATGGAAAGTGGAGTCCCCTGACAGTTCATTAATTTGGAGAAGGTGTGCTACTGCAGAGTGCTGCCAGGGTATACACACTTACAGTAACACACAGCACCAGAAACCAATACTTTAACTCACTGCATGACACTCACCCCCACCCCCACCCCTTCCAAATCTCTTGCCAGGTCTGGCTCTTCCAAAGTCTGTTCTTAAAGACAGTTTGGTTTAATGATTTGCTGTGCTTAACTATTGAACAATTAATAAATAATGAATAAGAGGAGAAATATTATTTATTGCTAAATGAAGACATCATTCACCAGGAAAGGTAGAGCTTAGTGGAGCAGTTGCTCTAAGCTGCCAAGGAGATCTATGCATTAATCAGAAAAGGCCTTGGCTCCTCTCTTTGCCATGTTCCCATGAGTGCACAGGTGCCGCTTCCATCAGAAGCAAGCTGAAGCAGACAGATACCAACTGGGAATCAAATCCTCAGGGAGAATCTGCTGCTCAAATATAAAAGGCAGTAGCACATGTTCCGCCATCCCTTTTCAGAGAGAACTCAAGGGACCCAGACAGCCATTAGCTGTGCAGGCAGATTGACCCGTGTAGGAGTGATGGGAGAGAGGAGCCATTTGTTCTTGTGCAGCATAGGAGGCCAAATAACAATAACAACAACAACCAAAAAAAAAAAAAAACAGAGGGCCAAACTCAAGTTAATTCATATTTTTATAACTCCAACTGCACATTATAATATTACAGGGAGATGAAAAAGTTACACCAGACAAATCCTTCACAAAATAAAATGCAGTGCCTTTTATTGCTCCCCCTAACACTTAACAACAGTTCAGATGCTGTGCTGATTATAGTTAAGACACCTGCAGGAAAGCACGCATTCTAATTCCTGGAGCACATCTGTACACAATATTTTCGGTGGATAAACAAGCACATATTTTCACTGCTCACTGCTCAGAAAGACCTCTCCAACTGAAGGAATCAGTATTAAAACATCAAACATGGGTCAATGAGGACAAATGTTAAGTAATGAACACTGAAAGTCACAGCATGGTATAGTGGTGTGAGCATTGGACTATGACTCTGGAAATCAGGGTTCAAATCACTATTCAGCCATAGAAACCCACTGGGTGACCTTGGGCAAGTCATAGTTTCTCAGCCTCACAGAACACAAAAGAAAGCCCTTTCTGAACAGATATTGCCAACAAAACCATCTGATAGGTTTGACTTAGAGTCACTGTAAGTCAGAAATGATAACAACAATGAATACTAGTGGATGAAAAATTCTACTTTCCCATATATGCTGAGCGGGATTCAGCTGTCACTGATTGGTCATGGAAGGGATCTTGGGATTTAGAGGATGGCTGTGTTAAAATATTTATCATTGGCCCAGTGTATGTCCACTGTGAAAATGGCAAAATCCATCTTACATATCATTAGGAAAGGATTTGAAAATAAAACTATCAATATGCTTCTGTATACATTTATAGTATGACCAGATTTGTAATACGGTGCAAAGGATTGTACCTCAGAAAAGATTTTGTGGAGCTGCCAAAGGGCAACTCCAGAGTTAATGTCAAAAATCACCCATTATGTTTTCAGTTTCATTATTTTTTTTGTGATGCTTCCACAAGGAGGAGTCTCTTCCCAGCTTTCCCTCTTATTTTGTTTGTAACATTACATTTTTTGTTTCCCTTCTGTGTGCCATGGGCACAGACCTGTATGCAAGAATACTTAGCAGAAATATTTTCAAGGAGTGTCCTGTAAAGGGAAAAGTGCATACCAGCAAGCTTTCTTTGGCTAACCTTTCACCTGAGCCAACAGCTACACGTCAATATAGATGTGCTAATGTAACTTGAATCCACAGAGGGCATTTCCTGCCCTTTCAAGATTATCTTTCTGATGAAGCAAAAAGCTTCTTTTTATTTCAAAATCACCACACCACCTCTTCTCTATGCCCAGCATTCACTCAGACCTCCCATTGGGGATATTTCCAGGTCATTGATCAGAAGGCTGGATCCTGGGTGGAATAGTGTTGGGATATGCTGCTTTGATCTGTGTGGTTACAAAGAAATATGGCCTTAGATAAAGTCAGCAAATCTTTCAACCTGTAGATTCTCCACGTCCTTGAGAACAAGCTAGTAAAAGTGCAGGTTGCTGCTGCTCTTGTTTTATACTGCTTTATACAGTGTGTTTAATTTGGCTGGATACAGATACCAGCGGTACATCATTTTAAGGAAGTTTTCTTTCAAATCTTGGCAAAGGGGAAATTTGTTGGTTAACTGCCATGTCTTTTCCAAATATTCCAACTCAATGTTTTCCCCATTGTATCATCACATGTTTTATTGTTTCATGTTCTAAACTTCTTTTTTTAAATAATTTATAATATTTTGATATATGGTGACCTTTTTTATCTATTATTATTTTGTCCAGTTCCATTGTGGTTTCTTCAAATCCTTCTTTTCTTTGATCTACCTTAAATCTTTCTTTCAGTTGCATATAAACATACCAGTTGTTGATTAATCTTTTCTTTTCTAATTGTTCAAAGTGATTCAAAGTGAGTACAGTACTGCTCTTATCTGATTGAAGTTCCTTTGGCATCTTTCCTGGTCAGAACATCTCCAAATTTTTGGTCCCAAATTTCATGTTTGCTTGCACCCATCTCCAGTATGTCAACTATGTAAAAACCTGACTGTCTTCAAAAGATAGCTATTCCATGGCCTCTACAGCCATCTCATTGTACACCCACAAATTTCAGGATGCATGCAATGTATCTACAAACTGAACTATTCTACAATTGTTCTTTTATGAAGCTGTTCCATTTCCCAGGATATATCTGAATCTCCTTTTATGCCAGGGCATCTACAGTAAGTGAGAGCAGACTTACCTAGCCACTTATCCATTTATTTATTTAGCAGCTACTGGGTGACCTTGAGCAAATCACATGCACAAAGCCTCAGGGGAAGGCAATGACAAACCTCCTCTGAGCAAATCTTGCCAAGAAAACCCTATGATATGTTCATGTTAGGATCACCATAAATTGGAAATGACTTGAAGACACAGAACAACAACAAAAAACAATGAGTCCACCTTGTCATCACCCTAACTGACTTCCTTCAAGAAGACCATTTTCCCTTTCTTGGGATGCTAGGTGCCACTCATCTCCTACAACCCCATAACTCTTCCTCTGAATTCCTATGGCTATGATCCTACAGCCATCACTATCCTGCTGTATCCATGAAAGCCAACAGGCCTAGAGAATGAATCCTGCAAGCTCTCATAATATAGAGAAATGCTCCCAATCTTGTCCCCTAGATGGGATTGAACTACAATTTCCATAATTCCCAAGCAGTGTTAGTAATGGATAGGGATTATGGGAGCTGCAGTCTAACAGTTGGGCATTTACGCCTTTGCTTTAACAACAGTTCACACTTCATATTATTATTATTATTATTATTATTATTATTATTATTATTAATATCCCGCCTTTCCAATTGCATGATCAAGGCGGCTTATTATCCTTTATAATAAAAAAAATCTACACTGGGTTACACTTCTTTTATTACCAAAATTGTTAGGTTTAAACTTTAAATCATGATAAGAAATCAACTGGGCATATTCAGTCAAACTTCATCCCCTTTCCCTCCACCATTCCCTTCTCCTTTTGTTTCGTGTCTTTTAGAGTGTAAGCCTGAGGGCAGGGGACTGTCTTATTATAAATAATAATTGTAAGCCGCTCTGAGAGCCATTAGGGCTGAAGGGTGGGGTATAAATACCTAAATAATAAAATAAACTGCACATGCCTAAAATTCACATATGCAAAGTTTCAAGTTGAACTCTTAGCTTCTCTAGTTAAAGCCTGGGCAGCCAACTACTGAATCTTGTAAAGCTGTGGGATGTCATCTCCCATGATCCCTTACTACTATAAGCTGAATAGAGGTGAGATGAGTCACAGTCCAGCAACATTTTGAAGGGTACATTTTGCCCGCTCTTGGGATCTCAGGAAGTCAGGTTAGAGTGGCTCTCTCTGTTTGACAAGAAACCAAATAGATTAATTCAGTACATAGTGCCTCTTTATCTTGAGTTCCAAAGGAGATGCAGGCATGAATTAGCAACTTTTTCATATGTTGGCATCTGAGTGCTAGTATTACTGAGTGCTATTTCATCATCAGGAGCCACATGTATGGAAACAATTTTCCTTCCCTCCTGAATTCCAGAAAATGCTTGCATCAAGCCATTGAACTGAGCACCTATTTCTGCAGTAAATGTTTGCATATTTAAACTCTCTCCTGAAAGCCCACCTGTACTATACTGCCTATAAAGCATCTGATAGTAATTAAGCAGCTGGTGTATTGCAATGACTGTTTATTGCACCATTCCTCGCAGTCTCACTTTTAACTGTGGCTGTATTTTCTTTTCATGTTAGCCGTTCCATGAATTCTTCTTCACAGAAATCCTGAACAAGATCTTCCTCTCCAACCAAAGTACAAGGAACTGGAAACATCCACTAAATCCAACGAAAAAGAGAGACCAAGTTTTACAATTGTGTAAAAGATTTTATATCTCAAATAAGGTCAATGTGTTTCAGTCTGGAAATATTTATATGACTTCACTCAAGGTCTTTTGAAAGAAGCAGAAGATAATACATATCAGCATTAATAACACACTAGGCATAGATTGAAGAATTATAGAATCATAGATGTGCATTTACACCTTGCATCGAACTGTACATAAAATACATCAGTGAAGAGATGGCGGCTGTCACTGTGTTAGCAACAAATACAAGTGCAAGTCTAGTTTACACCTGAGAATGTCTTTTTCTGGTATTTGTAGAGGTTGCTATTTTCTTGTTTTCTGCAGAGAAAATTCTGTTTTCTGTTCAAAGCAACCATATGCAAATTGTGCTCAAAATAAATCCTTAATTGTGAATAGGCTTTGAAAACGGGTTTTCAGGGACATTTTCACAGTAAGAAATTGCTAAAATTATTGACTATTTCCTTTGAGAAAACATTAGTGAAGAATTACATCCCTGTTTTCCCCTCAGTTTCAGTGAGGATCACAGCTAAGCTCAGAGGGGAAGCTTATCCTTGCTAATAAAAAAACTGCTTGTCTTTCAACTCTACAAGCCCTGGCTCTACTATACCAGTATATGTAGGCATGAAAGGAATGGAGTTTGCATGGCATGCTATGTCTGGTACAAGAGCAGGAAGTATACCTTTTCTCTTCCCACTACACATTATACACACAAAGAATGACATGAAAGCTGGGTTCTGAAGAATCAAAATGCTATACAAGGCATCAGGTGGATTCACTGAAAAATGATCCCGGGAGCCCAAAAAGACAAATTGCCTTAAATACAGAGACCAACACCAAGCAATCAGTCTAACTTTAAAAAGTAATAATAGGGGCATGGTGTTATCACAATGGTTTATACAAATCTGGGAAAGTATTTAGCAACCATGTAACCTTTCAACAATAAAGGAGATGTCACCCTGACATAAAGATTATTTATTTTAACAATGTAGCAACAAGATGGCTTTCCCCCCCCTTTTTGAGTTCTTGGCATCATGTGATAAAATTAATTAAATGCATCTCTGACCCTGCTGGGCTTCTTTAAATATTTGCAGTTCTCCACTGCGCTGTTTGGTTAATGAAATGAAATTAATGAGCTCATTAGATTCTGCCTTAATCTTTCAAATATAAACGTGACAGTCAGGCTCACTTATTCTCTCTCTCTCTTTCTCTCTCTCTCTCATATTTTCCTTGTTTGGAAATTTGCTTCTGGGGAGCCAAAACTGAATGGATGAATTATCCATTATATGAGCAGCAACCAGGCAAGGCTGTAAATCTGAAAAAGATGGGGATTATGTTCTTGAATCTTGGATATTTAAAGTTGGGCTTCAACATCCTCATTTGTGCCTTCCTTTAAGTGCTTTGCTTCTTGAAGATAGCAAGTCCACAGTGGATATTGCAGAAGAAGTAGGATATAATAGTTCAGCAAAGAATATACCAGCCCCCAAGGAGAACAAAATGCAAACCTGAATACAGTCAGTTCCAGAAGAAGTTATGCTTCCATTCATTTGTGAGAATGAATTCAGCCACTGCATCATGCTTTCCTTCCCTCTTCCTTTCCAGTTCAATTCCTTACATCGCATGTATTTTAGACTGCAAGTGAGAATGTAGGGAATGTGTATTTACTTTTGCATGCTGCCCTGGGAGTGTTTTTGGTTGAACAATGGGGTTAAAAAATATCAACAGTATTGAAATAAATAATAAATAAAGCATGGCATGGATTTTGCAATTCTTAGAACTGGATTAGATTAGGATTAGATCAGAAGCTTTATTGATAATAGTATTAATTGACACTGATACTAATCAATGTTGTTGTTGTTGTTGTTGTTGTGTGCCTTCAAGTCATTTCCAATTTATGTTAACCCTAAGGCAGAACTATTATGGGGTTTTCTTGGCTACATTTCTTCAGAATGAGGTTTGCGAATAAATTTCCTAGTCCAATTCTTGAAACACTACAATAAATCAATCAATATCCTGTATTTATTTTCTTCTAAATATATGGATTTAGTATTAGTCTCAGTTCTGGCATTTAATTATCAGACAAAAATAATGGAGGGCAGATTCTGGCAATTAGCCATGGTAGTTGAAGGGAAGCTGTCATGAACTACTGGGTAGCAACAGTGGGAGAAGACTCTTGTGGCTTCTTGGAAGCATCTAGTTGGCCACTGGTGATGACAGAATGTTTGATATGGTCTTTAAGTGCTCTTAAGTGCCCATCCGTCCCCTCCCTATCGCCCAGCTTTCCTTCTTCTGCTTACTTTGGAACTGTCGCTCTGCTGCTTCAAAAGCAGCAGTACTTCATGATCTTTTTCTCTCCTGGTCTCTCAATCTTCTTGCTCTGACCGAAACTTGGCTCCCGGCCCATGATACTGTTACCTCCGCTGCCCTTTCTTATGGCTGTCTTTCTTTTACTCATTCAAGCCATCCTGAGGACAGAGGAGGAGGGGTCGGCATCTTATTGTCCAACTCCTGCCAGTTTCAACTGCTTTCTCCACCACCACCCCAGCTATTGTTTTTCTTCTTTCGAATTTCACTCTATCCGACTCTTCTTTCCTTTACAGCTGCGTGTTGCTATCATTTATTGCCCCCCCCCCCCGGTTCTGCCAACCAATTTCTTTCTGATTTTGAGTCTTGGCTCACATTTTTTCTTTCAGATTCGGTTCCCTCTCTGATTCTCAGTGACTTCAATATCTATATTGATGATCCTACAAATTCTTCAACCTCTCGCTTCAATTCCCTCTTAGCTTCCTTCGATCTTCTACTTCACTCCAATTCTTCAACTCACTCTCTCGGTCACTGTCTTGACCTTGTTCTTGTTGCTAAGTGTGTCATCTCTGACTACTTGACATCTGACTTTCCTCTTTCTGATCATCGTTTAATCTCCTTTACTCTCACTTATATCCCACCCCCTCGTCATACTTCCCTCCGCCAATTCCGTAACCTCCAATCTGTTAACTCCAATCTTCTCACTCAGTCCTTGGACTCATCTCTTGCTGCTCTTAACCTTGGGGACTCTGCAGATTCAGCTATGTCTTTGCTTAACTCCACTCTTTCCTCAACTCTTGACAGCTTTGCCCCTGTATCTACGTGCATGTCCTTCTCTTCTTCTATGACTAGGCCTCAGCCCTGGATCACTCCCATCGCTAGGTAACTCCGGTCCTGCTCTCGAAAGTCCAGGGAGTGGGCCGACTTTATCCATTATAAGTTCATTCTCTCTTCCTTCTCGCATGCCTTAGCTATGGCAAAACAGAATTATTATAAACTATTGATCGCTGCCAACGAGAGGCGCCTGCAGCGTTTGTTCTCTTGTTTCAACACACTACTAAAACCTTCTGCTCCCCCTGTTTCTTCATTATTTTCTCCTTCTGATTTTTCCAATTATTTCATTACAAAAATCACTACTATTTGGTCGGAGTTGACTCTTTCTTATTTGGTTCCCACCATTAATCTCCTGGCTCCTCCTACTAACAAATTCTCTGTGTTTTCTCTTGTTTCTCTGGATGAACTCTCTACGCTGCTGAACTCTTCCAAACCCACAACCTGTTCTCTTGACCCAATTCCTTCTCGTCTCCTAATCTCCATTGCTCCTTCTTTTTTTGCCCTCCCTCCTCTACACCTTTAACCTCTCTCTCTCTCTACAGGCTCCTTCCCCTTGGTCTTTAAACACGCTCTAGTTTCCCCTATTCTGAAAAAAACTTCTCTCACCCCTTCTTCCTTGTCTAGCTATCGCCCGATTTCTCTTCTTCCTTTTCTTTCTAAGGTTCTGGAACGAGTCGTCTACTCTCGCTGTCTTGAATTTCTCAAAACCAACTTCATCTTGGACCCTTTCCAGTCTGGTTTCTGCCCACAGCACTCCACAGAGATGGCCCTCATCTCAAATGATCTCCTGCAGGCCAAGGCGAATGGCCTTTACTCTAACCTTGTCCTCCTTGATTTGTCTGCGGCCTTCGACACTGTGGACCACTGTCTTTTAGTTGACTTACTTTCTGACCTTGGCTTCTCGGGCTCCGTTCTCGATTGGTTTAAATCTTACCTGTCAGATAGATCTTTTGCAGTGGTCTCGGGCGGCCAGACTTCGTCCTCTGTTCCCCTATCTGTTGGAGTTCCTCAGGGTTCTGTTCTGGGTGCCCTCCTGTTCTCTTTTTACACACTGTCTCTTGGTAAACTTATCAGTTCTTTTGGTTTTTCTTATCATCTGTATGCCAATGATACTCAGCTGTATCTTTCCACCCCTGACCTCTCGCCAGGGCTTGAGCAGCAAGTTTCATCTTGTCTGACAGCTGACTCCCACTGGATGTGCCATTGGTGCTTGAAGCTCAACATGTCCAAGACGGAGCTTCTTGTTTTCCCTGTTAAGCCCACCCTTCAATATTCCTTTTCTATTTCCATTGACAACATCTCTATTCAGCCGGTCCAGGAAGCCCGCAGTCTTGGTTTCATTTTTGACTCCTCTCTCTCATTTATCCCTCAGATCCAGGCCACAGCCAAGGTCTGTAGATTTTTTCCCTATAATATTTCCAAAATCCATCCATATTTTTCTGCTTCCATTGTAAAGACTCTAGTCCATGCCTTAGTGATCTCACGATTAGATTACTGCAACCTTCTCTTGGCAGGGCTTCCTCTCTCTCACCTCCACCCATTGATTTCTGTTCAGCACTCAGCTGCTTGTATTATCTTATTTGCTCGCCGGGACAACCATGTCTCCCCGCTATTGTCATCCCTTCACTGACTCTCCTTTCCCTTCTGCATTCAGTACAAGCTTCTCCTGCTCATTTTTAAAGCCCTGCATGGGCTGGCCCCTTCCTATCTCTCTGAACTTCTTTCTCCCTACATTCCTACTCATTCCCTCCGTTCTGATAGCCAAGGTCTCCTGTCCCAGCCCAGGATTTCCACGGCCCTGGCCTGGATTTGTCCCTTCTCGCTTGCTGCCCCTCACTCCTGGAACCTCCTCCCCTTACAAGCATGACTCATCACGTCTCTAACCAGTTTTAAAACTGCGTTAAAGACCATATTGTTTAGAGAAGTGTTCCCAGGGAGTCTGTGATTGTGACCTGGCTGTTCTGATGCTTGACTCAATATTTGATATTTGCTGTTTTAACTTGTTTTCTTATGATGTTTTTAACTTGTTGTTTTAACCTCTAGATTGTACGCCATAGGCAAGCTTTTTATATATCTTTGATTTTATTTGGTTTTTGTACAGCGCCGTGTACATTTACGGCGCTTTATAAATACAGCTAATAATAATAATAATAATAATAATAATAATAATAATAATAATAATAATTCATATGTTAATATAGAGAGATGGCAGAATGTTACATTTACGTTGTTGTTATGTATCTTTACTGGTTATGCAGTAATGTATCTTTGACCAGGTATGCGGTCAAGGAGCAGGTCAGGAGAAGTGGGTGAGGGGGAGGAGTTGCCTTGGTCCATAAAAGTACACTTTGACCAGGAGACCTATCTGGAAAACAGAACACATTGAGTGTATTTACCTGACCCTGAAGGCTAAGGAGAGTCTAGGGGTTCTGTTAGTATAGCATCTCTCCATTACCTAACAGACTCCCTGGCCAAGCTGATCTCAGAGCTGGTGCTGGAGTCTCTTAGGCTTCTGGTTCTGGGAGACCTCAACATCCCCTTCGAGGCCAGCTCATTAGATCTGACAGGTGCAGCTTGGGAGTTCATGACTTCCATGATAGCCATGGGCCTGTCCCAATACGTCTCGGGACCAACACATTGTGCTGGTAATACACTCAGTGTGGTCTTCAGTACAGATCAGGAATATCCATGGACTTAAGTAACTTAGACCTCTGCCCTGTCATGGACAAATCACTCTCTGGTCAAAGTGGGACTGAAGGCCACTACCTATATCCCTCTTGGGGGGGGGGGGGGTTAGGACCTATTAAAATGATCCGTCCTCAAAAGCTGATGGAACCCAAAAGGTTCCAGGAATCTCTAGAGGGATTTATGATTGGGAATGACAGTGTTTCTGTCAAAGCCCTGGTTGATACCTGGAACAACAATCTTACCAGGGCCATAGACACCATCGCTCTCGAGCGTCCTTTCCAGACTGCTTTAAATAAAAAACCATGATACACAAAAAATATTTGCCAAATAAAGGGGGCTGTGCAATGACTAGAGTGCTGCTGGCGGAAACATCAACGTTTATCTGACAAGACACTCCACAAGAACTCATTGGATTCTTATGGAGTGGCAATAGATGCAGCAAATAATTTTTTTTTATGATTCACGTATTGCAGAGTCTCATCTACTGAGCTGTTCAGGGTGGTTAAAGAGCTAACCCAACTACTCCCCCTCTGAACATTTTATTGGAACCAACTAAGGCCTGCTGTGATGCTTTCAATGATTTTTTTGCGGATAAAATCTCTCAGATAAGGGTTGATCTGAACGCCGGCATTAAGACAGAAACAATAAGAGAGATGTCCAGTGACTTCATGGACTGTATTAAACTGGATCAGTTTGAGCTTGTAAATACCAATGAAGTGGACATGCTTCTTGGAAGTGTAAGGAAGACCATGTGCCCTCTCGATCCTTGCCCATCATGGCTAAACGCCCAGGGAGGGGATGCAATGAAAATATTATTACAACTTATAGTTAATACATCTCTTTGGGAGGGAATATTTTCATCCAAATTAAAACAAGCAATAGCGAGACCGCTTTTTTTTTAAACCCTCCCTAAATCCCCAGGTAAGAAATAATTATAGACCAGTCTCTCTTTTACCATTCTTGGGCAAAGTGATTGAGTAATTTTTATTGTTGTAATGTTGATTTTATTGCTGCAATCTCACCTCGATCCGCAGGGAGAGGTGGGAAATATAAATTACTATTATTATTATTATTATTATTATTATTATTATTATGTTATTTCCAATTTACAGCAACCTTAAGGTGAACCTATCCCAGGTTTTCTTGGCAGATTTGTTTGGAGAGGATTTGCCATTGTCTGCCTCTGAGGTTGAGAGAACATGGTTTGTCCAAGGCCACTCAGTGGGTTTCCATGGTTGAGTGGGGAATCAAGCCCTGGTCTCTGAAAATCCTAGTCCAACACTCAAACTTCTATACCATGATGGCTTAAATATATACAATTCCAGATATGCACACACACACCTATGTGTTTTTGTGTATGCCTGTATGTGCATGCAATAAAGAGGGCGAGAGAGAGAGATGTTATAACAGCAGCAACATTAATAGAAGGGGTAGATCTGGAACAAACTACAAGCTCATCCTTTTCAGTATAGCACTAGACAGCCATTTTGCCATTGACACTATTATGTTCTAGCTAAGTGATACAGAGGGAAAAGAAAATACATGTTCACAAAGTAGAAGAGGGATGAATTGCACTGAAATGGATCTTGAAGCTTCTGTCATAACCATGGGACTCAAGCAGTTCCTGCATAAGTGAGATGAGTGCCTGGATAATTTTACTGCTCTTTCATTAGACAGGGTTGGAGAAGGTGTTTGAGGTAGCAGTAACCAGCTGAGTTCCAGCCCTAGTATTCAGATGGCTACATTGGTCAGAATACTCCAGGCTACTCCTAGAGTATTCTGGCCCTGAAACTGCCCCAAATTCCACCATTATATACACATTCTGGAGTTAAGCTAGGCAGCTGTTAACACAGTGTACCTCTATATCACCTGCCATCGCCACTGTGACCTGCTCCCGCTGAGGCCAGAAATAAGATGCCCAATGTCCATTGTATGATTGGGCACCTGATTGTGACCTCCCTGAGTGCACCAGAGGCAGTGGGCAGCACAGAGGAATGTTGTGTAAACAGCGCCTGGGATTATGCTTCAGATTTTATTAGAAGGTGGGGGGGAAATGGTGAGGGTTTCCCCCCCCCCCAAAAAAATGATTTAATGCAGGGATGGCCTGGATTTACTGTGAAACTGTCTTTCCCAGTCCATAGTCAAACTGGGACTTTGGCTCTGCATCATGAAGACAGGACAACATAATAGAGGAGAAAATCTGCTTTATTTAACCCATGAAGACATGCCCTAAGAGTTCCAAAGGCTCCACTTACTTCATATCTCACTCCTCCTCCTGAATCATGCAGGCAAGGCTAGGTTAAAATGGCTAGGGCCATGGAACAGTTTGGAGGGGAAGGGCCACCTTTGTGCATGTGTACATGCTGTTCTATAAGTTGGGAATATATGCATTAAATATAACAGACACCAGTATTACAGCTTTCATGTGTGAATCCATTTTTAAGCCTGCTATTTGGATAACAATAATAGCTGAATTCCATGCAGTTTTACTCACTTTTTTGAGTAAAACACAATATGTTGGTAATGGAAACACTGGAAGTATTGGGAAGTGACTGGTGAAGAAAAGGGAAGCTACACATATTTCCTTCAGCATTAAGAACCTATCCTTTGAGGGGACTGGAGCAATTTCACCAACTAAACTGTTGATAAACTGATATCAAGTAAAAGAAGCACATGCACACTGTCTTTAGTCATGGATCAGATATAACTGCAGAGGTTTCTCTGATGCCACTCATCATTGGGAGAGTGAAAGCATGCCTGCTATTCAACACTGGTTGGAGCTTAGAGGAGAGCATGTTTGAGTGTCTGCACAGAAAATATAAGAAGCTGCTGCAGAGGGGGGGTGGTCATATTAGGCCCACAGACCCAAGTCTTCCCTCCCAGTATTTTAGATTTTCTGATAATTTTTTCTGTGTCCCAAGCACACAGGTAGGAAATCAAAGAGCAGGTGGCTGAAGGTACAAGTCATTGATGTTATCAAGATGGTGAAAGGTTGCTGTGTGTCTTCAAGTCATTTCTAATTTATATTTACTCTAAGGCAAACCTATCATTGGATGAACTTTTTCTTTTAATAATGGTGGTGGGGGGGGGGCAAGCAACAGTAGCCCATTTGAAGCTCTCCAAACAGAGACAGACCAGTCCCAGCTGTGACTAGAGCACAAAACATTCCCTGGCCAAGATGATGTAAGCGGTTCACAGACCGCCCCTTTGGGGCGGCCTGTACCCGCTCCTTTCCCTGACAGATCGGGGCCTCAGCTGCCACAGCGGCAGCCCTGAGGCCCCGATCCGCCACTTTTCCAGACCAAGGGACACCCCAACAGCGGAGGGGAAAGGGAGTAAGAGGCCACTCGGCCCCTTTCTCCTTTGTGTCGCTGGTGCAGTGACACAAAACCAAGAAAGAGCTCCAAAATGGAGCTCCTTCTGGTGCCGCGGAAAGGGCGCCACAGGCACCCTTCTGCGGCGCCAAGATGTCACGTCCGCACCGCTGCATTTGGAGGCAGCACGGCCATGACGTTGTAATGGTGGCGCCCATGTGGACAGGGCACCGCCATTTTGTATGTACTCTGTACGTACTAGGATTGGGGGTGTCTAAAGGAGACGCCCCCAGGCAACCCTAGTATGTACAGAGTACGTACTTGGGTGCCCGTTTGTAAAGGGCCATGCAGACCTCTTTGTATATATGTCATGAATAAGACACCTATATATGAAAGCGGTCAGAGCTTAGTGGGATCATATCTATCTCCCATAAAGCAAGTCCCAGGTTTATTATTGGCATTTCCCCTTGAAGAAATCTCCAGCATCAAGAATGGAAAAAAATACTTTTTGCTTTAGAAAGTCATAACAAAAGGTATGTATAGGTCTAGATGGGTCAATGAGGTCTAATTCAATATAAGGCAGTGTAATGCAGAAGTGGTTAGACTCAGCATCAGACTAAAGAGACCTGAGTCCAGGTCTCTATTCATCATGAAGTGAACTGGGTGATCTTGTCCTATTCTTTCTCTCTCTCTCTCAGTATACCCACTTCACAAAACCATTGTGAAGACAGAACATGGGAAGCAGGACCATATATTGTATACAACCCCTGAGCTCCTCGGAAGAAAGGTGGGGTGAAAATGCAGTAAAAATGATCTTCAGCTGGTTCCAGCCAAAGATGTTGCCTTAACAGCAAGGCTGAATGAATATTTTATAAGAGTACAAACACATTCCTAGGTTATTACAGACTCTCATATTAGGTGCCTGTTTGTCCTCGTGTGTGTGTGTGTGTGTAGCAAAATATATTCTTGTCCATAGTAAGAAAGCTGGTAGATGAAAGCTGACTGTGGCAGCTCAGAATATGTTCTTATAACTGTTTCTGCATTTCTAAAGTGCATTCCTCTCTTATCTGTGCTGTTTACCAATATGTTCAATAAATCATTATTCTTTATCTGATACGATGCCTGTGCCGCATTTTAAGTGAGGCTTACAGTTATGGGAAATGCAGTGCAAGGAGAATATAAATGACCAGGTAACAGTCAATGGCTCAGCTGTGCCTAGTAAGGCTGTTAGTTTATCTCAGAGCTCTATAGCCATCCCAACTGTGAAAGGAAAACTCTGTTTTCTGTAATCCTATACTGAAGAAGGCAAAAATAATAAGATCAGGCATTTAAAAGTCTGGTGCTATTTCTAACTAAACTCGTTCTTGCTCAGCAACTTAAAACAAGAATAATAGGATTCCTAAAGCGAACACTGCTGCCTCTCCATCCTGAAGTATGCTCTAGAACAGGGATTCTAGCACTCTCTAGACATTATTGGATTTTCAGCTCTCAGTAGCCCTAGTCAGTCTAGCCAACAGTGAGAAATGTTGCGAGATACATTTCAATGACATCTGGATGGCAGCCCAGAGATGACAGGAGCAGGATTATTGGCTTCAGTCAGTGACACCTTTTTATGGATCCAGTAGAATGAGGTGGTAAGATAGACTGCAACACCTATAAGAGATATCACTTTTGAATGCTCTATCATTCAAACATTGCCCTGTTGATTGAAAATTTGCACTAGTTGTTGTTTTTGTTAACATTTAGAAATATTTAGATTACACATGTAGTCTAAACTGGCTGAGCACCATAGAATGCTATCATGCAGAATGGTGCACTGGTGGACCAAACCACAGAATAAGGTAGTTCCATGTTGCACCATCATAATATTGGCTGTAGCTTTATGGGTTTGCTAATCCTGGGATTTCTTATTACACCTCAGCCATGTTGGCCAATAGTCTGGGATTCTGGGAGCTGAAGTCCAAAATTCCTTAATGAGTAAAGTTTGGGGACCACTGGTTTAGGCAAACGTTAGTCTCTCTTCTTTGGATACTATTTTTATTTATTTATTTCTAGGATTTATATCCTGCCTTTCTGCCACAATGAGATACTATTCTGCCACTAATAGTGTATCTAAAATGCATTCTCTCTCTCCCCTCCCTTTGTAACTTTTGGCAATAGTTATCATATGATGTGGCATTATCACACTATAATTGTTCCTGTCTCTGGTTTGCTTCATTGGCTGACATTGCTTGGGATGGGAGGGGTGTTTGACTCAGCCATGTTGATCAATAGTCTGGGATTCTGAGATCTGAAGTCCAAAATCACTTAAAGAGCACAGTTTGGGGACCACTGAGTTACTTGTGGTTTTTTTTTTTTAGCATTTTCCCTAAGTTATCTTCAGACAGATTTTCTGATTATCAGGTCTTGGTATGACAATGTCTATACCTGGCAATCACTGGTCTCACTCCTTACTTTGGAAATTATGGGTGATTCTTTCCACTCCAAATCAACCACTCACATACAGTCTTAGTGATTGTATGCCATGCTTGTTAAATTACAAATTTTGGAACATGAAGCATAGAAAATTAATACACATGGAGGGGATCAGGACAATGTCTTTCCTTGAATTGCCTCATGACCTCTACTTTGTAACCCCCAAGACTGAACTTTTAAGTCTCATTTGCAATACTGAGAGAGAAAAGAGAAAGAAAAAAAGAAGGGGAGGAATCAGGTCTTATGAAAATCAGTTTTAGCACATCTCTAAAACAGGCAACAAGAAACTGTGACATCCAATTTCTGGAGAAGGGGAAGCATAACAGTAATTAAATTTTCTGATCTTGTTAGCCAATTTCTCCAATCACTGCCCCAGAATGGAGATGGGGAAGAGAGAAGGGGCATGCTTGCATCAGCAACGCTGGTGAGGGAAATTAGGTTTTCACGGATTATTGGGTTAGTTCCACTTCTCCCACTTTTTAATTTATTTGTCTGCATGTTCCATAGAGCTGAAAGGCCGAGAATTTCCCCTCATTTTTTCATATTAAAACAGAGCAGGGGGAGGGGATAATGAAAACATGAGAAAGGTGGGAGTAAATGAGAAAATGTTTGAGTATGAGAGAAAGACAGATAAAAATCTGGGTGTCATCATTGTTGCTGTTATTTTTTAAAAATCCTTTCATTGCAGCCATCATTGTTGTTTCCATCTTCAAAGCTGACAAAATAGCCTCTGGACATATTTATATGGCAATATCCACTTGGCATGGTATGAATTTTTAAAAAGAATGAAAATATACTAACAGATTGCCAACTTTTCATTTCTTTGTTTTCCCTTCTCATATTAAAGAAATCAAACCAAGAATCAATGTTTGGACCTCCAGGGAATTTCTCAGGGGCTTGAATGTTGACATTCTTTCCAATTGTTTTTGAAATATAAAGGAATGTCCCAAATATACCTAAGGGAATTGTACAGGTAAATTATGGCGGGTTACACACCACCAAAAAATACGTATTCCATACGTATTAGGGTTAGGAAGGGGCGGTGCTTCCGCACCCCCCTAACCCTAGTACGTATGGAATACATACAATATGGCAGCGCCCCTTCCACATGGGGGCCGCCATATTGACGTAACGGATGCTCTGCGTCCGCGCCTGGCGCACCAGAAGTGATGCCGCGAGTGCACCCTTTGGCATTTGCAGCGCCTCTTCCAGGGCCCGAGAAGGAGCGCGATTTCCGTGCTCCTTCTCTGCAGTGTCTGGGAGTCGCACCGTTTAAAGGCTGCATCTCCCAGACGCTGCAAGTGGCGGCAGAGCCAGACCGCCGCTTTTCGGCGGTCTATAACCCGCCTATATGTGGTTATTTAAGGCTAAATAGGGAGAGGTCTCCTAGAAACAATTTACAGAAGGTGTTGCATTTTAAATATCTGACTTAAGCCTTCTTTTCAAGAAGAGGATGAGAGGGGAAAGGGAAAACTAACAACAATAACAATCGCAACAGCATTTGGCTTATGAACTGTAAAAAACAGTAGTGCATAACATTGTTGCAGTACAGTTGAATTCATGGTAGGTTTCTTTGGCCATGAAAGTTCAAAGTTCATATTCAGGGTCAGACATGAAACTTATTTCATGGTCTTAAAAAAATCACAACAAGGTGAAGCTACCTGCATTGTTGTTGTAAAGATGAAGAAGATAAGGAATATAAACCACTCTGTATGCTGAATGGTGTTATAAACTAGTCAATTCTATCATGTATACCACTTGACTTTCCAGTTGCCAGGAAATGAAGAGTTACAAGCTTTGACTCTGGGACATAGTAACTACAAAGAATTCATAATTAAGCAGAAAACTGTATAGTTATATAAATTTGGGCCCACATCAAGTGTGTCCCTGCACTAGTGCAAAGCCTCTAGCAGTTGAACATTTTCAGAATCAATGCAAGGATTGTATGTAGTCTAGTTTTCATTGCATAAATTATGGTGCAAAGAGCTTGCAAACTTGCACCTACACCTGATTCCATAACCACTTGTGCAAAGGTGTAACCCAGTGCAATTATACTACATTTTCATTGATATTCATGGGGGGGGGGGGGGTAGGAGCAAAAAACTCTCATGAATGTGAAAAAGCCATAAATATGGGGGAAAGTCCAGAATGGAAGAGGAGGAACACATGCACCTTTTAAAACTGCTCTGTTCAGTCAAAGGACTTAGACTCTGAAGACATGGGGGAGGCTGAAACAGGGGCTGATCTGGGGATGCCTGGATCAGCAGTCCCAGAGCAGGCTCAGGAAGTTGCAAAGGGAGAAACAGATTCTATGGACTCCAGGCTGCAGGTGCTAGGACCTGTGGATAGAAGACAGGTCAAGGAGGCTTTGAGGCGTTCTTCCGGGCTAGAAGCCAAGAGGAGAGCTAATAGGTTTCAGCTGAAAGAAGCAGAGGCTTTTTAATAGACTTCCAGACGCATAGGTTCTTTGCAGCCATAAACAGTCTTGCAGCCTTGTTGTTCCTGTATTCCTTGTTCTTTGATTCCTGACACTAGTTATCTGACCTCTGGACTTGCCTTGTGACTATGCTCTTGCTTCTGCCCTTTGCTGTGACTGACTGGTATTGTGTGTTCTTTGGACTGGACTCTGGACTATTCCTTTGTATATTCCCCTGCTGTGCTGCTCTCAGTAGAGGTAAGCAGGACAGCATCCTTCCAAACTGCTCTAATCCTAGGCTTGGCTTTTCCACCCTCCTGTCAACTGTGTGTGCCCTTTCAAACTGCTCCTATCCTCAGCTTCCCCCTCCCCCCACCAGAAGCATGTGTATTCCCTTCCAGGCCATGCAAAGGGGCACAGTCAATTTTTTTATTTATTATTATTATTATGTTCATTTATATCCCGCTTTCCTCCCAGTACAGGGACTCAAGGTAACAAATAATCAAATCTGTGAATGTTAAACCCATGAATATGGAGGGCTGACTGCATTAAGGATTTCAATTCCATTAGCATTTAATTGGATTTAAGACACACAAACATGCATGTTTGCTTACTTACTAGATATCACAAATATTTTCCCTGATCTGTGTTTAGTAAAACTAAAATTTTAAAAATATTTGCTACCCACTTCCTAATATTGGTTGGCATGCTGTACTGAAGTTACAAATTCATAAACTAAAGATATGGATCCTGGCATACTCCTTGTCCAGAACCTTGGTATAGAGTACAACACAGACAGCTAGGCAGATGAAGAGCATAGTAAAACTACCTCTCAAAACCCAGAGACAGAGCAGAAACATGCCCAAGCAGGAGACAAACTGGGGTACCCCCATCTCAGCCACAAAACACAGATACATATCAGATAATACTTACTGCAAGAGTACACAAACAAGAAGGGGAAGGCTTGTGTTAGTCAAAGTGTATTTATAGAAAATATGCTGCAATCAGACAACAAATGTGGGAGTCTTGCTGTTGTTGTTGTGTGCCCTCAAGTTATTTCTGACTTATACTGACCCTATATGGCGTTTTCTGGGGCTGAAAATATGTGACTTGCCCAAGGTCACCCAATGAGGAATCAAACCCTGGTCTCCAAGTTCATAGTCCAACATTCAAATCACTACACTTAGCAAAAAGAACTGTAATACTTGGGCAGTAGCCATACCACTCCAAATTTGCACTTTCTTCATGTACCATTGCCTTATACAGATGACTATATGACTGACTTGGTAAATGACAGTCTAATATCTGTCCTTCAGTTTGAAGAGCTGTTCACTCCACTTTGGGGTTAGAGATTAAGAACCATCAGAAATTAGAGTAGTTGCTCTCTAATGGTTTAGCACCAAGTCAGCCCATTATTAGGTTTGTCAGGCCCTGAAATTTCAACACCAAACCTAACACAGGGACGTAGCCAAGGGGGGGGGGGGTTCTTGGGGTCCAGACCTCCTCCTTCCATTAGAAAAATGAATGGTGCGTGCTGCTGCGCCGCCGCGCCCAAGCTCCATTATAATGGTGGCACTTAGTCTGGACCCCCCTTCCTAAAATCCTGGCTACATCCCTGCCTAACACCTAGCAATAACCCTTTGTGATGTCACAGGAGGCAGGCACTGGCGATGTCATAAGGGTGATGATACATGAGTCAGCCCCTGGAGATGTCATTCAACAGGATAAATTAAGCATCAACTACAGTTATGCAAAGTATACCATCCAAAAAACAAACACCAAGTTTAAGTAATGAGGAAAATATATATACACACTGAGACTTTTCAAGACAACTCTGTCCCTGAGATTCTTCCCCCTTGCCCTAAGAACTAGAAAAGAGGGGCAAGGCCTAAGATCTGGGAACCTGGTGAGATTAGAGCTCAGTATTTGCATGTAACTACTTACTGATTTGTATTTTCCCCCAAATAACCAAAGCATCTCTATGGGCCGAAGCAGACTGCAGAAATAATCCATCTTGAAACCACTTTAAATGCCCTGGCTCAGTGCTAGGGAATTTGGGGAACTGTAGTTCATTATGGCACCAGAGTTCTCTGACAGAGAAGGCTAAATGTCTCACAAAACTACACTTCCCAGAATTCTCTAGAATTGAGCCAGGGCAGTTATAGTGGATTCAAGATGGATTATTTCTGCAGTCTGTTTCAGCCCTATTTTACCTTATGAGTGTACCATAGGACACTCATACAAGCCCAATGTTTTCATGCAAATCAATGAAAGTGCAAACATACTGGTTTCATGAGCAGCCATCACTGCACATCTTCACAATCATGCAACTGGGGCTGCTGCTGCCATTGCGCTTTCTTCCTTATTCCGCTTTAACTGCGATTCCCTGCTCTATGCCCTACCCAGGATGCCTTTCATTTCATTTCATTTTACTTTTTAAAATGCAGTTGCACAGTTCCTACAAGTTTATTAAAAGTGGTTTTTAAAAAAGAAAATAAATCCCCCCCCAAAAAAAAAGTTGAATCAAGCTGTTTGAGAATAATGGGGGGTGGGGAACAAGGGGAGAGGAAGAAACTGTTACACTGCATGGCTGCCAGTCTCACAGTTGCTCTATCGGCAATGTTTCACACTTGAGGAGTCCAGGGATTGCTGTGCAATTGGGAGCTATTGACAGGTTTCCCCTGTCAATGAAAAAGGATGCCTTAACCACACTTGGCATACACAGGAGCTTCGGATCAGAGGCAACATCATATGATAAGCACTACCAAAAGAGCTATTTTATTACTATAATCATGGTATTAAAGCCATGTGTAGTTATCTCCTTAATGAGCAAAAACTTTACCTCTTTTGCAGCATAACATTTTAACATTACTTTTATCTATTTAAGTGTCCAGTCATTAAATCCTGTGTGACAAATAGGATATTAATAAATAGAGATTTATTTTTAAAAAATTAAAAGAACTACTGCGATAGCAACTATTTTTGCTTACAACATACAATAGTGCCTCAGAACCACAACAGTAATTAGTTTCTTTTTAAAACTGATTTTTGAACCCTCAGCAAGATATAATTTATTCTATTTAAACTATAGTGATTGTTTTGAATACACACACTCACACACACAAATCAACATGTGCAAATTGTTGTGCTCTTTTGCTTCCTTCAGGGTTTTTTTGGGGGGGGAGTAGTAAATCATTTCCTCTGTTTTGGCCATATTTACATGTAGTTCAAGAGTTGTGCCCATTTGTTTTCATCTGTCTCCTCCATCTCACAATTTGTTTGATTCATAGCATAGCTGGCCCTGATCTCTTAAAGTAGCAGGAGACAGTGAAGCAATTCAATCACACTTAAGGCCTGCCCTACCTCAGAAGAATAACAAACTTTTGTGGCTGCGAGTTAAAAAAAAAAGATACAGTCTCCTTAGACTGTCAAGCAAGTTATGAAATTTATCCACTGAATAATGGGGGGGGCACACACAAATAAAACAAGGTACCCTCAGGATCACAAAATTTGTAGGCATAAGCCAGGTCTCATGCACACATCTGGTCCTTCTCCTTCCAGATAACCATGATTATCAATGTTCTTGTTTAATGATATTATTATATTATATCTCACTTTCCCCCCAATCAGGGACTCAGTGGTGTACAAGGTTAAAACAGATATACTTTTAAAATGTGTGCGTTTTGCCAGTTGATTTATGAATTTCATAGGGTTTTCTTTGCAAGGAATACTCAGAGGTGGTTTTGCTAGTCCTTTTCTCTGAAATCTACCCTACAGTACCTGTTATTTGTTTGTGGTCTTTTATCCAATTACCAACAAGGGGCCTGACCCTAGTTAGCTTCCAAGATCAGATAGCATCTGGTGCCTTTAGGGAATAAAATTCATATCATACAAAAATTAAAAATTAAAAATAAAACAACAAATAAACAGTAAAGCACATTTGCCCTGAGCAATCAGACATCAAAGACGTGCAAAAGCAGAAAGATTTCTACTTGCCTATAGATGGATAGCAGGGAGGGTGCAAGTCTAACCTCCCTAGGAAAAAGAGTTTTGGAGCTGGGTGCAGCCAACAGAAAGGGCCTCTCCTTGTTCCTATCAGACACACCTGGAGAGTGGTGGGACAGAAAGAAGGGCTTCCTCATTATATTTATGTGAAACATCCTAAGCAATGGTTAAAGGCAAATGTTTTTGTGCATGAAATGTCCCCTTTTGGCTTTGCTTAGCAAAGAGGAAACCAGATTGCCAACAAATTGCCAATGGAAGTCTGAAACTCTGCTTGGAGAGTAACCCCCTCCCCCTGGAAAGTGGTCCCTGTTTGTTTGCAGCTGTATCATGAGTAGGAGTGGGGGGGGGGGGTGTCTTGGCTGCAGCAAAGCACAAGATGAAGCAAAACACTGGTGGAGGGGGGAGAGAAAAGATGTGCCTTATTTTGGCTCAGAAAATAATGTGTTTGTTCTGCTTTCAGCAACATTACAGCCAAGAGAATGAGGCCTCAGGGAGTGCTAGATCACACAGTCCAGGTGTCTGCTCTAAGGAAGGAGAAACTCTCCAGGTTTCCAAGCAGCCTTTGCCAGAAGTTTAGTAATTGAAGTTCAGCTTGACCCCTGAGTGCTTGTCTGCTCTTTGGGAGGAAGCAGAGAGGCTGGGCATAATCGGAACAAGCTCATAATTAAAAGCTTTTTAGCCTTTATGAGTTCCCAGCTCACATAGCTGTGGCAGGAGGAGTTGTTTTCATTTTACCTCATTATGTCTGGAGCATTGAAACCACAATGAATTTAAGTGGGCTTTGCCAACTCTTGTCGCTTGCTGAACAAAGAAGGCATCAGGGATGTGAACAACTGCAGCAGAGTTCATATAAATGTTTGAGTTTGCTGGCAGAGATTAACCACCACCAGGAAGCAATTTGTTGGGGAGTGTGGCAGTGTGGTGGAAGCAGTGAAATAGAAATTTAGCTCTCCCAGAGCTATAAATTGGCAATTTGAAGTACTTGGGGCAAGTTTGTAATGAGCACTTTTCATACTTTTAAAACATGGTGTTATACCCTCTGGATTCATCTTCTGGAAATCTCCACCAGAGGTCCTTGGATGTTGATGAAAGGGAAAATATATTTTGGAGTTCAAGAGTTTGCACTGCCTTGCCTCTTTCTCTCTTTCTCATATATGGTCACACACACTGTGACTCTGTATGAGAAAGAGATGGGGGAGAAAGCAAAAATGTTAGCATGTTAGCCAGCAGAGGGCAAAGTAATTGTTGTTGTTGTTAACTGCCATCAATCCAACTTTGACTTAGGGTGACCCTATGAATGAGAGGCCTCCAACTCACCTTTTCAGCAACAGTCCTTCTCAGGACTCACAGAGACAGGGCTGTGGCTTCCTTCGTTGAATCTATCCCGAATTCGTCCCTTCTCGCTTGCTGCCCCTTACTCCTGGAACCTTCTTCCCCCACATGCACACCTCATCACTTCTCTACCCAGTTTCAAAACTGAGTTAAAGACTATATTGTTTAGAGAAGTGTTCCCAGAGGCGAGTCCCTCTCTGACCCAGGAAGCCTGCTTTTAACCATCCATTAAGAAGCCAAGCCCTTCCTCCAGTCCATCTGCCTTGGTCCAGGCCTTGGAGGTGAAGAAGATCTGCTGGACCTGATCCTATTCCCCACCACCACTTCCTTCCCCTTTTGTGTCATGTCTTTTTAGATTGTAAGCCTGAGGGCAGGAAACCGTCTGACTAAAAGATTGTATGTACAGCGCTGTGTAAATTTACAGCGCTTTATAAATAAAGGTTAATAATAATAATAATAATATGGAATGCCATCCTCCTCTTTTCATAATTTCATCTAGCTTACCAAGCATTATTGTAATTTCTAGTGAGTCATGTCTTCTCATTATATGACCAAAGTGGGACAATCTCAATTTAGCCATCTTGGGCGCGTTACAGACCGCCCTTTTGGGGCGGCCTGTATCCAGCCCTTTCCCCGCTGTATCGGGACCTCAGCTGCCACAATGGCAGCCTCTGAGGCCCCAATCCGCCGCTTTCCAGGCTGGGGGAAGCAACAAAAGGCCGCTTCCCCACAGCCTGGAAAGGGATGTCCTTGGGGCTTCATGTCCCAAGGACACCTGACAGCGGCAGGGACAAAAAAGAAAGGGGCTGCTTGGCCCCTTTCTGCTTTGCGTCGCTGGTGCAGCTGTCTGAAGGCTGCGTCCAGCGACGCAAAGCTGGAAGGAGCTCTGAAACAGAGCTCCTTCCAGCACTGTGGAAAGGGCACCCCAGGCGCCCTCGCGCGGTGCCTGTACGTCACTTCTGTGCCGCTCCGTTTGGAGGCGGTGTGGTCATGATGTACCAATGGCAGCCGCCCTTGTGTATAGGGTGCCGCCATTTTGTATGTGCTCAGCACGTACTAGGGTTAGGGCATCCGGAAGGGACGCCCTTTCCTAACCCTAGTACGTAACACAACTTGGCTTCTAGGGAAAGTTCAGGCTTTGTTTGCTCTAGGACACATTTATTTGTCCATGATATCCTCATAACTCTTTCCAGCACCACATTTCAAACAAGTTGATTTTCTTCCTACCAGCTTTCTTCATTGTCCAGCTTTCACAACCATACATAGAAATTGGAAATAAAATGACATGGACCAGCTGACTTCAGTATTCAGTGGTATACCTTTACACTTCAGGACCTTGTCTAGTTCCTTCACAGCGGCCTCCCCAGTTCTAGTCTTCTGATTATTATTATTTTTAACTACAGTCTCCCTTATGATTAATGAAGAAGCCATGATATGGAAAACCTTGAACTATTTCAATGTCTTCATTGTCTACTTTAAAGTTATATAAATCATCTATGGTCATTATTTTTTTCTTAATGTTCAGCTGTAAATCTGTCTTTGTACTTTCTTCCTTGCTTTCTTCAGTAATCGTTCCAAGTCTTTGCATTTTTCTGCTAATAGTATGGTGTCATTTTCCTATTTTAAATTGTTGATGGTCTTCCTCCAATTTTCACACCTTCTTCCTCTGAATCTAGTCCTTCTTTCCACATGATATTTTCAGCATACAACCAGAAAAGACAAAGTAATTTTCTTTGTTTTACTAATGTTGATTATTTATTTTGTTTTTATTTGTCTACTCCTCTAAACCACAAAGATTACACATAGCTGAGGTTGTAATTACAATACAGGACCTTGAAGCTCCATTAGTAACAAAAGTTATTTTTTAAAAAAATATTGAATTATTAAATTTAAACTGTACTTTTAATATATCAAATATGATATATGCCATACTACATTATACATAATATATTTAATGTGCTAAAGTAACAAAGTAATGTGCAATCTCTAATATTAATTTTAAAAAAAATCTACCGTTTTCCATTTTTTTTCCTGAAAAAATTATAACAACCCTGGGGTCCCCCCTCCTCCCCCCAATGTTCAGAATCTCCAGATCTCCATCTCTGGATTTAACAATGTATAGTTTCTAAAATCAAATGGAATTGGTGTGTTCAGGGTGATATGGCAGTTTCAATGTCTGAACAGACATATATATTAAATACTGTTAAAGACTTAAAGGCTCAGAATGTTGTGTTCCAGCATGTAAGTAAACACACTCCCTTTAAAATGAAAGTGTGTGTGCTCGAGTGGGTGGGGAGAAGACATATAGCAAAGCTAGGACATTATTAAATCATAGCTTTTAGGGGAAGGGGAAGGGGATGTGGCCATCTGGGGGATGCCAGTTTTTGGCCCCAGAGTCTAAATCTCAACCTCTATCACACATATCTTCCGTGTACAAAGGGAAACCAGCACCAAGGATATAATAATAATAATAATAATAATAATAATAATAACAACAACAATACTAATAATTTTATTTATATTGTCCCGCCTCTCCCGGCGGATCGAAGCGGGATTACAGTCAAATTATGCAATCAACAATAATTCTAAAACAATTATTTAAAATCACAATATAAACCATATGCAATCTAAAAACAGTTAATACAATATAAAATCTCACTGACAACCTGAGGTAGACTCCTGATCAGGAGGTAGTATTTTTCTGAGGTCTATAAAAGATCTGGGGGGTATGCTTGCCGGAAGAAGTAAGTTTTCAATGCCTTTTTGAAGGCATCCATGGTAGAAATACACAGCAGATGAGGAGTCACTGGGGCAGATATTAGTTCCTCGCTGTGTTTCCACTCTTTGCAACATATCTGAGAACTTGGTAATTTGACATATGAACCAGGCAGAGAACAAATTTGCTGGAGAATAAGGATGACACAACTAGATGGAAACTAAAAGGACATTAAATCCTTTTTTTATTTTTTATTTTTTTATTTAATATTCTTAAAATTATACCATACATAACACCTATCTATCTATCTATCTATCTATCTATCTATCTATCTATCTAATCTTCTTACATTCTTATGTTCTAATACATTATATCTAAATATCTTTAATATACCACCTCAGTGCTTCCCTTCCCATAGCCATTCCCATCCTTATATTCCATCCAAAATTTCAGCATTATATAATGATAACAAAACTAGATTTGGTTTTCTATCTATTTTCATATTCATAATATTTCTATTTTTAATACCACTTTTTCCCAAAATTTTTGTATATGTTTACATTGCCACCCCATATGGATATATGACTCTACTTCTTGACAACCTCTCCAACAATTTTTTGAATTATTCTTATCAATGTTGTGTAATGTCACTGGTGTCAAATACCATTTCCAAACCAATTTATAATATACCACTGTTCACTCTCGACATGCTCAGAGGTGCAAGGAACATACAAAGCTGCACAACACATATTATAGGAAATCAAATGGGAAGAGCATGAATCAAGGGAAGGTAGACACAGTAAAACAATCAATGGAATAAAAAAAGATTGCAATACTTGGGGAGAATGAGCTAAACTGGACAGCAGTGGGACATTTTGAATCAGATTACTGTGTGCCACTGATACAAGTTATACAATAACCATACTCCAACTACAGAGTCAAAAGAAAATGAAAGTGTAAGATTCTGTGCTGTAGTCCAGTGGGATATTTATCACACAACAAAACAGGACTTCTTGTTTATCATAGGTGATTGGAACACAAATGTAGAAAACAGAACAGAGTCAAAGACTTTAGAAAAATTTTACCTAGGATCAAGAAATGAAGCAAGAAACTGACTGAATTTTACGGGGCCAACAGTTTGTTCATCACAAATACCTTCTTCATACATCTGGAGAGAAGACTATACATCTGGCCATTGCCAGATGGCCAATACAAAAATCATATACAGTACGTAACTGGGACCAGAAGATGGAGAAGCTCTAGTCTTGTGGCAAAAACTTGATCAGACATAGATTACAGCACAGAATAGGTTTGCTTTTACCTTCCTCTGAAGCTGAGAGATTGTGACTTGCCCAAATTTACCTAGTGGATTTTCGTGGCCATGTGGAGATCTGATCCTTGGTCTCCAGAGTTGTAGTCCAGCACTCAAACCCCTACACCATGCTGATTTTCTATTCTATACTGTGCACAGTCTTAAATAATAGTCTACATGTTACATGATTTTTTGAAATAATATGGTGAGGAGGGTAAAAATATTAACACCTAGTCGTAAGTATTTTCAGTGAATCATAGAGTTGGAAGAGACCTCATGGGCCATCCAGTCCAACCCCCTGGCATGCAGGAACACAAAATCAAAGTACACAGTCACCAACAGATGGCCATCCAATATCTCTCTAAGGACCTCCAAAGAAGGAGACTTCACCACTCTCTGAGGCAGCATATTCCACTGCTGAACAGCTCTTACTGTCAAGAAATTCTTCCTAATGTTGAAGTGGAATGTCTTTTCTTGTCATTTGAATCCATTGCTCTGGGTGCTGTTCTCTGGACTTCTCAACCTTCTTTACCTTCTGTTTTCTGGGTTAAACATGCACAGCTCCCTAAGTCACTTCTCATAGGGCATGGTTTCTAGACCTTTTACCTTTTTAGTTACCCTCCTCTGGACATGCTCCAACTTGTCAACATTCTGTTTGAATTGTGATGCCCAAAATTGGACACAGTATTCCAAGCGAGGCTTGAGCAAAGGGGATCTAGACAGTACTAATGTCGCAGCCTAGAATCACATTGGCCTTTTTTAGCTGACACATCACACTGCTGATTCATATTTATCTGGTGGTGTATTAAGACTAAGACTTTGGTAGAAGAGGGTAAAAATTGGAGTGAAGAAGTTCACATTTGTGTGCGTGCCCTCCCCACAAGCCTGTACATCCCTATTCAGCCTGGTTAATACTTGGGTGGAAGACCATAAGGTAGTATCAAGCATCTCTATGGACAGGAAAGGGTGTTGCCAGATTGCTGTTATCAATCAGAGATTATGATCCTTTGTTAGGTGGGCCAGTAGGTTGACTCATTGTAGGACAACTTCCTGTATTCCTAAGTAAATCCCCTTGATTTCACTAGGGCTGTCCCAATACACCCAGTGCATCTAAATGAAAAATCTGTCACCAGTCCCAGATATATCAGTCAAGAAATATCAGTCCTTGGCTCTCTCGATGTCAAGAGTGGAAATTAGGAAAGTGTCTCAACACAATGGAATGCTTATAGGAGATGATGTAGAAGTGGAGAACAAGAGATGGAAAGAGCACCTGCACTCCAGTTCTCCGATGACAGAAATGCTTTGGCAATAATTTGCATTGACTACAGGAGCTCCTGCTGTACTAAATCAAGGCAAAGAATTTACAGCAAATTAATGAAACTAATTTTCTGACTGGAATCATCTTCTGTGAATTATCATGTCCTTACTCATTAAATAAATTATCTGTGTCTTCCAAGACATTAAGAATGTATTGTAAATTACACTCCTTCATAAATAATTTGTTTCTGCACAGGCTTAAATATATAATAGGAGTGGAATATCGACAGGGGTGGGTAGAAGTACAGTGGAAAACAAAAATCTCCAAAGTGAATCAGAACAGTGAAAGGATAAGGCAAGTAATTAGAAGGGGGCAAATCATAGAAGGGGAAACGTAAAAGACAGGGGAATAATAGATGGATGGAAAATGGATAGAGGTGAGTGTGAGAGGAAAGAATTTGTTGGAATAAATCAAGAAATATCAAAGTTAATACAAAATGACAGAGAGAAGAGTAAAAAAAATATGCAATCTTTGGGGCAACATTAGAAATGCACACTTGTCCCTAGAGCAAGTCACAAGAAAGGCTGTTCAGTGCTGGAGCAAATTTAGCCTGTTAATCATGGCACACCTGGCAGGTACATCAGGTTGTCATACCAAGTAGACTGCTGGTATAATCTTTGTACAGATGAATGGGCTCCAGTAATAACAGCCCACAGGGTGTAATCAGACAGGACTCAGAGTGTGACCAAAACTAGCAAGAAATATAGTATGCCACAAAATAAAATGTACATGTGTGGTCTAGGGATGGAAAGAATTTTTAAAAATGGTTGAAAATGTGTTTCTCACAAATCCTGAAGAGGAGAATCCTAGAAGCGTGAGAATCACTGCATTTTGGGGCTTGTTTAGATGCAAGTTACAGTATATATGTGTGGGGGGTTTGTTTTTGGTGTTTTTTCTTTTCTTTTTTGCACAAAAAACACTTTTTTCATAGGTAATAGCATTTCTACACAGAAAACAGCATTTTCTGCACAGAAAATGGCACTTTCTGTACTAAAAAAACCCCTCGTCCTTTCTTGCACAGAAACTGAAGATTTTCATGTTCTTACAATGAGAAGAAAAATGATAAAATTATTCATTCTTTCCTGTAATAGGAAAGTGTACAAAGATTACCTCCCTAGTGTGGTCAGATCTTCCATGCAGGTTCAGCATCACCATCATTTTACATAGATGTTTGACTTGGACAGGAAACTCTTAGGTAGTGTTACAGATCTCCAAGCCTAGGATGGTTCTTTTATGGAATTGGACAAATATGGGATTGCTGAGCCCATCACATACAGTTTTCCTGAAAGTCAATGAATCATTCACTGAAAATTTTTTTCTCTGTGCAACTCAACATCAGACCAATTGGAGAGCGCAAAGAAGAGAGATAACAGCCCAATGAAAACAAGGGAGGCAGAGCAATATCTTCACTGACTGTACAGATATGATATTTACTCCAGACAGTATGCAAACTGGCAGGTAGAGATAAGGTGATCCTTTATATTAGGGGTGGATAATTGTTCAGGGGAAGGATATCATTTTCCTACCCTGTGCTCTCATAGCAGGCCCCACCAGCACTTTTGGACATGCCTGAATTATTTTCCAGCTGCCATTTTGGCTTTTTTTTTTTTTTTTTGTTTCTATTGTTTGTAGTTTTTGCTTGGGTACATCAGAGGGGAAGCAAATTTTCACTGCAAAATTGACTAATTTTTTTAAAAAAAAAATAAAATAGTTTGGGGGCTTGGGAGGCTTCTGAGTGGTTTCGGGGGTCACATTAGGAGTTTGAAGGACCATGTCATGACCAACAATGAGGAGGACCTGGAGAACAACAAGGAGGAACTTGAGAGAGTGCTAGACCCCTGCCCTGCCTTGCCAGGTCCTAGTTCTGCCCTACCAGATCCTGGGACCATTGAGTCTCCTTCAGGGGACATTCTGGATCAGCAGCCTAGCCTTGTTTCAGCAGAAGTGCCAGCCCTGGGAGATATAGAGCAACAGCCAGGCATTGAAGTTCCCAACTTCAGCCAAAGGTGGCCAGAAAGGGAGGGCCTGCAAAGGTCAAAAAGGATAGCTGAGAACTGAGCATTAATCACTCAACAGCTGCAATCAGGGAGCGGCTTTGTGATTTAAGACAGATGTGAGACACTGACTCCATTCGTCAGAGATTATTGCGCTTTCCATGCTGTTGGCTCTGGCTTTCCTGGACTCTTGGCTCTCTAGACCTCTGACTGCTCTTGAACCTACAAGCTCGGAACAGACTCACCAACCAAACTCTCTGACATTCTCGACCTCAGACTGAACTGGTATTTGTGACTTCTGGAATCCTTAATCTGGACTGGTTTGTGGCTCACCCTATTCGGACAGAGCTGTTGTTCATAAACTGTCTGTTGGCTGCCCAGCCTTGTTTCCTTTGCTGAGGCACTCTTATCAGTGTGTGTGTGTGTGTGTGTGTGTGGTAGTAGCATTCCTGGACAGACCACAAGAAGCTGACAGGACTCACTTTGCCTACTCCTGCTTTACATATTCTGGTCCCAAGTTATTTTATTGTTTTATATATAGATTCCAAACTTTTAAACCTAGCCTGGTGGCCTAAAAGTAGCCAGCACAATTTCCTGAGCATAGGTGTGATATTCTGCTAATAAGACACTTATATAGCTGATCTCACTGCAGAATTCTTCAGCAGCTGCAGCCTTTGAATCAGCCTTAAAGGGAGTCTCATATAAAGCACATTGTAACAATCTAGTCTTGAGGCTACCAATGCATGGATCATTGCGGTCAATTTGGTCCTGCCCAGAAACAGTCCTAGCTTTTCTTCCTGTTGTAAAAGCTAAAGTTGATGAAACTGTCCTTTAGCTTTTGGAAAATGTTTTGAAAAATCTCTAGCACAGCAGTGAATTAAAAAGCATACTGAGGCCATATCCCTGTTCCTTTAGAGCAAGTAAAAACCCATCCAACTGTCCCAATTTGTGGAGGTGGGAACCACATACTCAGAAACTTTCCATCTTATCAGATTCAGACTAAATAATTAATCTTCACCCAGTTGACTTTTACATCTGTGCAATGCATCTGTACAATGCAAAGAACTTAGAGTAAGCATTATGGCAAAGTTCCTATATCGCCAAATAAGGGGTAAGAGTTCCACATGCAGAACTCCAATACAGATTCCCATCACCACATCCCAGGACTCACCATAATGCTGCAGTAGTCCTTTCTCACAGGCATTGCATTGCTGGTGGAGAATGGAGAAACTGAAAAGTCTTTGATTGTGTCTCCATAGCCAATCACAGACTGAGGATATCTTTCACCAAGATTACTGGCCTAGATATGACCACTTATTAAGACCATGATTGCTGTTTCTTTGGATATGTTCAACTATATGCACATATCTTGATTCCCCCCCCCTTCAACAAATCCACTGAAAGAGATATGCACATAGCATGTTTAAATGCAAGGGAAGGGGCACATCTCCAGCAATATCAATCAGTATTACAGTATCTGCATCCTGTTGTATTGAACTATTCCTCTTCCTCTTCTCAGGGGCAAAGCTCAATGAAAGAGTATGCAGGTACAATACCTGACATTTTGAAACAGGTCTGGAAAATCTCCTTTCCAAAAGATAAGCCACGGAACCACTAACAGTACTATGCTGGAAGGATCAGTGGCCTGATTCAGTACAGACAGTACCTTCATATTCATATTCTTTTGGGGTGGCTCAAATGGTTTCATTTCTTATTATTCTATGCACACTTGATATTTTTGCTGAGACGCAGACAAGTTTCATACTTGTCCAGAAACTGGAATTTCTATAAATTCCTGGAAAAGCAAGAAAGACATGACAGGCATTAAACAGATTTCTTTTTCATAGCTTTATTGTTTTGTACAGTGTGTCAAGATGGTGACAGAGGCCAGCTCAGTGGGAGATACTGAAAATGCTGCTGTACCGCCAGTTGTTTTGCATGTGTTTCTCTTGCATAATTATCCCCTTGGAGCTGGTGATTGGAGGATCCCAGGGGTGCCAGAATGCAATATGGTGTCTCTCAGCAGGCTCACATGCTTTGCGCCAAAGGGCTGAGAGGATTTGGAAATGAAGGCCTTGTGCTCAACATTTTGATGTTCTTGAAGTCTCAGAGCAAGAAAAGTTAGCTGCTTGTGAAATCCTTCCATCTGTGATCTTATTTATCCATGCTGCCAGGGCTATTTGTTTTGTTTCAGGCTGGAAACTAGGCTGGGATCATGGCTTAATTGCATTGTTTGCTGAATTAATTGTTCTGTTTGATCTGCCTTTCTCACAGGATGCCTATGGGAACAGGATGATTTGCCTAGCTCAGAGGAGGAGGGTGTGTGTGTATTTTCCAAGGGAACAAGATACAGGGCATGCAACAAGCAATAGAAAAATCATTATGAGCCAAAGCTAAAGAATGTGTACTATAAAGATCAGCATCCTGGGAAAGATATACACAACAGGGCACAATGAGGTAAAGAAAAGCTGTATGTTCTCGTTAACATTCAGGATGTAAACTGACTTTTTCATTATTATTATTAAGCAGATGGTGATAAAGGATCTGTGCCATAATTACTACCCCTTATCAATAACCTTGCTGTTGAAATTTAATCCCACACAAACTGCCCAGACCTGGAGCTTATCAGTTTTCTGCTCCTGGCACAGAAGGCATTAATCAGAGCAGGAAGACATACTTGAAATAATTGTCAAAATCTTGTGAAGTGTAGGACTGTAACATTCAGTCCATTTAGTGGAGGGTGCTTTATTCTGAGCTAAAACTTTGCTATATTCAGCTCCATACTCACAAGGGGTGACTAAAGTATTCACTAAAGGCAACATGTAGCATCCTGTGGCACTTTTTGCCAACTTTCACCTATTCAGACTCCATAGACCACCCTTTTTTCTTCACAAAAATTGTGAATTGCTTTTCCTGGAAGCCTCCATGGAGTTTATCCCATGACTTAATAAATTGATTTAGCTCTACCCGGCTTAAATCTTAATTCAGGCAACATCCTAATATTATCACAAGGTTTTTGCTGCCTAATTTGTCACCCAAAACCAGCCCAGGTCAATCCCTGCTTCCAGAAGTGTTAACTCAGAAAACTCCCAGATCTGAAAAGTTAGCCATAAAGAGTGCTTCTGGAAACAGGGATGGACACAGACTATATTCGGTCGGCAAATTAGATAGCAAAAACCTTGCAATAATCTCAGGATGCTGGCCAAATTAATATTTAAGCCAGGCAGAGATAAATCAATTTATTAAGAGGCTTTCTACACTGTCATTTGGGACGTCCGGAGGACGTCCCATTTTAAAAAAGGGGCATCTCTTATAGACGCCCCTGGGCCTAGTACGGACTCCGTCCGTACAAGATGGCGCCGGCCCTTCTACATGGCCGGCGCCATCTTTGCGTATCGGAAGCTGAGCGTCCGTATGCGTCGCGTCCTTTGTGACGTAACGAGTGCGCCCCTGGCGCCTCGCTACGTCACAAACGCGACGGAAAAAGAAGCTCCATTTTGGAGCTTCTTTTTCGGTCCGTGCGGGAGTCGCGCCGTGTGGAGGCGCCGGCTCCCCCGCGGACCTACTGGCGGCGGCGGCGGCATCAGAGTGCCGCAAAGTGGCGGTATGTACCCCGCCTTTGCCATAGAAAAAGCTCCCATTCACCTTTTACATAGATTGCAGGGATACCTTCCAGCATTTCACATCATTATCATCATCATCACCAGTACCACCACCAGTATCATCACCATCAATAGTAGCTTTTCCAAACTAGAAGAGGTTGTCTTTTGGTTCTTTCAGTCCCCTCTCCCATTTATTTCAATCACTGTGGTCCCCAGAGAGACCCAGGGCAGAATATTGGGCCATGAACCCACCAGATTTGCCCACCCTTGTTTCCACTGATTGACAGCAACATCTTTCCTATGCCTGCCTGAGACACCAAGATTTGAATCTGGGACCTTCTGCATGATAAGTATGTGCACTGCTCCAAATATACTGCTTGTCTTTGTAACCATCTCTTTAACTGCCATATCTCCAAGCTATAGCCACAGGAAGTACCAGTAACAAAACATGCAGTGAAATAGAAGGGACTGGGGATTTACTCACCACCACTTGTTGAATTTTGAAGCCCAGAGGCTCCCTCCCAGGTTCTAGGCCTGGGGACAGGGCTCCGAAACTCAAGCCCCAGGCCCAGGCCAGACCCAGCCCTGGCTGACTGGGTGGCAGACTCCACCCCACAGCCAAGCTGGGACAAAGAAGAAGGGAGAGAAGGAGGAAGGGCAAGAAGGAGAAGGGAGTGGAGGAGGAGGGAGGGCAGGAGGGGTTTTTGTCCCCAACAGGGTGTGCTTGCCATCTGTGGATTCTTAAATCTGTGGATGGCAAGTTCACAGATAAAAAGGGCCCACTGTATATATGTATGTATTTATTGTATAAGCAAATAGGGAGTAGTCATTCAGGCCAGCTATAGAAAACCCAGACAGAAGAAATGGAGGGATTCTTAATGCACATTCAATAGAAGCTTTGTGCTCTAGTTGGGAGTCTATAGCTCATCGTTGTTTTTTGGGGAGTGAACCAATGTAGACAAGCACAAGACAAAACAACTCACATACCTGTACTGCATTTCTACAACTGCCCCGGTGTGCCTTCTTTCACTCACTAAAAATCCACAGACCCCTGCGGAGTGACCACAGTCTGTCTCCAAATGACTTATCCCCCTACAAGACAGTTAAGAAGTGCAAGAAAAATAGAACAGTTACAGATATAAAAAGAGTTGCTAACTCCCTGCTGTGAGATCTTAAAATATGGGAAATAATCTTTCTAATTAAAGCAGTTTCAGTTATTCAGTTATTACCAAAGATCATTTCAGGAGAGGAAAAGGAAAACTAATATAGATGCAATGACATGGGAACCCACTCCTCTGCTTTATAGGAACTGAGGAATTATTTACCAAGAGTGATTCCTGAGGCTTTTGTCACACCAGGCCCTTTCTTATTCACTGAATTTTAAGGGGGCTTCAGAGGATGTCATCTCCCATTTGTAACTACTCCTTGCTTTTCCATTGCTGCTTCTGTCTTTTTCTTTACCAGAGAAAATCCATTAAGTAGAAAAAGATTTAATAGCTATATAGTGCCATCTAATTTTTACTGTGAAGAGTCCTCCAACTGCAAATGCTCAATTTTCCTCATTACAAGTTTTGAATAAAATATGTATCTGATCACCTAAGAGCTAGTCAGTGTGCCTGATCTGCGTTTATCCTCATGTCTTCAGTGAACTAAAAGTGGGGACACAGAATGAACATTGAGACAAGATATTAATTCCATCAGATCACACCAGAGATGGTCATTCAACACAAGGGCTGATTTTGTGGGTATTTTAATATGGGTGTCTTGAAGTAAATACAGACCTATTTTGGTTTAAGAATACATTTTCTTTCTCTTCCAAATTTTCTCCTTCGTTAACAGCATTCACAAGCAATAGCAAAAATACAGATATAAATGGTTTAAATATATTTTTAGTCTGCCTCATGAAAAATCTCAGAAAGGCAGTAGAAGGTGATCTCTGTAGAACAGTGTAGATTATAAAATCAGTACAGCTCACATTCAGGTCTCAGGCATCTAGGTCTTACTGTTAAGCCTTGCAGAATGTTTCCAAACACTCTATCAGTGGTGGCTGATGGTTTTGTTTTCACTGTGGAGGTGTATATTTGGGGTGAAGGACTTTATCACCCAAGGCTATAAAAGCAGAAATTTAAGAGGATAAAAAGGACTTGGCTGATACTTAAAACACAGTGTCATGTCTATTCTGCTGATGCCTTGCATTCCATGCATTACTGTAGTGCACTTTTTCATGGACAGGCAAAACCCATCAATAGACTCCCAATCTCCCTGCTATTCCATTAGTACCTTTGTCTGCTATTACATTACTTCCCTCATCCCTCCGACTACAGTTTTTCTTCTTTGATAGGGGCAAAACAGACCATCCCTTTGGAGCGACATCCTGCTGCCCCTTTCCTCCCCAGATTGGGGCCACAGCAACTGTGGCCCCAATCTGGCACTTTGCTGGCGCTAAAAAGGACTGCAAAATGCCACTCCTTTTAGCTCTGGCAAAAAAGCACCCTTGCCGCTGCAGTGGTGGCTTTTCTCCAACTCTTCGGCACAGTGCGTCTAAACACTGCACTGAAGAAGGGGCATGATGCTGCCCAGTCTGTTTAGCCCCATAGATTCTTTAGTCTGCAGGAGCTGTCCAAAGTTCTGAATCCTAACACTAAGACAGAATCAAAATCTTTAATAGCTCTGTTCAAGCTGAGACCAAACTCAGGTGTAGATTCACCATCTTCCTGACAACAGAGTCATCAGTTGCCACTGCAGTCTACCAATTCATTCATTTCAATTCTCCTTTCCCATCCATTTTCCATCCCAAGCAGGAGAAAGCTCACAATTTAACCAAGAAATCCCAAACAGTGAGAATCAGACAAGGCAAACTAATCACACATATGCACTGTCTGCAATAATCTTCTTTACTTTTTCTGAATGCATAGCTTTGGGGTTGTTGCTTGGAACAAGCTTTCTTTTAAAAAAAAGAAAGCAGGCATAAAGATTTTCAGACTGGCTAGGCATCTATTCTGATGTCATTGGTCACAAAGCAAAGGGCCCTGGATAGCTAGAGAATTAAGATCCATACCTTTTGCCTTTTCGGTTCAGCCATTCTGCCCACATAACTTCGCAGCTATTGGAAAATTCACTGATAAACCTTTGCTGCCCATGGGACTGATTGAGACCCTGGCTCATCAAGGATTCTACCTCTTGAGCATCATCTACAATTGTCTTACAGTGATCAAAAGGCTGCCTTCCTGACCAGATGAGGAACAAGGGAGCGCTTGGACACTGCATGCCAGATAAGAAGGTGGGAATGATGGAAGGTTATTGAACATGTCCTTTCTGCATCATTACATTGTATTCACTTCTTTTTCAATTGTCAGAATGTAAGAGGATGATGGTGTAATCTGATCTTTCTCCTTATGAACTGCAGACACTTAATACTCCTCTCTGGTCACTTCTTGAATGGACAAAAAATTGCAAAGGCAAGGTACTTGAACGGACTTAAGTTCAGACAGACTAGTGAGGTTCCATCTGAACAAGGTTAATCTTCTGCAGGCACAATTCTACCACTGATAAGCAAAACCTCCTTGAACAAAAGTAAGCAGTGCATACCCAAGCAAGAGGAGCCCAAGACATTTTGCTACCTGAGGCAAAAGACAAGATGGCATCCTCTTCATTCTATTTTATTGTTGTGTGCCTTCAAATTATTTCTGACATATGATTACCCTAAGGTAAACTTACTGTGGGTTTTTTCTTGGCAAGATTTGTTCAGAGGGGGTTTGCCTTTGCCTTCATTTGGGGCTGAGAGAGCATTACCTGCCCAAGGTCACTGAATTGGCTTCTATGGCTAAGCAAGGACACAAATCCTGGCCTCATGGTGTCCTAGTCCAATGTTCAAACCACCATGCCATGCTGGCTTTCACACTCTGATTCTATTTAGAGATGACAGATAGACTGATAGTTTACATGAACACTTGGCATGGGAAAATATGATCCACTACCCTGGAGGGTAGTAGACCAATTTAATGGCTATTCATAGGACTGGTATGTATGGTTTCACTTACCCATGTCCAAAATATATTATCTCTGGGCATTTTCTATGTCCTCCAGCAAGTCTCTACCATATGCTTCTGGCAGAAGTTAACTATAGAGTCACACTGGAAGACCTAGAAATGTCCAGACAGGTGTTCTCTCTACATCTTCCAGCACAACTCTATGATCAACTTCCTCTAGAAGTCATTCATTCAGAAGTGTCACAAGAACCGTATTGTGTAATAATTGGTTAAGTTGCATTCTAGAAGTTTGGGGAAGGGAAGTGGGATAATAGTAGTAATCTTTGACGAGCAGGAAAACTCTTTCTGGGCAAAATCTAAGAGAATACGTTTAAAGGATGTATTGTGTTAATGTGCTAAGAGATGGAAAAATTCAATAAAAATCATTATGGAAAAAAAAGAAGTCATTCATTCCAATAGGGTTTGCTATTACCAATGTTTTTTTCCATTTCTGTGGTATGTCTGGGAACATATTTCCCATGGATACAGGGGTCATACTGTAATTCAGGCCATATGGCACACACAGCTCTATCCTCCAAGAGAGGACAAGGGCCAGAAGGCTCAGGAAAATTCAATAAAGCCTGATATTGTTGCCCCACTCTCCCTCACATTAGGGTTGGCCCTGTCTGAAGGAAATCAGATCCATCCAGTGTCTATGTATGGGTATGAAACCTGGACAGTGCAGAAAGCTGATACAGTAGAGGGAAATCAACTAATTTGAAATGTGGTGCTAGAGGAGAAAGTTACAAATATCATGGACACCAGAGTGACAAATAAACTAGCCTTATTATTATTATTATTATTATTATTATTATTATTATTTCTTACCCACCTCTCCTATACATTGAGGTGGGGAACAACAATCAACAGATAAACAACATCAGTTAAAACACATCAGTTAAAATATGCATCCATTAAAAAAGACAAATAAGATATACACACATTAAAACAATCCACATTTAAAATGCATCATTTAAAATTTACAATTTAAAAATCATCTGAATAAGCCTGCTGGAAGAGATTGGTCTTTTAATCTGTCTTGAATTCAGACAGTGTATTCTGCTGTCATATCTCTTCCGGCAGGTCATTCCACAGTCTAGGGGCAGCTGAAAAAAATGTCCTCTGGCTGACAGTTGCCAACATAGTCCTGATTGACTGGAGTAAATGTCTGCCAGAGGACCTGAGCATATGGGGCAGATTATATGGGAGGAGATGATCCTGTCAGTAACCTGGAACTAAACCATGTAGGACTTTAAAGGTAATAACCAACACTTTCTATCTTGCCCAGAAACTAATTGGCAGCCAGTGGAGTGATTTTAATATTTGTATAATATGATCACTCCTGGATATCCCAGTAATCAATCTGGCTCTCATGTTTTGAACTAGTGGAAGTTTCTGAACTTGTTACAGAGGTAGCCCAATACACAGTATATTGCAGAAGTTCAGCCTTGAGGTTATCAGCACATGCACTACCATCTTTAGGTCCTCCAGCTCTAGGTAGGGGTGCAGCTGACCTATCAGCCGAATCTGATAGTAAGCACTTCTGGCCGTCTCATCTATCTGAGCTGTCATTTGGAGCAACAGAACCAGAAGCACCCCCCAAATTGTGAACACAGTCTGTCAGGGAAAGTGTAACCCCATCCAGAACTGGTTGATCCACCTCCAAACCCAGGGTTATCACCTTTGATGACAAGCACATTTATCTTGTCTGGATTCAGCTTCAATTTGTTTTTCTACATCCAACCCATTCATCCAGATATTCATTCAGATGAGACACACCATCCTTAGCTGAAGCTGTTTCTGACGACAATGAAATCTGAAGTTTGATGAAAGTGGAACTATTGTACCTTGAGAATATTCTGAGAAAACATGACATATTGGAAATACACTAATAATGTTAGGAAAAGCTAAAGGAAGGTGGAAAAGATGAACACAGCACTACAGATAGATTGATCCAATTATGTAATTCACAGCTCTGAATTTGCAAGTCCTGAACAGGGCCATTAATGTCAGGGTATCTTGGAGATCTCTAATTTATAGGGCCTCCATAAGTCAAGCTGACTTGACAGTACAAAAAAGCAAATATAATGGTTACAATAGGTTAGAGGTGGGAATAATATTTTAATGTCCATGTGGGGCAGTGGAAATCAAGAAAGAGGCTTTTCAGGTGTCTGTAAATTCCAATAGAGAGAATCTTTTTCATGCCCTTTTTTTCCCACCACAGCCCAGTATTCAACTAGATAGAACTCCTGATCCTCACCTGGCTCACATGGGAGGTATTAATTAATTTAATCATTCTCTCTTATTGAAATTAATAATTTAACACAGTGTATCCCTACCAAGAAGTCAGAACATTGTAGTGTTTTGAGTGTTCCACTACAACTCTGGAGACCAGAGCTTCAACTCTGCCTGAGAATTCTAAATACCCCTCCTTAAAACTGCAAATCCCAGAATGCAACAAGAGGCAGCTAGAGCAGTTAAAGTGGAATAGTAGCACTATAAGAGTATAGTGTGATAAACACCCTGGGTTTGAATCCCTGTTCGGCCATGGAACTGCATTGGATGGCCATGGAAAAGTCATGCTCTTTCAGCCTCAGAGAATGATAAAGGCAAACTCTGTCTGAATAAATCTTGCCAAAAAAACCTGGCATAGGTTCACCTTTGGGTCACTATAAGACAGAAATGACTTGAAAGCACACAGTCACAACAATCTCTACCATAGGTTCATTTTTTAATAATTCATCAGTGATGATGGAGCTCAAGGACCTGATACCTATTTAGATGTTTTATGGGGTATTAAAAACCAATTTTATTAAGAGACACCCAAACAGGGTTTTGTTACTAAATATCAGGTAAATATCATACATAAATATAAATAATACACTTTGCATGTTTTCCTTCCATATTCAGACCTTTTACATCAGTACTTCACCAGCAAAATCAGTTCTGCTATAATAATTTCATATCTGGCTACAGTAATATAGCCTCTCTGATCCTGCCCACTACATGTGAAAAACAGAATGATTGTTCAGGGTGGGCTTCAGAGCTGTGGGAGCTTTGGGCATTGTGGATGGAAGAAGGAAATACCAACCTCCACAGCACCGAGAAACTGGCATGGGCAGGTGTATGTGAAACAGAGGGTACGTGACTCACTTATAATTTCCCTGAGTGGATAAGTATCTTTGTCAAACTTTTCACCACCCTAACCTTATATGTCCATCCCAACTGCCCCTCCCCTGGGTTTGGAGGGAGAAAGGAAGAGGCAGTCACAGCTTGACTGTGCCTGAACCCAGGGACAGATGGGGGTGCTCCCTCCATCTTAACTGACACCACCTAGGCCTAAAATAGTCAGAGGAAGAAACAGGCACAGCTGCACTATGACTAGTGCCAGAAGCCGATGATAGGCCCTCCCTCCATTCCAACTGCCACTCCTCTGGCCTTAGAGGGAGAGACAAACTGGCAGTATTTGCTGGACTTCATCTCCTTCCTCACTGCCATTTCCTTCTCCTTTTGTGTCATGTCTGTTTAGAACATAAACATGAGGGCAGGGAGCTGTCAAATTAATAATCTGTAAACCACTCTGAGAGTTTTTGTGGCTGAATAGCAGGGAATAAATACTCAAAATAAATAAATATAAACTGTCCAAAGCCTAAGCATGACAAAACAGCAGTAGGTCCTCAGAACCAGTTGTTATTCCAAATGAACTCCTTTCCTCCTCTAGGCCTTCCCATTATCCAGGAACATTGAATCCTTGTTACAAGAAGGCCTTACCAGTTGACCATCAAAATTAGTCCTTCCCATGTTGTCCAGCATCATACAAGCTCATTCTCCTTAACCTTTATTCCTGACAAGACAAAATCTGCAGCTCAAGCTATGTGACAAAGAGAGATTTCCTTGTTCAGCATAAATTACAGAACTGGTATGTATTTCTTTGTTGAAAAATGTGACTCAGGATGCCGGGTTATTTGATGCATGGTGTACCTTCTGGGAGGTTACTGACCCTGGAAGTCAAGACACTTGGCTTCAACATCCAGTGCAGCCATTAAACTGCTTGGGTCAGGGTGCAGTACATACTTTCCCTATCACTTTTGCCCAGGCCTCCTCTCTTGCCATTTCTCTGTTACTGATGTGCCACAAATGTTGGTGTGGCTCAGTTTCTTTTGAACAGAGCAACATCTGAGGTTCTACATAAGAGCATCAATCATGGCAATTTGCTGCAGAGTGGTGACAGAACTAAAGTTAAGCCAGCAGTCAGCCTGGTACCAATTCAATAATGGAATTTTCCTGCTGCAAAGGGACTCTTTCTCCCTTCCAGTATCACCATTCTTCTTACAACACGCTTCTGAACATGTTTACATAGAAACAGTGTTAGCTTATGGATTCTATATTAGTGGGATACTAAATTTGTTCCAGATTTTAGTTTGAACATTTAAAGAATGATCCAAGGTTGTGAATTCTATCTCCAAAAATAGAACTTGATTATATAATATTAGTTTTTTAAAAAAACACAACCAGTCCCCCATAGGCTTTACTTATCTGTGAAACATAATATGCTTTCCAACCATCTCAGGTTTGTGGGGACAGTCTCAATTAATCTTCTGTTGTTCCATTTTTCCCACTGCTTTTACAATGTCTGTGTTTCTCTCTCCTTTTCCCACTTTCCCCCTTTGTCCTCAGTTTACTTCAGTCACTGCAAACTGACTTCAGAGCGCAAAAGTAGTTGTCATTCAACTCAGATGGGAGGAGAGGTTAGCCAAGAAAGAGTGGAACCTTGCCCTTCCTAGTAGGCCTAGGCAAAAGCAAATTGCTGTAGTCTCTGCTTGTTTCTCTGTTCTTCCTCACTAATAACATTTGCCCTTTTATCACATTCTGGGATTGCTTGATCAAATAGCTGTTTTCATCTGTGAAATGTTGGAAGGCATGATATAATGATCCCCTAACGTAATATCCAGTGGCTTAGTGGTTAAGATGCCAGTTCTAATGATCAGAAGATCAGAAGGTTGGCAGGTTGAGGCTTGAGTGCTGCATGATGGGGTGAGCTACTGTCACTAGTCCCAGTTTCTGCCAACCTAGCAGTTCAAAAGCATGCAAATGCAAGTAGATCAATAGGTACCACTTCTCAGTGGGAAGGTAACAGCGTTCAGTGCTGTCACGCTGGCCGCATGACCAGCTGAGTAGTCCGCGGACAATGCTGGCTCTTTGGCTTAGAAATGGAGATGTGCACCACCCCTACAGTCGGTTATGGCTAGACATTCATGTCGAGGGACTACCTTTACCTTTTTGATTTCATATGAATAGTTTCCATTCAGTGATAGGAAAGCAGCATGATGAGGGTCAGGGTTACTATTAGTCGAATGTCAGCAACTCTTTCAAAAATATTTTTTGGGTTGTCAGAACCTACATATTTATGGGGATTGCTTTTCTTCTACCTAAAGAATGACCTCAACCTCTTTCTGAGCATGTGCAGAGTATTGTTCTCACAACTGTGGGAGATAGCCAGGTTCTTTCTTCTTGAATCTATCTAAACTTAGGAACAGGTGAGTGCAAAAGTGTGAGTTTAATAGATTGGAGCTCCAGCACCTTTTTGTTAGCTTAAACAAACTTCAGCCCTATGAGAAAAAAAATAGCTTGGGAGAAAGTGGCAAAGGGTGCTGTATTCTGATTCCATTTCCTTAGTGGTGCACTCAATAAAATGTCATAACAGCAGAGAAATTTAATGATAAACATAAATAGATCAATAGCATTAGAACAGCTTTTAATAGCTGCCTCAGGCTTTCCATGCCCTCCATTCAAAATTGTCCAGTAGCAGTAATTAATGATTCAGCAAAGTAATTACTTTCTTGATCCCTCCCCCTCAAACCAAAAGTTTAAGGTTGAGAACTCTGAATGCTGCTTGGGCTGTATAGCAAATCAATCTGAAGAGTGATACTATTACATGTTCAGGCAGCCTTTAAAATAACCCTGAAAACATTTTTTTTAAAAAAAAGGCTTACCTGGCCTTCTTGCCATAAACTGAGTTTCACATCTCCCTGTTTATAGTGTACATGAAGTGATGTGAATGGATGTAACTAGCCCTCTAGTGTTGTTATTGTGGCTCAAAGAACATATTGGTAACATTCCAGCTACCATATTAGGGCTAAAGGATTTTCCCTGCTCCCTGTTCTCTTTGTTTTGGAGCTCTGCATAGCACTCTAAAACCTGCCCCAGATGTCCAGTCCTCCACAGCAGTTTTTGAGGATATGGAAGGTTTTGTATTGCAGGAATGTGCTTATGGAATCAGCTCCATCAGTAGAATAAGCCCATTGCATCACAGTGTATGGCTGAGATCCTACATGTCACATTCTGCATGCAAGGTTAAACATTGATTGTGTTACACAAATCCTGTGCTGAGTTGGAATGCTGTGCAACTGAATGGAAACTCAGATGTTCATCCAAATGCACAACAAACTTACATGTTCATCATATGAGTGCCATATCTGTCTCACATGCATGCCATATTAACAGCTGCATGCACAGTTTCACTGCATACACAATTCAACATCTGCAAACTTGGATTGGGTGTGGATGTTCTGCATTGGAAAGAAATCTCCAGCCATTACACAGGGGAATGCATACACGTTTCCAGCTACTGTGTTCGTCCTCCACTTCAGTCCCCTCTCCCCTCCCCCGGTCTCTTGATCCTTATGCCATTTAAAATAAGTAATCTAGAAGGTAAAGTCTGGGATTGTGATAACATAAAGTTAACATTCTGGTCTATAGGACATGCAACAGGATGTTTAATTTAGGGCTCAGGCTAGGAAACAGTAAATAGATACAACATGTCCCTAAACATGAGGATAATAGGTGTGCCCATTAAACATGGTAGGGCAGATAGCTCATAACTTCATTGTGCTCTGTTGTTTTTTTTTAAAGTTACTTAATTTAGATATTCCTTTACAAGCAGGACAGAAACTATTTTTTAAAAAAATATGGGAGAAAGCAAAATAAATAAATAACAGAATCACCTATTCCTTTTTGCTTGAAGATTTCTATAACACTAAATGTGATTAGCATACTAGCTGTCGTCTATGCATAGTCCACATGGGCTAAGTTTTATCTATCTATCTATCTATCTATCTATCTATCTATCTATCTATCTAT
>NC_056524.1:221226258-221229461 GCF_019175285.1 Sceloporus undulatus
AAAAAGCATCTGGTAGGGCTGAATTGTATTGAGGAGGTATCCAGGAGGAGCATTAGCCATGTGAGACATCCTGCAGTTTGCCTCACAACACAGAGAGAAAGCCATCACCTGGGGGAAAGTACTTCATCCCCTCACTGCCTAGCATCTTGATTCTGAATGCCCCCATGCTGTAACTTCTAAAGAGCAGTGGGACTGGTTTTGCCTATTTTGGCTTGATCCATAAGTTTAGGAATAAGCGAGCCTGAAACATCTCTTCTTCCCTTAATTTCCAAGACAATAAACGAAACAAACTATGATATTTTTGTCATGGCTACTCATGTATAAGTAACTACAAGTAACTAACCTATGTTTAGTTTGATTCCAGAACTGTCTGTATTGTTGTGTCCCTGAATCTCAACATTCATTCAGAGGACTTTCCCTAGAGAGAGAGAGAGAGAAAAGGCAGGCACTGTTCATCCATCACATTTATCTGTATGCCCCAGACTTTCTCTCCTAAACCAGAGGACTATACAAAAATCTAAATCTCCAAAGAAAATCTTACACAATAATAATAATAAATTGGGAATGATTTGTTTTTCCTTTCAATGGTGTTTTAGTCCAATGGATTTCATATTGCAAATACCCCAGTGGCCACTAGGGGGCACCATATTACCTCAAACTTTTTGTCCCCCCACAAACACATTTTAAGAGAAAACTGTAAAATCTCTGTAATATTATAAATGCTGACTGAAGCATACAAACTAGAGTGGTGGGGGAAGAATTACCCGGGTGCCTCTGCTCCTTGCCTCTTCTATCTAGCATTCACAGACACAGAGACACACCTCAGGCAAGAGTGCAGCTTTCTTATTATTTATGCAGCCTCTTCCCTTCATAAATATACAAATTGTATCCAAATTAGGCAGTAATAGGCAGGCCAGGGATTAGCTTGAAACTACTTCATTTATGGAAGTATGTTTGCATATACACATGCTGGCTGATTTGAAAATGGAGCAAAGCACGTTTAGCAGTGAGGTAGCTATGGAAACATAACCAAAATTGTTGTAGTACCTTGCATGCTGAGCCGGTTCCTACAGCCAGAGAACACTGTCAAGGGAAGAGAGAATATTGTTTCTTATAAATTATACAATGTGAGGTGTGCTGCTAGCACAATCAATACATTAGCATCTAGAAATAGGGAAGCTCCAGGCAAACATTGCTAATAGAATTATGGTCCCCAAAGACTTAATAGTGGCATTGGGCAAGGTTTTCTCAGTTCTTTGTTGGTGTTCAATCCAAGTTCTCTCCACTACCTCCCACATCCTTCTTTAAATATGTAGATCATTATGAGTTATTATAAATAAGTCTCTCTCTCTCTCTCTCTCTCTCTCTCTCTCTCTGTGTGTGTGTGTGTGTGTGTGTGTGTGTGTGAACTTATGGTGACTGTGAACTATGAATGTCATTGGGTTTCCTTATGCAAGGAACACTCATAGGTAGTTTTGCCCATTCCTTCCTCTGAAATGTATAGCATACAGCATACCTGGTATTTGTTGGCATCCCATCCAAGTACTAACCAGGGCTGATCCTGCTTAGTTTCCAAGATCAGAGAGGATCTGGTGCCTTTAGGGGATTTAGGCTCTCTGATTATACATACTGCAGCTAGATATAGTATTCCAAGCACCATCTTTCAACAACAACCAAAAAAACCACCCAAAATATCGAGGCAGGTATGTCTTGAGAAAACTCCCTTTGCAGACTTGAAACTACAAATATTTGATGCCTAGACCTGATGACAAGTCTAGCTGTGGATCTGAATTGGACAAGAAAAGCTGTCTTTATCTAAGGCCAGGTTACCTTCATTTCAGATATATATTGTCCACAAATTACTCATAGCATACAGTGATAGATTTGACATAAATTGAAATCAAGTTTCTAGTGTTCTGAACCAAGTTGGGAGGAAAATGCCTTCAGCAACCAAGGAAAGTGAGATAAGGATTCAGCTCTCCTCATCTGTTTGTGCTGTTTATTGAACAAAATACAACCTGCCCACCCTGCACTTTAATATATAGGAATGAAGAAGCCATGTAAACTACAAACATGGTTGTGTGTGGTTACATCTCATTTGACCCACAAAATCATTTTACATAATTATTTGCACCACGAACAGAGAAAGATGTTCTCAAATAAACTGAGTGCTTGTCTCATTCCATATATAATGTGTCAAAGAGTAAAGTGACAACATTGTTTTGCAGGAGGAGCTATTACACTTCTCCAAGAAAAAGGAACTATATCCTGCCCCAAAAGGATAAAAATTTGCTTGAAATTTGCATATGCTAACACACACACATATATGCAAACTGAGAAATAATTATAATTTAAACATACATCCAATACATTTCACCATAATGGGGATGACTACAGCCAAGTGATGTTCCTCCTTTTGTTTGGGTGTTGTGTTGATGGACATCTCCAAGGTCTCGTTTCACCCTTTCTGTGAACTGTTATCTGTAAGATGCACTAAGATGAATAGCACATAAGACAAATGTCTGTTTTGGCCCAGCTACATGTTACACATGCTAGCTGTGTACTATTTTTCTTTTCTTCAAAGCAGAACACAAAACACCTGAGCATCCTTGGTAGCCTGAGATCTTAAAGATGTGATCTTAAAGCACTACACCCAGAAGATTTCAGGACAAAGGGGGAGATGTAGGAACAGAGAAATAAGTTTTATTTCAGAGAAGCCCATCTGAGCACAACCACACTTACAGTGTAATCCTATGTGTGTTTACTCAGAAATAAATCTCACTGAGATCAATGAGATATCCTGCAAGATGTCTGAATACAGGATTTCAACATTAATTGTGAATGAAACTGCATATAGATGATATCCAAGAGAAGCAAAGATATCCCATGGAGTAGAGTGGGCAAAGGGGGCAAGTGACACAGGTACCCAGGAGCTTCAATTTCCCTAACCTGTGCAGCCCTTAATTTTAGCTGTTTATTTTTCACAGGAAAGTGGCCTTTGTGTTATATAGAGTGCATGAGGAAATCTATGCTTTCTCTTCCCTGTTATTTTTCTTCAAGAAAAATCTGACATGCAAAGCCAAGCTCACTCCCTCTGAAGTACACATTGGTGTGATCCAGACTGGCACTTTGCACCAGCCTGGCCATAATAATAATAATAATAAAATTTTATTTATACCCCGCCCTTCCAAATAGATCAGGGC
>NC_056524.1:221229486-221245621 GCF_019175285.1 Sceloporus undulatus
TACATCTGGATAGGCGCATCGGCCTGAATGCAGTAATATCTGGTCAAGTGGTAGTTACTAGGACTAGGGAAAACCAAATAAAGTTGACTCCCAAATAATTTTGAACTACAACGCCCATCTGCTCTAATTAACATAGTGAAAATTGTTGAATGATAGAACCATACATCAGAGAATCGTAGAGTTGAGAAGAGACCACGAGGCCATCCAGTCCCCACCCCCGGCCATGCAGGAAATCCAAACAAAGAAGCCCTGACAGATGGCCACAGCCCCTGTTTACGACCTCCAAGGAAGGAGACGCTATCACCCTCCGAGGAGTGCACCATTGTCGAACGGCCCTTACTGTCAAAAGTTCCTGCCTAAGGTTCGGTGGAATCTCTTTTTCCTGCAGCGTGCATCCATGGTTCTGGGTCCTGTTCCTGGACAGCAGAAAACAAGCTGGCTCCCCTCTTCAATATGACATCCTTTCAAATATTTAAACAGGGCTATCATATAACCTCTTAACCTTCTTTTTCTCCAGGCTAAACATCCCCAGCTCCCTAAGTCGTTCTCATAGGTGCAGGGTTTCCAGACCCTTCAACCATTTTTGTCGCCCCTTGACACGCTCCAGTTTCTCAATGTCTGTCCTGAATTTGGGGCCCAGTAACTGGACACAATATTCTAGGTGGGGCCTGACCAGAGCAGAATACAGTGGCACTATGACTTCTCTTGATCTAGACACATACTTCTATTGATGTCAGCCTAAAATAGCATTGGCCGTTTTTAGCTGCCGCATCACAACTGTTCACTCAATGTTCAACTTGTGTGTCTACTTGGACTCCTAGATCCCTTTCACACATAGTTTCATTCAGCCAGGTGTCCCCTCCATCCATATCTGTGCATTTTATTTTTCCGCCCTAAGTGCAATACCTACATTTCTCTGCGTTGAATTTCATTTTGTAGCTTTGCCCCAGCTTTCAGTCTATCAGGTCATTTGAATCTTGATCCTGTCCTCTGGGATATTAGCTATTCCCCCTATTTGGTGTCATCTGCAAATTTGTAAGTATGCTCCCAATCTGTCACCAGGTCATTGATAAAGATGTTGAATAGCACTGGGCCAAGGACAGAGCCCTGTGGGACCCCACTGGTCACTTCTCTCCAGGGGAAAAGGAGCCATTGTTGAGCACCCTTTGGCTTGCGCCAGTCAACCAATACAGATCCATGTAACAATTCCTTTGTCTTGATGATGTTGTAGTCCAGCAACATTTGGAGTTGTTTACATGTTCTATTCTTCATGTATAGTGTGACCTGTCAAAATAATGTCATTTGTATTATCAGGCATGGTTGTGCCATTCAGACTTGATTCAGAGTTCCTTCAGAAGCTATCCAGTTTCTTTGGAAAGAGCCAGAAATAGCCTAATTCTTTCTATATTTATTATTGCTGCAAAACAGGTGTTATAAATATCATTCAGTAACTTTTCTTTGTATATTACCTTCCAAAATATGTTAATAATTCAGTCTATTCTTATTTCTTCCAGACGTCAGATCAAGTTTCACAGGCAAGTTTTTGAACCTTCATCCAAAGAGCTTGATGTAGAAATAGCCAGGGCTGAACTGGTCAGTAACTTTGTTTTACCCATAGAAAGAAAACTATTGGTCAGCCTGTAAGCAACATTTTAGTTCAGCATCAAAGGGGGTGAATTTTTTTTAAAAAAAAATAACAAAGTTATTGCAAATGAGCCAGTAACACTGGATGGCACATTAGGCTGGGCTATTTGATTGTGCTTTGTGTGCGATGTGGGGTAGACTGGATGCTATTTAACCCCTTCGGAAGGGAAGAAATGGAAACAGATAGTGTATGATTTTGTAGAGCCCTGAAATAGCTAAAATATCAGTTGTATCAAAAAAATTACCACATGTACTAGTGGTACTTTTCATTACAGTAGGCCATCTCTATAGGTGGAGGTATGGTTCGCGGAAGCCCCCACAGACCTAAAAAAAATGGATGATTGAACCCATATCGTTCAGTGTGTCTACATGAAAGCACACTTCAGCCCTTCGTGTATGCATGTTCACATGCTGCACATTCAGTGTATGCATGTTCACATTGGCTTGCCATTGAATAATATAGGGCTTGGTGATGCAGGTGGTCAAATTAACTATCCAAAGCCTGCTGATACAGACAACCCACTGTACCATTTTGTTAAATAGCAAGACTCCTGTCCTGTAGACAACATGTTAATATATACCTTCAGGATCAGGGCAGTGATGAGCCACTAATACCAGTGGAAAACCGAGGAATACCAGCAGAAGAGGACTGTTACCCATATATTCTTGTTTGTAGACATCCCAGAGATATCTGCTTAGGGCTGAGGGATATAGGATAGTGGTCTAGACAGACCTTTGATTTGATCCAGCAGAGCTTTCTTTATATTCCTGTGACATTATGTGATCACAAATGTTGGTAGCTGATAAACTACAAAGTGATGTTTAACACAACAACTAAAGGAATGGTACAAGACCATGCTATAGTTTAGAAGCACAAATACTTACTATTCCAATAGTGAATAATATTACATCATCCATAACTACCACAGTCTAACACAGAGTATGTGTTCTGAAATCTTTGTAACCAAAACCACACACTCAAGTTTCTTTTTATCTATAGGAAGAAAAAATGCCGAGAGAAGAAAAATCTGGGAAGGAGCAGCTTGTGGTGGTAGGTTAGTGAAGAACACATTTATTGTTTGTTAACATTTATATTACCATTCATCTTTTTTTTAAAAAACCATAAACCTCTAACAGCACAGACATCTTGGGAAGTAACAACACTGCTCATTTACACAAAAAGCCTTCTTTAAATGACCAAATTACTATATTAAGAGACTGGCTGAAATGTTCTTTCAGTTTAAAACCTTTCTTTCCTCTAACTAAAAATAAAATTAACTAAAATTATACGCTAATGGACTTAAAGTTCCACCCAATGACCAGATTACCACAACACCATGGTCGCTGCATCCAGATAAAAATGTTTGCAGGTCTGGAAGCTTCATCAACATTATATGACATTCCACACATTCATAACATGATTCCAAATCATTAGTCCAGAAAACATAATATGTCAAACAGTTCAATGAAATTTCAGGTGCCAGTGGCATCAGACCAAATGTTCCTAAAGTTTTGTGGTTAAGCCAGTCTCTGGAATATGAGGGCCAAAACAGGCATTATTTTAATGATGCAGCTATCAGTGATATATTTTCCCTCTGTTTTATTCTACAGGAAGTGCTGATGGGGTAATATGAGTCAGGATATTATGGGTGGAGAAACAGGGTTTTAATTCATCCTGGATTCCAAACCAGACAGTCCCATGTATCTGTAATTGCTATTGCAATATAGCTTTCCACTCTTCTATAGTGCAATAGTGTTCAATTCTAGTTTTGTGCTCCATGGTGGGCCAAGTGAAGATAGAACCACAGTGGTGGAGACAGGATGAAAAGACCCTTACTGGTTTCCTGATCCTGATCCAGACTAGAGGTGCTTCACTAATTGTAGAATAAAGCGGAAAAAGCCTACCTTTGGCCCTGAGATGTATCCTATTACAGAGGTTAAGTGGAATCAGCAAAAGCATTTTTTTTTACTGAACTATTTTCTGAGCAGAACCAATTCTGCCATGTTTAACTTGTCATTAAGACAACTCTAATATATGAGACTTGATGTTGCGGGGGGGGGGGGTGATAAAATTACCCCTATAACAGCTTTCCCAGACCTCATAGGTTCTGGATGAGAACTTCAAACATCCCCAAACATCAATCATGCAGCTGGGTGCAAACAGCTCCACCCAAAACATGCTGGGCCAGGTGGAGAAGGGTGCACTAGATTAACATGGCTACTCCTCCAGATATTGGCCCTGTTTACATGGGCCTTTTAGTACGTCCTGATGATGTACTAGAGTTGCCTGGGAGCATAGTTTTTAGATGCTCCCTAACCCTAGTACATTGCCAGGATGTCAAAATGGTGGCACCCTGTTTACATGGGCACTGTCATTTTCACGTGACAGACACCTAGAGTCCGCACGTCCCGGCGCGCTTGTGACACTGCAAGTGTGCCATTGGCGCATTGCAGCGTCACAAGCATGCCGCATAAAGAACCCGTCTTTTAAGGGTTCTTTTTGTTCCACGGGGAAGCCCCACAGTCTGAAGGCTGCGGCTTCCCTGTGGAGCAAACTAGGGCGGCATATCCTGCCATTGCCACTAAGAGTGAATACATATTATTTAGTAAGATCTAGAAATGTAATGAAAGGGATACTGATAATGTTGGAAGTACTGAAGAGACTTGAGAAAGTGCAAATAGCAGAAGAAACCTAAAGTTGTTTTGATCTGATTTTACATGGATTTTTTTTTTAAAAAAAAAATCTCTGCTGGTATTAGTAAGCCAGAAACACTGAAAGCTGAATATGAATGCATTAACATTTCAAATAAAGAATAGTACTGATCTTTGGATATAGGGCAAAATATAAACATGTTTATTAATAACTAAAATAAATATTAAGGGCCAGTGAAAAGCTCTCCCCACGCAAGTGAGATTTTTTTTAAAAAAAGTATTGGAAAATTTGTTGTTTTAATATAGGTGAATTAATATGTGCAAATGAGAAAAAAAATTAGGCATTTTCTTGTTGTCAAGGTATATACAAGGGATGCATGTAAAAATGAATAATGATCCCAAAAAAAACTTTCTGTGAGATTAGGAAAGATTTTTCATATATTTCAATTATTTTTCAACTTCAGGACTTTCTCGTAAGAAATTCAGTTTTGCAAAAAGCACACACCCTTGTTTCTTGCACTTATACACAGCATTTTGTGCAAAAATTGTATTTGGTACAAAACACACTATTTTCTACACAAACTGTTAAAAATCCCCACTTTGTTATAGCAAGAAGAATATTTTGCAAGTATTTGTTACATTCCTAGGAAGAAGTGTCTAGTCAAAGCTCGAACAGAGCAAGGTATCACATTTTTGCAAGTGGTATGTCATCAGCATTGCACAGATGAAAACCAAAACACGTGTGACCAAGCAACAATAGGTTGTGGTCAAGATGGCAAAAGTTTTTAACATGGAAGAACATAGCAGCCAGGAGATGCTGCAGTAGATTGCCTCAGCCTACTGGGAAGGACAAGAACCTGCACTCTCCTCTCCCACTGCTGAGATATTGGAGTGCAAACTACTTTTTCACTTTGAACGCAATTTGCACAAACTGGAATAAGCTGAGGACAAAGTGGGCAGGGGAGAGCTAGAAGGAGGAGAGAGAAAATCAAACATTTTACAAGCAGCTGAGAAAGTGGGATGGCAGAAAATTAATCAGGACTGTTCCTGCCAAATCAGTACAGTTGAGGGATATATATATGATATGTGCTCTTTGAGGATGGGACATACATCAGTGTTAGAAAAAAATGCTTTGGATGTAGATGGGCCCAGGTTCATTTACTAACATTTCCCATTAAAATGGGATAGTAGGGGTTAGACAAAATTCCACCTGAGATCTTAGAGGTCAACGGAAGCCAGTTAGAACTGAAAGTTCTGACCTAGGTGGATCAGTGCACCAATTCTTGCTTTTCCCAGACATGCTGCTCTTCATATTTTAAAATATTAATCTCTTTAGACCTATTACATGGACAACGTGGCTTTAACACCTTCCTAATTGTTGGGAGAAAGATGTACCCTCATAATATAGCATGTGACTGGGCGTGAGCTGGACAGAACAAAAAAGCTTTTTATTATTTTCCCTTATGAATGTGTGCTTTCAAGGTGTTTAATAATTATTCTGTAATACTTCCATAGTAGTCCATTGAAGTATATTTGGTTTAGAAGTATGCCTAAGAAGACTTACCTAAGCCTTTTTACTGAACTTCAGTGTTATGGAGCAGGGAATATGGTTCTACCACATTGAGTTCAAAATTACAGCCACTGCCCTAAACCCATTACAAGGAAGTCAGACATACTCCCCTGCTTTGTTCATTTTAAGCTATTTTTACAATTGATGCTTAAACAGTTTCCCCTCCACCAGATATAATTGGAATGCTATTCCAAATTAGCTTAAATGTACATTCTGATTCAGGAAAAAATGCTTTATTGCACTTTTCTGCATTACCAACAACAAACCCACCAATTTTAATATATTCAGACATTTGGTAATAGGCACCCAAATATGCTTTTAGTGTCACTTGCTAAATACTCTTGAAGTTGCTTGTCCTTTATTCAAAGCCTGAAGTATTCTTGAGTCTGAATGACATGGGGCCTGTATGCATGGGCCATCCATGCTGTTTGCATGGAGCTTTTTGCCACTGAGTTTCTAGGAAACTCTGTGGTAACAACTAATAAACCAGACAGCCCTGCATGCCCTGTACCTACCTCACCATCATGTCTGCTGAGAAGAATCCTGTCATGGCCTGTGACATCAGATGTGATCTCCTGGCCTTGTGGGTGTAGCCAGGCTCCCCATTTCTGCCCTGAAAGCCACAACAGGGTCTACTCAGCAGATACAATGGTTATGGAAGTACAGGGGACATGGTGGTAATGGGTCCATGGCACAGCAGCGAGTGGCTGTGTTGATGCCAGCCCATTACTGTACCACTCAGGGACTGACCTGGGACAAGATCTGGGGCAGGATAGCATGGACTTGGCCTGTGCTATCCTTCCCATCTGATTAGTGCCAAAGTTTTGCAAACCACTTATACACTGTGAAGTCAAAGGCTTTCATGGCCGTCATCCATAGTTTTTTGTGGGTTTTTCGGGCTATGTGACCATGTTCTAGAAGAGTTTCTTCCTGATATTTCACCAGCATCTGTGGCTGTTATCTTCAGAGAATGGTTGCCTATACCCAACTCCTTTCCAGGCAAGCATTCTCTGAAGATGCCAGCCACAGATGCTGGTGAAATGTCAGGAAAAAACTCTTCTGGAACATGGCCACATAGCCTGAAAAACCCACAAAAACACTTATGCATTCTTTTTGGCCCATCAGCAAACAGGGACCCTTAAACAAAGGCCAAAATCAAATGGCTTTTTCACTTCTTTTTTACTTTATCCAATGAAGACTTTCTGTTTTTATTTTTCTTTCATAGGGCAAAGATAGTCTGGATCTTCATAGTGCTGTGGCGGTTTACTGGCATCCTGCTGGTGATTCTTCTCCTGGTGATTCTAGTCATCTTCTTCATTCTCAGTGTCGGCCTTTCAAATCACACTGTGACAGAGGCATATCAGCGCCCTGTGTGGCAGTTCCTGGGCTATTATTTCCAGCCATATATTGAATTGTACAATGCTGGCATCTTACCGAATTGATCTCAGAACTGAAAGAAGCTGTTGAATAGAAAGCCTGTCATGATGTATCTAAGAATGTGGATAAAGCTAATATCCTATCATAGTTTTCAGGTCTGGGCTATTTTCCCTCACATACACTAATGCCCATCATTGTTGGTAATATCCTTCAGTTTATGATCCACAAAACTGAAAGGAGTACACCACTGATGCACTATACAGCTCAAGTCCAGGTTATTTGAAACACATAGGCTCAGAACACATGGGCCAAATAAGGCAGCTTCTGGCCATTTTGGGGTTGTGGCATTCAAATGATGCATGCCGCCAAACTGGCCAGAAGCAACTCCTGCACTGCCAGAAGGAGTCCAGCACCACAGTAAAAAGCAGCAGAAATAATTCGGCTTCTGGTTGCACTGGCTTGGGACTGCAGCAGCCATCCTCTTTGGAAGCAGGCTGTGTGGTTGCCGTGATCACAGTGTGATTGCAGCCAGAGTGGCCAGAAGCCTCTTCTATGGGGCCATCTGCTTTGACCCCTTGTTATAGAATAATAAAATCTTAGAATCATAGAGTTGGAACAGACCCCAACGGCCATCCAATCCAAGTCCCTGCCATGCAGGAATACAGAATCAAAGCACCCCTGAAAGATAGCCATCCAGCCTGTTTAAAAACCTCCAAAGAAAGAGACTCCACCACCTTCCAGGGCAATGTATTTCACTATTGAACAGCTCTTACTGTCTGGAGATTCTTCCTAACATTTAGGTAGAATCTCTTTTCAGGTAGTATCTGCCTGTATGTTTCCTGAGCTCTAAAAATTCAGGGGAAGCATTTATCTCTATGTTACTGTCTTTACAGACAAATTTGTTAGAAACATGATGGGAGAAAGCCTTCTCTGTGGCTGCTCTCACATTTTGGAACTCCCTCTTAGGGAAGGTAAGGTGGCTTCTTTCTTGCTGTTTTGTTTTATGTTGTTTTGTTCTTTTGGCAAAAGGTTAGGTCCTTTTCATTTCAGCAAGCCTTTGAAAATTGAATGCTAAGAAGAGAAGGGGTTTTATGATGTCATATAGATGACTTGAAGGCACATACACAAACACTATTTAGAATCTTTACTTTAAAATACTATTATAAATTGTTTTAATTCACTGTTAAATTAATAGTGTTTTAATCTCTACTTTGGTATGTTTTTAGCTATATAGGTTAAGCATCTGTTTATCCAGAATTCCAAAATCTGAAATACTTCAAATTCCCATTTTTTATTTTTTTTTTAGCTACATACCTGTACTGTATTTGTGATGCTGGGTAGAGACGTGTCTGGAGAGAGACAAGAGGATCTATGAAATGGCAGGAGGTATAGGTTTTTACCAAACACTATACTTTAATTCCTGCCATTCCATAGATGCTCAGTCTCTCTCCAGCTTCATTATGTCTCATTGTGTATATACAAATATAGGTATTCCAAAATACTATATATAGAACACTTTTGGACCCAATCATTTCTGATAAAGGATACACCTGATGGTTCTATTGTAATTTTTTTTTTCTCACTTTGTAAGTTCTCTTGGTCCCAACCTGGGGAAAACATTTTGTCAGTGAAAAAATGGTGGTGGTGTGTGAATAGCAAACTGCTAGGATCCCTACAATATCCTGAATATCTAGGATCCCTGAATATCCTGTCTGGTAAAACCATACCTTTCTTGTCTAGGGATGAGAGTTTTTAGTGGAAGTGGGGCGGGGGGGGGGATCTTCCTGTGCAAAGAAAAGAAGAGAAAAGAGTCTCTAAACACTGCACAATTTTCAGGTCATTTTGGGTTTAAAATGTTAGTATAATACTTTCTGATTTGGACAAAAGTAATTTTGTAAAATAAAGTAAGTGAACAATTAAATTATTCTTTCTTTAACCAAGGATTATATAGATTAGCAAAGATTTAAATTCTACACAAAATTAAAAAGAGTATTTTCCTTCTTGTAAAAAAAGAAATTTGACATTGTCTGTCTTCAAGAAACATGTATTTGAAAGAAGGATGTAAAATTGCTAAAGCATTGAAAAATTAGAGAATGAATATGTAGCTTCTATAAATAATAGTAAAAGAGGGGTAATTATGTACGTAAATCAACATTTAAATTCAAAAGAAATTTTCCAAGATAAAGAGGGACACTACTTAGGGGTAGAATGTATTTGGGAAGACAAAAAAGTGTTAATAATAGGTGTTTATACCCCCAAGTAAATAAAGGACAATTTTATTTGAAATTACACCAAAAATATTAGAATTTGATTATGAACATTTACTCATGTTGGGAGAAGCGATCCAGCAATGCTTTAAAGATAACTTAAATAAAGAAACAGAGGCCCAAAACAGATGGGCGGGAAGCAGTGTGCCAGCACCAATTCTAGGATTTGGGAGCACACACCAACTGCATGCTCCCAAACCGTAATCCATATGGATGCTGCCATCATGGCAGCCTCCCATCCCCATGTGGGCCGCCATGATGATACAGCCTCCCATCCCCATGGAGGCTGCCATGATGATGCAAGATTTGGCTATTAAAGGCTTGAAAATCAGAAAAGATGAGCACAAGATTAGAGCATTTGCTGATGACATTGCATTGACCCTAGAAGAACCACTAGAAGTTATACTAAAAGTAAAAACCATAGTAAGAGATTTTGGTTTAATGTTAGGACTGGAAATAAATGCAGATAAAACAAAAATGATAGTTAAAAATATGACCAAGAAAGAAGAAAAAGAATTAAGTGAAAAAGCTGAATTTAAAATAGGGGAAAAGGTGAAATATTTAGGTATTGTAATAACAAAAAATAATTAGGATCTATTTAAAAATAATTATGTTAAAATTTGGAACGAAATCAAAAAGGATTTAATGAAATGGAAAGATTCAAATTTGTCAGTACTGGGGAAAATAGCCTCTATGAAGATGAATGTATTTCCCAATTCCTGTTTCTGTTTCAGACAATTCTGATAATACATAATGAAGCAGTGTTTAAGGAATGGCATAAAGAAATTTCAAGATATGTATGGGCTGGAAGAAAACCCAGAATAAAAGAGAAAAAAATATTTGATGCCTAAGAAAGAGGAGGTCTGGGACTTCCAAATCTTAAATTGTATTATAAGACAACAGGCTTGGTATGGATCAGGGACTGGATGGTGTTACAGAACACCAGTCTGTTAAATCTGGAGGGAGAAGAAATTAAGTTTGGGTGGCACACCTATCTTTGGTTTAACAAGGAGAAAGTAAACAAAGGGTTTAATAACCACTATATTAGAAGATCTCTGCTGAGAAACTGGAAAATATACAAGGGAAAATATACTCCTCATACAGCCCTCTGTATTTCTGCACACGAGGCCTTTTACAAAAGAGAAAATATATTAAAAGATAGATGCATTTAATTCAATTTGAGGGGAAAGGGTCCAAAATAAATACAGAAGAAGAGTTAAAGAAGGATGGAATTCCATGCCACTAGTTCCTCTATAGGCAATTGAAAGAGAAAACAAAGACAGAAATAAAGAATTATGGCACTGAGAAAGAATTGACAGAATTAGAAAAAGTCCTATTGAAGAAAACCAAAAGATATTCTCTTCCAGGTCAGCATTATCTGAAGATGCCAGCCACAGATGCTGGTGAAACATCAGGAATAAACTCTTCTAGAACATGGCCACAGAGCCCGAAAAACTGACAAAAAACCCAAAAGATATTATTCAAACTTTATAAAATTGTATTAAAATGGGAAACAGAGGGAGAAATAATTAAGACGTCAATGGTTAAATGGGCACAAAATGTGGGTCATGTAATAGAACCGGATAAATGGGGAAAAGTATGGAATAAAACAACAAAAATTTCTTTGTCTTAAAATCTCAACCCTTCAGGGGTGGGATTTCTTCTCGCCACCCTCCCAGGCCTTCGGCTGCCTGTCCAGAAACAGCTGAAGGTCCAGAGGAAACAAGGGGGGGAGGAAGAGGAATAGGCACATGCCTCTTCCTCTTGCTGCTGCTGCTGCACTACCCCCAGCCTTCAGAGTGACAGCTGAAGGCAGGGGTGGGCCTGGAAGGAGGAAGAAGAGGTACACACCTCCATTTCCTCCTCCCCCCCCCCCCCACCGTCCCCAGCCATCATCTGCCTCTGGAGAGGCAACTGGAGGTGAGGAAGGTTCTGGAAGGAGGAGAAAGAGGTGTGCGCCTCTTCCTCCTCCCCCACCTCCGTGCCACCCCCAGCCTTCAGCTGCCACCAAAAAGGCAACTGGAGACTGGGAAGGGGCTGAGAAGAGGTACATGCCTCTTCCTCCTCCTCTCCCCATGCCGTCCCTGGCTTTCAGCTGCCTCCAGAGAGACAAGTGGAAGCCGGGGAGGGTCAGGAAGGAGGAGGAACAGGTGTATGCCTCTTCCTCCTCCTTCCCTTGAACCATCCCCAGCCTTCAGCTGCCTTTGGAGAGGCAATTGGAGACTGGGGGAGGGGGTCTGGAAGGATGTGGATGAGGTGTAGGTTAGCCATCACGATTCTATTTGAATAGGATGGCCTATATTCTTCACCCACTTAATCATTGGTTCTTTGACAACTTCTTCTTCCATCTTATATTTCATTAATATTCCATATAATTTCCCAATTGCTTTGTCTTTCTGTCTGTATCTTTCCTAATTGTTTTTGTCTCTTTTTCAAACCCATATAATTTTGCATCCATTGTGTATCTTTTGTAAATTTGTCTCTGTGTGAACTAGTTTTTAGGGTATCCTTCATTTTTAGTTCTGCTTTAGATTTCGTTAATACTTTAGATCCCTGATTTTTAAGCATGTCCTTATAATTAAGCCATCTTTCTTCTCTAAGCATTTCTTTTACATAAAAAGCTTCATAGGGAGAAATCCATATAGCTATATTTGCTAAAATTCTTCTTCTGTATTTATTCCAAGTATTAATCAGGGCTTTTCTAATACATTGATTTACAATTTTTTAAATTTTTTTTATTTTTTTAATATGCTAGATATGCATGTCACTCATATCTTACCCCACATCCTTCTATTATCTTTTAATCTATATCCATTCTTGTATCCACAAAAGGCTGCACACTTCATAATTTAATTTTAGGCTGGGGAGAGCCAGACCTCCTCTTTCTTTTGAGTTCTGAAGAAAATGTAATTTAATTCTAGGTCTTTCCCCCCTCCAAATAAATTTGACTATGTCCCTCTGCCAGTCTTTGCATATTTTATCCGTTATTATAATAGGCAGCATCTGAAATAAAAAAGGATTTTTTGCAAGATAGACGTTTTAATGCTATTCTTCCTAGAAGAGATAAGTTGAACCTTTTCTAATTTAACATATCTCTTTTAATCCAATTCCATAGTTTTTTATAATTGTTTTCAAATCGGGTTTTTTTGTTTTTTGTTTTTTGTAATTTAGATCCTGAAATATTTAATTTCCCCCCTATTTTGATACCCCCTATTTTTTCTATTTTCTCTTCTTCTTCTTTTAGGACATTTTTGGTTATAATATTTGATTTATTCTTGTTAAGTCTACAACCTGTCCCCACTTCAAATCTCACTAATGCACTTATTAGCAGTATAGTATTTTCCTTTGGGTCTCCTAATACTACGTCATCAGCGAAGGCTCTTATTTTATAATTTTGGTTTTCACAGCTCTAATGTTCTCATTCATTTTTATATCTTTTATAAGCAAATCCATAATTATCAAAAATAATAACTGTAATAGTGGGCAGCCCTGACGAACACCCCTAAGAAACTTTATAATCTCTGACCTTTTTCTGTTGATTCTGATGTAAGCCCTCTGATTAGTATGTATTTTACTTATCCAATTTAGAATTTTATTTAGATAAGTATTTTACTTATCCATGTATCTCTTTTAACACTTCTATTACTGTACACCAATTAAGTGAATCAAAAGCTTTTTCAAAATCGAAAAAGAATTTAATTTAATTAATTTATTTTATTTTATTTATATACCACTATTCCAAAGATCATAGCGGTGAACAGAAAGTAAGCTAATTTGCAAGTAACCTAATTTGCCCCCAATAGTCTGGGTACTCATTTTAGCGACCTCGGAAGGATGCAAGCCTGAGTCGAGCTTGGGCCCTTTTGCTGGTCTTGAACTCACAACCTTGTGGTCTTGAGTGAGTGGCTGCAGTACAGGCATTTAACCACTGCACCACCAGGGCAGTGGTTAAATAAACTCATTTTTTTTCGCTCTGATATTCTATAACACAATTACTATTCTATAACTTTTGTCTCATGTATCCAACAAGCCCCATTGGTCCTCGTCAATCAACGTCTTTAAACATTTTTCAGTCTGTTTCCTAAAATTAACGCAAACATTTTGTAATCATTATTCAAAAGTGATGTTGGTCTGTAATTCTTGGGGTCTTTTGTATCCTTATCTTCTTTTTGTAACAAGATTATCTCTACTTCTTTCCATGATTCTGGCATATTCCCTTTTAAAGCTTCATTCATTACATGTTGCAGCGGTATTCCCAATTCATCATTAAATGTTTTGTAAAAAGAGCTTGTCAAACTATTTACTCACAAGGTTTTTCCTACTTTAGAATGTTTTATTGCTTCCTGTACCTCTGTTAAGGATATTGGTGAATCTAATTTTTTAAAAAATATATTTTTATTGATTAAAAACATAAAATACACATAGCATAAATGTAATACAAAACATACATACATAAAAATCATTTTAAAAATTCACACAAACAACAACAACATTCAACAATTAACTCCCTGAGCTAGTAGAGCTCCCTGTTTCTACCGACTGTTCTTATTTTCACACAGATAAAGTTATCTTCCAATTCTGCTATAACTTCAGATATACCTTTATTATCTTAATATATTTTATTCTTTACTTGTATATTTGCTTCTTTACTTATTTATTTCCAAATCAGTAATCCTATACATCCGATTTTGTTAATATATCCCATTGATCACTTATATATTCCATTGTCTGTTCCCATATCTTTACATATTCACCCAGTAGGTCGCCTCTTAGAAGACATGTCAATTTGTCCACTGTTACCATATCCATTACTTTTAGTAACCATTCTTCTATATATGGTGCTTCAAACACTTTCCACTTCTGTGCTATTAGTAGTCTGGCTGCTGCCACTAAACAGTGAATCAATCTTACATTCTTTTCCCCTATTTGATTGTCCATCATGCCTAATAAATAGGTTTCTGGCTTCATCCAAAATTTTATCTGTAATATTTTTTCAATTATTTGATGGATATGACCACATTTTTAAAAAATTTTCACATTTTAGTTTTCACATTTTAAATTTTAAATGTCCACCACTAATGGTAGTAAGTCCCTATTTCCTTTTTGCATCTCCAACATTTCTTATCAACATGTTTGTACATCACAGATAATCTTTGGGGAGTAAGATGCCACCTATAGTGCATCTTATATAAATTATCTTTGATATTTTGAGATAAAGAGATTTTCATTGTTTTATTCCATACTTTTCCCCATTTATCCAGTTGTATTACATGACCCATATTTTGTGCCCATTTAAACATTGACGTCTTAATTATTTCTTCCTCTGTTTCCCATTTTAATACAATTTTATAAAGTTTGGATGATATCTTTTGTTTTTTGTGGGTTTTTCGGTCTATGTGGCCATATTCTAGAAGAGTTTATTCCTAATGTTTCATGAAGTCCCTCCTCTGAAAGGTGGAAGTCCCACCACCAGCACCGGGTAACACCCAGTGCTGGAAGACCTTTTAGTTAGGGCACTCAGCCCCTAAAAGTTTTGCCTGCACTGAAATAGAACAACAGGTAAGAATATGGTTAAATGGGGAAAAGATACAGTCTCTCAAAATCTACAGGAAAACTTATATAAGATTTTCTTCCAATGATATCTCTCACCAGAGAAAATCCCAAAAATTTACAAATTGAAAAATAACAATTGCTAGAAATGTGAAAAAGAAGCTGGTACTTTTTATCATTGTTGGTGGGAGTGTGATCAGGCAAAACAATACTGGAATATGATTAACGATAAATGAAATACTAGAACTGAATTTGTGTCCGAAACCAGAAATTTATATTTTGGGAATTTTGGAAGGAGATCTGGAAAAGAAATTTGGTAAAATTATATTTTACATGATATAAACTGCAAGGAGAATGTATGACCTCAAATGGAAGAATAAGGTGATTCCAACAAAAGAAGAATGGCTGTACAAGTTATTGCCTAGTAAAATACCTTTGGAAGCTCACAAACAGGATCTAGTTATGACCATTCTCTCTTATTTCTTCCTTATCTCTGTTTTTTAAATGCTTTTATTGTATTTTAATGAATTTCATATATTTTGTTATTATGTCCACTTTGTGATCTTGTACTTCAAAAATGGATAGGCAGAATACAAAATCATTTTGACTGCAAAGAACGTTAGCTTTCCTGTCATAGCTAATAGTGGTGGCAGACCCAAATTCTTATATTCTGGCCACAATACAGTCTGAAGATGCATCATGGCATTTTGCTTTGGAGGCCATTAGTTTGACCAGTCTAAACCTTACCTTGGTGTTTGCTGGATTCAAGTAATTAATCTCAATGTTTTATCTTGTAATTCTGGCTTCATTTAAGGGGCACAGGTAGAGAACACGGTTTCTCTTATTGTGAAATGGATCTCTCTAGGAGCATACAGAAGTTGCTATAATTAAGTAAGTTCCTCCTTGAACACCCACCTTTTCCTTCAGACTCCAATCATGTTTATATCTTGGCCAAGCTAGTAGGCTAGTTCAAACCAACCTTTCACCTATGATGGTGGAGAATGCATTCCCTGCACTCTCAGATCTCATGGGGAAAAACTTTTGAGTGTTCCCAAGACAAGATACGCAGCGACTG
>NC_056524.1:221245721-221247207 GCF_019175285.1 Sceloporus undulatus
GAGTTCCTCACCAAAGCTGCATCCACACTGAGGAAAGAATCCAGTTAGAGAGTGACTTAACTGTCCTGGGTTAGTGCTGGGAAATGCTGGGAATTGTAGTACACTGTGGCCCCAGAGCTATCTCTGACAGGGAGTCACATAACCCTCCAAACGTAGTTGAACTGAAATGCCCAGAATGCCTCACCAGGTGCATCCACACTGAGGAAATGGTCCAGTTTGAGACTGCTCAGTGCTGGGGAATCCTGGGAATTGTAGTCTATTGTGGCCTTAGAGCCTCTGACAGAGAAGTCTCAATGTCTCCCAAACACTAGCATTCCCAGGATTCCCTACCATTGAGTTAAAGCAGTCTTAAAGTGGGTTATTACTCCTGCAGTGTGTGAGAGAGAGATAAAGGCTAGGGACTGGATTCATTCATTAACTCACAAAAGGAGGATATCTGGGTCCAAAACACACTGGTTTGACTGCCAGGGCTCAGTGCTATGAAATCCTGGGAATTGTAGTTTATTGTGGCACCAGAGCTTTCTGACAGAGAAGGCCAAATGCCTCCCAGACACTAGAATTCAAGAGCATTGAGCCCTGGCAGTCAAAGTTAGAAAAAATACACAGGGGCAAAATAAATATTGAAAATGGCCACGCACCACCTCCTCCTCCTCATCATCATCATCATCCTCGCCTCGGTGCCAAAGGAAATGGCCCTCTCCCCCCTGCTGCCTTGGGGACCAAACAGAGGAGGAGCTCCTCTTCCTGAGTCTGGCAACCTCCTGTTGCCAACAAGCCTCGAAGATAATTCCCCAAACGTTTGGCCAAAACTCACCAAATCCCCCCCCCCATATCTCACCAAATATTCAGTCAAAATCCCTGAAAAGTCCCTGTAATGTTAATATGGCAATAAAACGTAGCCCTAATTGAATAAAAATAATTGGAACTTATTTCAACTCTCAAAATTACCATTAAAACCAACCACCAAAATCACACCAAAGGCTCTGAAAAGTACCCATTTTGGTGTGAAAGTCACCAGATTGGCGGTTGGGAGTCAAGGAGGAAACCATGCAGGGACGCCCCCTAGTGGTGAAAAACCAGGAATGTCCCACCGGCAGGAGGGTTATGGCAACCCTACTCACACCAAGAGCTGCAGCAATGACATACTCAGTTCTTTTCCAATCAATTTCCAAATATGCATGCCAGGTAATATACTCATTCCTCTATTCATTTTGGCCAGATGAAAGTAAGATATACCTTTCTTTTATGAGACACATCACATTGTGAAAATTTATCAGAATGTGTCCTCAAGTGCATGGCAGAAGCAATTCTTCTAGCATTATCAATATTCAGGCCATTTTATATATACATTTTTTTTTAAAAAAAATGTGGGAAATGAGGGAAAGGGAAGGAATAGCAGAAATTGAATAATAAGTTAATAATTGTTGCTACATGTAATTTAGATTTGGTCCCTCAACAGACTGGCAAGAAACGCCAGTGTGAGGAC
>NC_056524.1:221247217-221263234 GCF_019175285.1 Sceloporus undulatus
AGAGTGGGGGCGTGGCCACTTGCACCCCACCACACAGCTGGTGGTGTCACACCATGTCTTTGGCGCAGCATGTAGGTGCGCTGCACCAAAGAGCTGCAGATGAGTTGTGGTGGTGGCTATGGCACCCTTTCTGTGGTGCAAAAAGAAGATGCTTTTGTGGCTTCTTTTTGTACTGTGGACCTGCCCAGTTGGGGATGTGACATGCAGTTTCTGTGTCCCCAACCCAGTGCTTCCAGGGGCATCATAGAGTGGGGGCGTGGCCACTTGCACCCCACCACACAGCTGGTGGTGTCACACCATGTCTTTGGCGCAGCATGTAGGTGCGCTGCACCAAAGAGCTGCAGATGAGTTGTGGTGGTGGCTATGGCACCCTTTCTGTGGTGCAAAAAGAAGATGCTTTTGTGGCTTCTTTTTGTACTGTGGACCTGCCCAGTTGGGGATGTGACATGCAGTTTCTGTGTCCCCAACCCAGTGCTTCCAGGGGCATCATAGAGCTGCCTCTTAGGGGTGGTCTGTCCAGCCCCTTGGTTTGGGTCAGGGATAAAAATTATGGAGTTAAGCCATGTATGCATGGAGGAAGTTTTCCCGACATAGTGATCTGAAGAAATTTTGGATTTCACTTCCCATACCCCTTAAATATTGGCCATGAGAGATAGGGCTGTCCAAAACATCTGTTTGGAGACATCTGTTGTAGAGTCATCAGAATCATAGAGCTGGAAAAGACTGCAGCCACCATGTGGTCATGCAGGAATCCACAACTAAAATGCTCTTGTGAGATGGCCATCCAACTTCTGATTAAAACACCTCTTTAGAACAATGGTCCTCTACATTTCAAGGCATTTTGTTTCACTGCTGGAAAGATCTCACCACTAGGATGTTCTTCCTAATGCTGGGTGAAAAAATAATCTTGAATTTATTGGTTGTTGTTCTAGAGCCTCATCACATGACAAAAGAAAACTGAGATGCAGCAAGGGAGATGTGACATTCTCTGTGTCTCTCTGCGTGCTGTCATAGTACTTATGTTTTCCTTCCAGAGGAAGATGATTGTAAAAGTGTGCAATTTGCCAAACATTTTTATGACCTTCTCCCTTGGGAAGAGAACAGAAGTACTTCAACAGCATGTAGCGAGACAAGGAGAAAGCCACATCTCTCTCACTGCATCTCAGGGTATTTTTTTGTCATGCGATAAGACTCCAGGACTCTAGAGCAGCAGAAAACAAGCTTGGCTAATATTCTACCAGTGATCACTTCAAATATTTATCTATGGCTATCATATCATCTCTCAATCTTCCTTTTTTCCCTGATAAACATACCTAACTCCTTAAGTTATTCCTCATACGGCTTGGTTTTCAAACCTTTTATCATCTTGGTCACCTTTCCTTGGACACATTCCAGCTTGTTAATATCCTTCTTGAATTAATAATTAATAATAATTTGTTTTATTTATATACCGCTATTCCAAAGATCATAGCGGTGGACAGCAAGTAAGCTAATCAGCAAGTAAGCTAATTTGCCCCCAACAGTCTGGGTACTCATTTTAGCGACCTTGGAAGGATGCAAGCCTGAGTCGAGCTTGGGCCCTTTTGCTGGTCTTGAACTCGCAACCTTGTGGTTTTGAGTGAATGGCTGCAGTACAGGCATTTAACCACTGCGCCACGAGGGGAATTGTTGCACCCAGAACCAGACAGAATATTCCTGGTGCGGTCTGACCAAAGCAGAACAATCCTGACACTACAGACGACTATAGCCCTCCATATTTGCAGCTTTGAATTCCCCTCAGTCCTGACACTACAGACCACTACAGCCCCCCTCATTTGCAGCATTGAATTTTGTGAATTTGATTATTCATGGATTATATAGATATGTTCTTTCTAGGAATCTCTAGGTCCTCCAGCATGGCTCAGCTAGAAATTGACCATAGAGTCACGTTGGAGGACCTAGAGATTCCTAAAGAGGTATTCTCTCAGGTTTAAAAAAACAGTGATTGGGGTTTTTTTAAACAGTGTTTTTCCACTGTCATGGCAGTCCTGTGCCCCTAAGCCTAGCAAATGTGGAGGGCCCACTGTAGATGGTTCTGGACTAAACAGAAAGACAATCCTATTCTGCATAATGTTGAAACATAACTGGCAAATGTAACATTGTTTGCTGAATGAGATGAAAGTACAGTACATATGTGGTGTCAATCAGATGTAACATGATCAGTAAAATGTATTATTATGGGGGTGTGCAGACAGTCGCCCCTTTTACAGCCAGATTGGCACCGAGGCAATCACATGCTATGGCCCTGATCTGGCCTTTGCAGGACGCAAAAACAAGAACTAGGCAAAAAGTGGTTCATTTTAGGCCCGTGCAAAGGGAGTGAGGCCACAGCACCTTGGCTTTACAGCGCTCCTTCAGAGCTGCGTCATGCAGGCGCAGCTCCAGAGCAGTTCGTGATGCGTGTGCTGTGGTGGAGTGTGGCACAGCATCACACTGCCCTGAGGATGGAGTTGGGCATGCATCATGGAGTTGGGGCATGCATCATGGTGGATGCTAATGCCCTGACTCTGCTCCCAAGGCCGGTCGCACAGGGCCTGTGTTGATATTCAGCATGCTGCTAGAGCACACGAGCATGCCTTTCAGCGTGATATTTTGAAACTTTTTAGGCCTAACCTTTAGAAAGCTTGTACAGAATAGTGATTAGAATGTTGGACTAGGTTTAGGGAAGTGCGATTCAAAAACCCCACCCAGATATAAAGTTCATTGATAGCCATAAGCCAGGCCTAGCCCATGCTATTTGGCTATCTGATGGAAAGAGCAAATAGAAACTTTCTCATTCCATAGAGAAAGATCTAGTTTAACTCTCAGTACTTGTAATGGGACAGTATTCTCCACTTCACCTAAAGACAACAGGCCTAGGAGGTGAATCTCAGGCAGCATAGTAGAGACGTCTTTTTCTTCTCCGCCCTACTGTCAATTAGAGCATCTTCCTGCCTCAATCTGCCTGAAGTGATCACTGTTCCATGACCCACTTATCCTCCTCAGCCTAACCTACCTCACAGTTGTTTTTGATAATACATTGTGTAAGGGAAAACTTATCTCCACCATAAACATCTTAAGAGGAAGGATCAAAATGTAATCATGGCATTTGCTTCTTCTAGTTGAAGACAAAGAAGTAGGAACTACTGTGATGATCTTGGCAACTCGGAAACGGAGTTATTTGGAAGAAAATCTCATTTCCCTGAGGGGTTAACATTCTTTATCTACACAGTTGGCTTTGTGTTAAATTAGACTGTCATTTTCCACAAGCCAATATTTTAAATATCAGGTGATAAATTATGATATTAATACTAATTAGTGCTAGTAATTTAAATGTATTTTGAAGAAGACATTGTGGTTTCACAGCTACTGTTTGTTTAGCTGAAGCTACTCCTACAAAATAGCCTCGAGGGGGACATATGGACTTGGAATAGGAGGACTAACCTCAATACTACTATTGGAGGAGAGAAATGATTTCTCTGGCAAAAAGGGGCAGCTCAGCGGAGGACAATTACTGTGGTGCCTGAACAATCTGGAAACTAAATTGAAAAGCAGTACAAAAGAAAACCAGTGAGATGAAGTTAATTTGGCAACTAGACAAGAGAAAGAGTGTAATCTAGGATAGAGGAAAATCTAATAATTCCCTTGGTAAAAAGAAATTCAGTTAGAACAATAATGAGAGAACTTTGCCCCTTTCACAGTGAAAATAAAGATAAAGTGAGGATCCTTTTTTTATTTGGAAGAAGAGTTTGTGAGGCTGAACACAGATGCAGAGAAGATGTGAAGTTAGGGTACTGAAACTTCTTTGACACTTCACAGTATTTGATGGATAAGAACAACTCTGTAGCGGGCCAAGTTGTCATAATAATAGACATTTCATATTTTCTGCAATTTTCTGAGGGTACATTTTCATTGCTTCCGCTAGGGTAAGTATAGACCTCTGCCTCCCTTACATGACACTTTCCAGCTGTGTTGCATGCAACTCCTATCATTCCAACCAGAGCTAGAAAAGTTACTTTTCAAGAATACAACTACCAGAACCATCAGGCAATTGACCAATAATCTGGTGATGATGAGATTTGTAGCTTCTAGGATGGGTGGAGGACTGCAACAGAAAACTCAACGTGGCAAGAATCAGCAACTCCAAAGATTAGCTATCAGTGTACAAAATCTATCAAGAATACTATTTGTAATGCCAAATTCCACCTCCACCTGCCACCATTTTGACACTGGCACAAGGCCTGTACAGACTGGTGCTTTGCACTGGCCGGGGCCGAAATTAGGTCTCGATAGGGCTGGGTGTCAACACTGCCCAGCCCTACATTGATGACTGTGTGCCTTATTGACATTCCCCACCATACAGGGCATGTGTTTATTATGATGCATGGGCATCCAAGCACCCAAACGGCGCTCACTGGAAGGGTGAAATCATGCTGCCACAAGCACCATGATGACACCCTGAAAAAGAAGCTGCCTAGAGCAGCTCCTTTTTGGGAAGCACGTTGGTGCTGCGCTGTGTGGCTGGTGCACCACAGATGAGGGGCAAAAATGGGCAGCATGGAGCACTCACTGCATCCCCCCTAAATTTTTGTGAGTGGTAGGTGTCAGACATTTTCTGCTTTCGGAAGGAGAGAAGAGGGAAAAGTTGAGACTCCTGCCTACATTTTATATCTTTTCTAGTTTTACCAATTGCTGTGGCCTCTGAGGGAGAATTAGCTCAGCAGGTAGTAAGAGGCCCTCTAGAGATATAAAATAGAGGAAGAAGGAAATACTGTATATACTCATGTATAAGTCTAGAAATTTTAGTAAAAAATTGACCTAAAAACCTGAGTCGACTTATCCATGGGTCTGTACTTTAATTCTTCTTTTTTAAAAAAAAAGGAACATCCTTTTTGGGTGAAAGACAAGAGTGTAATCTGTCCTGGAAACACGACTCCACTCTATTTTCTCATCCATCCTGCTTTAGTATAAGCATAAACATAGGCTTGTTGAAATTTTGTTAAGTTCTTTGGCACTTTTTCCTTTGCTTCTGAAAACTTTGATTTGTTACATGCCCCAAAACTCTCCCTCAATTTATCCAAGGGTCATATAAAAATCCATAATTTGGGCTCCAAAACCTGTCCTAACTATACAGATAGGTCAACTTATACTCAAGTATTTATGGAAAATATGTTTTAAAAAACCCTTTGGGATATTCCTCATAATTGCTATATGTGTTTGTTTAACTAAATGGTTAGGTATCTAAGAAAAATACTAATCAGTGAACCAACCTATTTTTTCAGCTCTTTGACCACCTACTGTAGAAACATTTTGCCTGCTGAACCAAACAGCAATAACATCTCTACCAAAAAATAATGTTGCGATGACTCTTAATAGCACATAGTGACCTCCCTCTGGCTAACAGTGACTCAACTTTTTCATGAATACATATTCACATGATCATGCCACTCTGTAGCTGACTTCATCTCTGAAAGCCAGAATTTTGCTTTTTTAAAAAGAGTCTTGCAACGGAAAAATCTTTTGTTCACTTTGAAGATAAAGGATAACAAATGCAGATGTAAACCTGTTTCCTCTGGGACAGATGGCTTTCTTCTCTAATCTTACTTCGAGTTACATTTCCTTCATATTAAAAAAAACAATTTAAATCTTACATTTTGTAGAAAGGCAAAAGTAGGTAGTGAAATAAGTAATGAAAGAAACATTGCTGTTCAGGAAAATGTTGCTTTTGTGTAGTAGTTTATAAAGTGAAGAAAGCAACAGCTCAAGGAAGACTTAACAGAAAACCTACCCATACTTGTCATTTTCACACTCCCCACCAAAAATATAGGGCTTGATTCAGTATACTTAGGGTAGACCCATTAAATAAATGGTAAACTTGTTCTCAGGTGACTAAATTTGGATTCAACCTACATGGTTTTTCCTTTTCCATAGAAATGTCCTCTCTGACAGAAAAATACAATATATTCATCTGTTGTTTCAGAAGCAGTCCCCAGAGATTTTCTTCATACACTGTAAAGCATCAGCTCTGATCAGTGACATGTTTTCAAGTCATAGAGTTGTCTGCTATAAAAGATAGTATATTTTGAAGAATTATAAATAAAGAGCCATTGTCATGTTGAGATGAAAACATACACATATATCACTTGTTGCTTCTTTTTTTTTTCTGGCCTGCTTTCCTTCCATATGAATTTCTATGTGACTCATGCCATGGCATGAAGGTTTCTAGTCTAGCTCTTACTGGCTGCTTTTTAAATCAATTAAATCCCTCGTCCTTAATTCTCTTCCATTCTATGATTAATTTCTTATTGCACTTTGATCAATGGCCTTGCCCAGGCTATCATAATGATAATGTGATTTTTGCCCCATTCCTTTCACACTTAGAAAATTAAGCAGACTCACCTAGATCATACTGCATTCACCACGCCTGTGTTTAGCATTAATTCCAAATAAATATTCATGTACCCAGGCATAAGCCAGTGGAAATACCACTTGTGTAAAAATGTGTTACATACAAAGGACTTAAGAGATTCTTTAACAAGATGAATAATTATAATTGTCCTGGAGACAAAGCCTTCTGCATAATACGAAGGAGAGATTTTCAGTTCAGCTGAAGAATGGTCTCTGGAATGCTTCTGGAGAATAATGGTGAGGTATCTATCATACACTATGATAACAGTCTCATTTAAAACTGTAGTATTGAAAAGACAACTTTTTAACTACATTTGAAATTCCTCTATCCTGCAAATACTCAAGGGAATGGAAGTCAGCCAGTACACAGTACATTCTGCCTATTTTGAAAGAATCCACTCAGATCTTCTGCTTCCATTTCTAACCTGTCATTCAAAAGTATCTGTGTACGTTCAACTAAGATGGAGGTCAGACAAAGTTTAATACTCTCAGCCTGTACCATTCCGTGAACAGCTCCACAATGTGGAGAGCGTTTTGCCAGTTAAAACAAAACAAAACAAACAAACAAAAACACAATACAATTAGTATACGTCAGCCATCTTACCCAGGGGAATAAAATACTCAGCCTCGGGTGTCCATATTAAAAGTCATGTTCAGGGTGCTTCAGCTTTGGTTACTTTTTTCTTTAATGTTGTTTGCTTCACACAACAGCAGTACTTGGCTTTTATCCCATATCATGGACACTTTGCACAAGACAAACTGCTAATACAGTAACCAGAAGAGATCAGACATCACGAAAAAATTAATGGCATCAAGGAAGATTTATACGGCATGACCTTTTTTAAACAAAATCCAGTATGTAGAGCTGCACAGTTAGATTCAAAATGTCAGTTATTGGATTCTTGTGGTTTCTTCTATAGTGTGTGTGTTATATAGAGACAACTTATTTCTAAAATTTACACATTAGAATTATTTGTTCCCCCAACACTGTCTGTCTTTAATATCACCTCTTTTTTTTACTTGACTCTCAATGTTAATCATAGAGATCGTTCTTTATCTATGTTGCTTTAAGCTCCAAGTTCTGGCCAGCAGTTCAGTATGGAGTAAAAAAAAGTGGCCACCCGACTCGGCGGGCAGGCCGCTTTTCAGCAGAGCAGCTGCAATCTGCCCAGAGTGCCTCTGGGGGAATACCCTCCCTGATTGGCTCAGGGGTGGAAGGGGGAGCCCTTCTGCCCTCCGACACCTAGGACGGGTGGAGCAGAACTCTTTGGTTGGAGTTCCTTCCTCCAGAGCAGCTCATGGGGAGCTGCTCTGGAGGAGGACTCCCGAGCCATGTCATCAGCCAGGGCCGAGGGCCTATATAAAGGCAGTGCTGCCCGGCCCCGCGGCGTCATTTGCAGCTTGGCTCTCCCACCACTTGGATCATGGGTTGTTTTTCACAACGTGTGTCAGCAGCATAGGCCATGGATCTGCATGGTGTGGTACCAGGGCTACGGAGTTCTGGTTTGGGAGTCATTCGGAACCTGGGGGCAATAGGGCAGGTTGTGGCCATTGCGGGGGCCATAACGCAGGAGCGCCTCCCGGTGAAGAGGGCTTAAGGAACAAGTGTGCCCATGGTGTGCAGGGCGGTCATTTGGCGTTCCTTAGCCCCTAGGTCATCCCAATGCCTGGCAGTTACCAGGCTTTGGGCTGATCAGACAAACATGGGGTTGTTGGGTCTCGCAGACCTGACTTATGCTTTGTGCCAACCCTACCAATTTGTGTCTGGGTGGTTATTTGTGGCAGCCTCTCAGGCAAGAGGCAGATATGTGCAGAGCACAGTTGAGCCAAACCCTACTCCAAGTAGGAGCCTACTAAGCTTCAAAGAAATAATTCAAAAGGACAAACCACAAGTACAGGCCAGAGCACTAGCTTAAAACCCAATCTGTATTCCAACAGCTTACACTTTAATAGCACTAATGAGAGCCTCTGTAAGGCCTTTTCTCGCCTGGTCCCATCCTCTGTGATTATCACCCCCACTCTCCTCCCAGTAGCCTTTTCTTACTGCAGGGTAAACAGGGGGGTGGGGGGAGAGAGAGGTGAGCTGACTAGTTTTCCACTTTAATCTTCTTGCATGATAGAAATACTGAGCAGCACAAGACTGCTCAGAGTGAGCTCCCATCCTAATTAAGTCACCAGAGAGCACGGTGGGGAACTCAATCTCAACAGAGTCTAGGGAGATCTGATCACATTAAAAGGCTACTGTGGCAGTCAGTATACTGGACTCATTCCTCAGGTGTGGTTCCAAATAAAAGAATGCACTTGTTCAGAACATTTACTGAGAAGTAAGCCCCAGTGAGATCAGTGGCACCTGAAATAAACAGAATTTTATTGATTGATTGATTTCTAGAACCTCACATCCCTGAAAGACAGAGTCAAGTGCAAATTAATGGCCAATGCAGTCAGTCAATCATCTATTGCACCCTCTAGAGCCATGCACAATATAATGGATACAAATCTACATCTGCAAAGACCCGAGAACTGTTTTGGCAGGCATGTTGTTAATTTTGGCTACTTGCAAGGAGAGAAGAAATTACTCCTTTCATCCATTATCATTCAAACAGGCTTAAATATGAAAACTATAACACAATGTTTACTTGGAAGTGCCTCCATGTAGTGAGTTTAGCTTACTCCCAAGAAGGCATGGCCTGGGATAGATTGCAAACAACTTTATTATGCCTCCTTGAGATAGAACAATTACATAGGAGTTCTGGTCTTCAGCAGATGACTGGGGGGCACACTCAGGCTTCCAGCCTATCTGGGGCAAGAGTGGATTCCTCGCCCTCCCACCCCACCCCCTTCAGTCACTTTCTTCCCATGTACATCTGAGTTACTGCAGAACAGAGATTTTCCCCACAAAACTCTCCAAGTGATCAACAGAGGTAGACAAAAGACTTGATTAAAGGCAACAATTAATATTCTCATTTACAGGTCATGAGAAGTGGGGAGGGGTAGAGTTATTGTTAAAGAAAAAACTTTAGATTTTACTTCCTAATGAAAAAATACTGAGTAAAAGTCCAGATGTACTGGCAACACCCTGGGGATCAGTGGATCTGTTATAAACTCTGCCCATATCTGGTTTATGGCATTTTAAATTCAAATCTGATTACTGAGTTGGATGAAGGTCTGGGACTACATTTGGCTTGAGCCCTGGCATGGTTCAAGATCAAAACATCTTTTTCTGAAGAGAGGAGCTTGCCCGAACTTGGAAAACGAGCCAGTCACAGCATTCCAAAGGCTAAGGGAAGAATATATATTGGAATGCTGTGAAAGAGAGGTTTGACTTCAGTTGTCAGATTTGTTGTTGTTGTTGTATGCCTTCACTCATTTCTGACTTATGGCGACCTTAAGGTAAACCTATCAGAGGTTTTCTTGGCAAAAGTTGTTCAGAGGGAATTTGCCATTGCCTTCACCTGAGACTGAGAACATGTGATTTGCCCAAGTCACCCAGTGGGTTTCATAGTCAACTGGGAATTGAATTCTGGTCTCCAGAGTCATATCAAAAACTCAAACCACATGCCATAGGGACAAGAATAAATGGCAATGGGTCAGATCAAGAGAGTACAGACTGAGTTAGTCAGAAATAGAGACAGAACTGGTTAGTGATGGACATCAGGATAAGATCAGATAAGTATGGAGATTTGGTTTTCTGGGAATGGACGAGTGTTCTTGAAGTGCTAAGTAAGTTTAGTATTTTGATTCTGAGCTTCTAAATACATATAAAGCATTTTCATACATATTGCCAGATTTTATCCTGTTTGTTACTAATAAACCTTTGCTGTTTCTTATTCTGTTTCTCTGTCCAGAAGCCTTTTATTTAAATGCTTAAAGTAAGAATTGGTCACACATTAAACATCAGACTCAACACTAACTAAATCTGCTGCACTTATCAAGCCATACTAACCCAGAGAAGCTTGGAGTTGTGGACAAGCTGAGTGACGGAACTCAAGGGTTGGTGTCTGAGGGACCAGCTGGGAAAGGGATCTGTCACATGTTAACACAAGGAGTCTGCTCCGTACTTCTTCAAGGGAACCACACAGCTAGATTGTAAGGATAAAGACTGTAAGAATCAGCAAAATATAGGAATCACCTTGAAGTGAATTTTAACAAAATAATGATGCTGCAAACCTTGAAATTAACTGGTTCATCTGTTAAATCTAGGAGGTTCATAATTCTCAAATGTATCAGCAGCCCTAACTTTGAACCAATGAACTTTCAATTTTTGCAGTTCAAATGAGATTGATTATGAATTAATTTATATTTTATGTGCTTGGTTGGTGATTTGCATGACTAGGCAGCCAAATTATGAACAGACTTATTTTTTTATACTGTATATATAATTCTGCTTGTTCTGAATTGGAAGACTGTGCTTCCACCTACAGGTCAATGTCAACATACTATTATAGATAAAGCATGCATGATGATAGTCAATCAGAGAAGAATGCCTTGTAACATGCGATGATGTTTCATGTTATGTTCCAAGATGAATTCAGTGGCTGGCATTCACAAAAATTGAACAATCTTCATATAAGAGTGATCTCATTATAACAGAGAACTTTATCTAGATTCAAAATGCTAGATTTGTAATTTAATGAGTAAATTGTGAGTTAAAATAGAATCAGTTTTCCACATCACTAATCAAGAAGGCGGGTTCTCACATGAGCAAATGCATTCGTTCATGATCATAGCATAGGGGCAACAGCCAGTAGAAGCTTAGGAACGGCATACAGGATACTATAACATTCCAGGTAATTTGGTTCACATTCTTTTTAGAAAAATGAGAAAAGCAAGTTGATGATCTGTGGTAAAAGAAAGGAATAGCTGGGCCAGCATTTCTGCAAGAGATGGCTGAGTAACACCAGTTTCTCAACAAGCTTTGAAGGAACTGACAAACAGACAGGACAGGCAACTGTGGCAGGTCTGGGGACCAATGTTCTGCACCAAGGCCTTCCAGGGGCCATACAAAAAATGGTCCAAAATGAAGGGAAATGAATTCTGGTTGCTTTCTTAGGCTATTTTTAACACGTTAAATGTGAAAGGGCCCGACAATCTATTTAAAAGGTGGATTGCCATTATGTAGGCTCTAGAAGAGTCAGTCACACACACCCTTGGGTTTTGGCCAAAAAGGGGGGAAATCCAAGAAATCTTGTGGAACGCTGCACTTTTCCCATGCCTGGAGACAGACTAACACTGGTAAAACAGGAAAAAGTGGAATGGGTATTCATAAGAGTTGGTTGCAGGCATGTCACTCAGGGACTAGTCACTCCACCAACCCAACTGCAAATAGTTGATGCATGCATTTTGGACATTTATGTTCCCATGACAACTGTGAGAGAAGAATGCTCTTATCTCTAATTGTTTTTTTGGCTTAGCAATAATAAAAAGGTTCTCGTAGGTAAGTCTTGTAAAATTTCAGAAAGGTTGATAGGATGTGCAATGCACAAGTTTAAATTCTAGCCCTAGCGTACAGACCTTCAGTGTTGCCTGTTGTTGACTGCAGGTGCTTGAATAACCACAGTGATGTTGACACTGATCACAGTAACTGTTCAGTAAATCAACATCTCTTTAATATTAGTAGCAGATTTTGTTTCAAGTAAAATTTGACTCTGTCCCCACGCTCTCATGCACACACACTACATGCTGATTCTTTCTAATCTTATGCTCCCATTCTTAATTTTTTGTACAATGGCCATACAGGCTGGGGATTCCGAGAGTCATCCAAAAAAAGAACTTTTGCAAGCGTTGTTTTTGTACACAAAGGTTCACAAAGAAGTGTTTTGATCACTCAGCATACAGTACCATTCAGGCTGCATCATCACTGCAGAAATAATCCAGTTTGACAAACTTTAACTGCCATGGCTCAATAAATGGAATTCTGTGAATTGTCATTTTGAGGGACATTTAGCCTTTTCTGTCAGAGAGCTCTGGTGCCAACGCAAACTACAGTTCTCCATAGTCATGGCAGTTAAAGTGGTGTCAAACCAGATTGTTTCTGCAGTGCAGATGTAGTCAGGGAAATGCTGGACCATTTCGCAGCTGTCATGCTGAATCCAAACAGGGCTCCTGTTGTTTCTACTGTAAAAGATCCAGGATTAGGAAGAGCTACTGTAAATATCCTGGTTCCTGATCCAGAATCTATTAAAAACAAGCTACGCGAGCCCTGTCATCCTGACAACCTTAAATTATCCTCCTGTGCCATTTATGTAGTCCACATTTTACATGATGATGTATGTTGGCTAATCCAAACGTAAAAGAATTTTATAGTACCTCTTCCTGATCAAAAACTTTACAGTACTTTGAGCCGATGGAGGATCAGTTAACAATTAAAATTAGAGTAGCTCTACCCTGTGTTCAGCCTAGCATCCATAGAAACATCAATATGGGGTGAACCATTCACCCTCAACAAAAGGTTATACTGTACTTGTTACTCTCATCTCGGAATGGAAACCCAAAATTTTATCCAGAAAAACATTCTTCTAATTTGTCGCCCTTTGCTTTTTCTTGCCCCTTTATACAAGGGCAACTAATCAAAACTGATGTATGAGCCCAGCATTGCCCAGGGAAAGGCAAACAAATGCCAAAGGGACAGTGCATGTCCTCACACAACCTACTTTACTACGGAAGGAGAGTGATTCTCATTATCCCTGCCACAGGGTCTTGCAGTATCTTATCCCTCAGGAAGAGTCAGAAGAAACAAGATACAGGCTGCTGTACCCAGAAAAGAACCTTCAATATTTTTCACCATGCTCTGCCTAGCAGAAGATGTCTTTTATCATAAACTTGGAAGATAAATTGTAGAAGCCAAATAGATGTAGACTTAGAAATGGGCCATTTGACTTATTAAAGATATGTGAGCTCATCCCTGCAAGAAGTTATGGACCATCACAGGCATGGCCTCATCCAACAGCATTTCAGTGAGTTAAGCAAAGTTACTACAAGTTGGATTTAGGTGTCTTGCCAGCCTACATAAGGATTCAGATTTCTTTGAGACAACATCACTCCATAACAACAATACAGGGAGATGTCAACCAGCAGGTCATCAAGGAGCTGCCTGGAGTCCTGAACTTTGCTAAAAGCAGGATGGCAAAGTGAAGTTCTACAGATGTTTGTTAAACTCCCATCCTTTGTCAGCCCTAGCCTGCATAGTCAGCAGTGAGCACTGCATTCCAACATTCGGAAGGCCACAAATTCCCATTGCTGTCCTAGGGAGATATTACCAGATTTGCCTGATTCAGCCATGCCTCAGAGAGACTTGGCCTGTTACTTCCACTTTGGGCAAGCACCCAGCATGACAGATAGTCACTCAGATGAATGTGGAAAACAGATTAACCCATGGGGACCTTTCACATTCAATTAGGGAAGAATGGGCACTAAAAGAAGGGTCATTCTTTCACAGCTCAACTATGTGGACATCTCAAAACCATAACAAGAAAGTAGAGAAGGTGAGCTAAAAACTCAAAAATAGCTGACATTGCATACCAGGGCTCACCAAGATGGCAAGTGGATTCTATATTAGCACCCTGTAATTTTATTTGGTTTATTATATAATTTCGGGAAGCAGCGAACAAAACAGGCATGTGCTCCATCAAGTCTATAATGTCTTCTGAATGGATTTTGGCTATGAAATCTAGAGAGAACCTGGACAAGCCACATGGATCTTCAAAACAAAATAACATTGGCTTGGATAAACAATTCATATGAACCAGCTGCATGTGACAAACACTCAGCTTAACAGAGATACAAAAAGTATATGCCAATCATCTTGTGAACACCAACCATATTAGACTTGTCTCTTAATTAGCTATACTGCCAGCTTTAGGGGTTTCATAGTATATACACCATGCCCCATGGAAAGATGGTATATAAATAAATTTATATTATATTATTATTATTATTATTATTATTATTATTTTAGAGATGCTCTCCAAAGTCTTTGAGTTAGGGCCAAACGACAACCCTAAACGGGCAGCTTGATGCCACCTATGATTGCTGGTCGGGGCTGCAGCAAACACAGTCAGCCCCGATCTGGCTTTTTGCATGAAATAAATGCCACCTTTTCCACTGTCCCACAGCTTTCAAGACTCCTGTGGCATGCAGCATCTAAAACTGCAGCGCCAGAGTGCCAAAAAACTGTCCACATGTGGGCAGCGTAGCAGCGAATATGCACTGTGCTACACCATGCCCCATGCTGCTGGGAAGCCGGCATATTGTTCTGATCTGTAGCAGCCCTTAGACTAACTTTCCTCTTGAACATTTCTTCTCTGTACTAGTAATGTTATTGTTATATTATTAACATTTATTTATAGAGCGCTGTAAAGTTTCATAACACTTTACGAGTAAGGGTAAAAGAAAAAGAATAAAAACCTGCCAAGCAGTGTACAACTAAAACAACAACATTACATGAACATACATGTTCCTATGAAATGTCAACCAGAAGTATGTGCAGAGGAACTACAAAGGCTGCTGTTCAGCAAACCTTCCTGTTATAATATAATAATAATTATATTATATTATTATTTGTATCACGCCCTCTGAGAACAATCGGGGCAGCTAACAAGTTAAAAATACAAAACATATCAAATCCTAGTACCTCCCCCCATGAGTCAATCATGAGTATAGAGTGAATCTCCTTCACATTTAAATAATGATTTTTCTTTCAAGGTGTGGCAGTGCTCCTGGCAGAGTGTTGGCAATGACCAGATTCCTTTTGCAAGCACTACTTTGAAAGATTCCACAATGTCCTGCCCTTTCACTCAAGCTTCCTGTCTGCCAGTGCACAGCTCATACAGAAGAGGTGCAAAGCCATCATCACCCAGAAAGATTATTACTAGTGGAAGTCATGGGAATACGTTGTACAGTGGGCTCTGCATTTGTTTACATGCATCCTACATTTGTGGTTGTGCTGATGTCCACATGCATGAACAGAGAGATTGGCCTTACCTTGTATGAGAAAAGAATCTTGATCAGGCTGGAAGAATTCATTGCTAAACCAAGACAACAAAAAGTAACAGCGGTCCTTACATATACAGGGACAGCAGTTTAACTTGTCCTGCACATCCAATATTATTATGCAGTTCACATTCCTCAAGCCTGGGCAGGTAGGATTTCCAAGGACAAAACTATCAGGCATCCCATTTGGAGGAGAGAGCACAGTAGACTGATGGCACTTCTGTAATATTTGGTTTATTTACATTTATACAACTAGATCAAGCAAGGGAGGGAAGCAGCAGGCAAACTAGAATATACAGCAGTGTTTAAATCTCTCTCCTCTCTCTCACACACACACACACCACACCAGGCGCGCACACACTACCCTTCTCAGTCATGGCATATTCTTTATAATTCTTTCTCATTCTGTATCTATCCTCTACAAAGTGTTCCCAAGCACAGGTCTAAGATTTGCCCTTGTCTGAGGAAGAGGAGGACGAGTCTCTTTCTTCTCAAGAATTTCACATTCCAGTGATGATCTTGTATATTTCAGCCATTAGCTCCTGTTGGGAATCATCAACCAGCCATCCTGAGTCTTGTAAAAAAAAAACGGAACATTTCCAC
>NC_056524.1:221263259-221270716 GCF_019175285.1 Sceloporus undulatus
TGTCCTCCATTTGAAAATGTTGTCCTACATTTGTCCTACATTTGTCCTGGTTTGGAGGTCCTGGCTTATGGCGACCCTAGGTGTGAGCAATTCTAGGTCAGATGAATGGATTATACTGTTCGGTCACAGAAAACTGCTTGTAATAGTTTGGAACAGTGGGATGACTGACCTTGAGTATCCACTGCAAATGAAATGGTTTAGTATTGTGTTCCTCTGGGTACAAGATTGTTTCTAATGCCTTCTCAGTTTGGTTTGATAGCACCACTTTGGAAAGAGACAGCTAGTGTATTTACTTGGATAGGTCTCTTATGAAGACAGTGTCTTGCAGTCCAGAGGGCAGACTAAGGCTGAGAAGCTCACACCAATGTCATGAACTGTATCATGATTGCCTGTAGATAATTAAAATGGATTTTCAGCAGCAAATGTTCCCTGCAGTGTGTGTTAACACTTCACATCTCCTTTCATCAGACCTCCATATCTTAATCTTCTGGAAATGGCTTGGCATCACTTAAAACACCATCACAGAGCAAGAGCAAATCTATTAAGACAGAGCTGGTTTTGACATTAAACCACTGCTGGCTTGGTTTGCTGACCTTTGTTTAGAGTCACAAAGGTATGAGTCATCTCTACAATCTTGCTGAAGGTAGTGGGGTGTGGTAGTAAAAGTGAATAGGATTGTGGGGCCATTCTGGGAGGAAATTGGTTACATTAAAGAAATACAATGAATTAATTCATGACCTCAAAACCCATAATGTTAAAATTACCTCTCTTATCATCAAAGTAGTCAGCAATGAATAGAAGACAACCAGAGCATAGAATCATAGATGTGGAATTGTCACAAGTTTTCAGGTAATGTATCCCCTCCATTTCTCCATGTTATTTGTCAACAACCCAACACAAGTTAATAACATCTATTTTAAAGGTAAATTTAATTAAATATATTTAACCTTATTCTTCTTATTAATTTATTTGTTTAGCTCCCACCCTTTCCCCCATACCAAGACTCAAAGTGGCTGCAAAAAATTTAAGCAAGTGCATTTAAAGATACTTACAAAGATATAAGTAAAAGCATATAAATACAAATTGAGTCTCTCTTATCTGAAATGCTTTGGACCAGAAGTATTTTAGATTTCAGAGTTTTTTGAATTTTGGAATATTTGCATATACATAATGAGGTAACTTGGAGATGGGACCCAGGTGTAAACATAAAAATCATTTATGTTTGTATACACCTTATACACATAGCCTAAAGGTAATTTTATATATAATAAAAGTTTGTGAAAAGTGAACAATCAGAAAGCAAAGATGACACTATCTCAGCCACTCATGTGGACAATTTTGGATTTTGGAAATTTTAGGACTTCAGAATTCCAAACAAAGGAGACTCAACCTGTAGTTGTTAAAATGTAATTAAACCATCCATAGAATTTATACCATTTAAAAGAAATTCATTAAAAGTCAAGATTCAGCAAAACAGCACAGTCTGGCCCATTGAGTCAGTTTTCAAAAATCTACCAGACTGGAAAAGTTTCTACCATTTGACACAAGAATAACAAAGAGGGAGCCTTCCTGGGGAAATAAATCCTAAGCCTAGGAGCGGCCACTGAGAAAGCTTTCCTCCATGTTCCTGGGAAGTGATGGACCTAAAAGAAGGGCCTCTGCAGATCTTAGAACATGGTCAGGTTCTTATAGGAAGATACAGCTGAGTTTCAGGTTCCCTGAATGAATGTAAGGGCCTTATAGGTAATCTTCAGCACTTTGAACTTTTGGGGAAACCAACCAGCAGTCAGTAGAGCTGTTACAAGGAGAAAGTTGTATGCTCCCAGTAACCACTCCCAGTTAACAATCTGGCTGCAGCTCTTTCAGTCAATTAAAGTTTCTTAGTACTTTTCAAAGAGAGCTCTATGTACAGCATGTAACAATAATCCAAATTATGTGTCACCATGGCCAGATTTAACATTTCTAGGAACAGGCACAGCTGGTGCATTAGCTTTAACTGTAGAAATGCACTCCTGGTTATTGCAGAGATCTAGATCTCCAGGTTCAGAACTAAATCCAGGGGTACACTGAAACTATGAACCTGCATGTTCAGACAGGTCTAACCCCATCTACCATGGGCTGAATTCCCTGATCAGCCTTTTGACTGACAAGAAGCATTTCTGTCTTATCAGGATTAAGCTTTAAACTCTTTGCCCTTGTCCAATCTACTTTTGATGCCAGGCACCTGTTTAACATGGAGACAGCTTCCCTGGAGTTAGCGCTGAGCCTCATCAGCATACTCATGACATGTGAATCCCCAAATCCTCACAAGTGGTTTCATATAGATGTTAAATAGCATGAGGGACTCCATAGGCCAACAAAATCAAACAGATATCCCAAGCACCACCTTGTGGTTTCATCACTCTAGCCCCTGTAAAACATAGTTTCAAGTCCCATCTCAACAAGGCAGCCCAGAGGGATAATGTGGTTGAGGGTATTGAAAGCTATCATAAGGTCCAGCCAAACCAACAGGGTCACACTTCTTCATGATGTTCCAAGTGTTGTCCATCCACTGGGGTGACCAAAGCTGACCCCATCCCATACCAGGCCAGAAGCCAGACTGAAATGGAAATAGATAATCTTATCCAGGAATCATTGGAGCTGATAGATCAACACAATATTCATGACCATGCCTCCAAACTGAATATTGAAAACTAATAGTTACCCAATAAGACAGGATTCAGGAAAGGTGTTGTTTTTACCAGAAGTTTAAAACAACCTCCTTCAGTCATGTGGGATCTTGCCTGGTTGTAAAAAGGCATTGACCACTCCTATCACCAGTGAGTCCTCTTCTGGCATGAAACTTCTCTATTATTGCTAGACAAGCAGTGGCCAGAATTAACAACCAACAGACCTATATCAACTATAGCATCCAAGTTAGGAGGAATCCCAATAATTTTGTATGCAATAATAATAATAATAATAATAATAATAATAATAATAATAATAATTTGTTGTATTTATATACTGCTATTCCAAAGATCATAGTGGTGAACAGCAAGTAAGCTAATTAGCAAGTAAGCTAATTTGCCCCCAATAGTCTGGGTACTCATTTTAGTGACCTCGGAAGGATGCAAGCCTGAGTCGAGCTTGGGCCCTTTTGCTGGTCTTGAACTCGCAACCTTGTGGTTTTGAGTGCATGGCTGCAGTACAGGCATTTAACCACTGCGCCACCAGGGCTCCTTTATTGTATTTATTTCATAGAATCATAGAATCATAGAATCGTAGAGTTGGAAGAGACCACAAGGGCCATCCAGTCCAACCCCCTGCCATGCAGGAAATCCAAATCAAAGCATCCCTGACAGATGGCCATCCAGCCTCTGTTTAAAGACCTCCAAGGAAGGAGACTCTATCACCCTCCGAGGGAGTGTGTTCCACTGTCGAACAGCCCTTACTGTCAGGAAGTTCCTCCTAATGTTCAGGTGGAATCTCTTTTCCTTGAGCTTGCATCCATTGTTCTGGGTCCTGTTCTCTGGAGCAGCAGAAAACAAGCTTGCTCCCTCTTCAATATGACATCCTTTCAAATATTTAAACAGGGCTATCATATCACCTCTTAACCTTCTTTTCTCCAGGCTAAACATCCCCAGCTCCCTAAGTCGTTCCTCATAGGGCATGGTTTCCAGACCCTTCACCATTTTTGTCGCCCTCCTTTGGACACGCTCCAGTTTCTCAGTGTCTTTTCTGAATTGTGGCGCCCAGAAATGGACACAATATTCTAGGTGGGACCTGACCAAAGCAGAATACAGTGGCACTATTACTTCTCTTGATCTAGACACTATACTTCTATTGATGCAGCCTAAAATAGCATTGGCCTTTTTAGCTGCCGCATCACACTGTTCACTCATGTTCAACTTGTGGTCTACTTGGACTCCTAGATCCCTTTCACACGTAGTTTCATTCAGCCAGGTGTCACCCATCCTATATCTGTGCATTTTATTTTTCCGCCCTAAGTGCGATACCTTACATTTCTCCATGTTGAATTTCATTTTGTTAGCTTTGGCCCAGCTTTCTAGTCTATTCAGGTCATTTTGAATCCTTGATCCTGTCCTCTGGGGTATTAGCTATTCCCCCTAATTTGGTGTCATCTGCAAATTTGATAAGTATGCTCCCAATTCTGTCATCCAGGTCATTGATAAAGATGTTGAATAACACTGGCCTCAGGACAGAGCCCTGTGGGACCCCACTGGTCACTTCTCTCCAGGATGAAAAGGAGCCATTGCTGAGCATCCTTTGGGTTCGGCCGGTCAACCAATTACAGATCCATGTAACAGTTCCTTTGTCTAGCCTACATTTTACAAGCTTGTTTGCAAGAATGTCATGGGAAACCTTGTCAAAGGCCTTACTGAAATCAAGATATACTATATCCACAGCATTCCCTTCATCTACCAAGCTGGTAATTTTATCAAAGAAAGAGATTAGATTTGTCTGGCATGACTTGTTTCTCCGAAACCCATGTTGACTTTTTGTGATTATGGCATTGCCATCTAGATGTTCACAGACTCTCTGTTTAATGATCTGCTCCAGAATCTTTCCTAGTACTGATGTCAGACTAACTGGATGATAATTGTTGGGATCCTCTTTTTTCCCCTTTTTGAAGATGGGGACAACGTTTGCCCTCCTCCAGTCTGCTGGGATCTCTCCTGTTTTGCAGGAGTTTTCAAAGATTATTGCCAATGGCTCCGATATTACATTTGCCAGTTCTTTTAATACCCTTGGATGGAGTTCATCTGGTCCCGGAGACTTAAATTCATTTAGATGAATAAGGTGTTCCTCTACTATCTCTTTACTTATTCTGTGTTGAAATTCCCCTATTCTGTCCTCTGCTCCATTATCCTCAGGTTGAGCACCCTTTGCCTTTTCTGAGAAGACTGAGGCAAAGAAGGTGTTGAGTAATTCTGCCTTTTCTCTGTCTTCTGTTAGCATTTTGCCATCATCTCCACGCAGTGGCCCTACCGTTTCCTTCTTCTTCCTCTTGCTGCGGACATATCCAAAAAAGCCCTTTTTATTGTTCTTAACCTCTCTAGCAAGCCTGAGTTCATCTGCGCTTTAGCTTTTCTGACTTTACCCCTACACATGCCTGCTATTTCTTTGAATTCCTTTTTTGTGATTTCCCCCTTTTTCTATTTCTTATACATGTTCTGTTTCAAACTTAGCTCGGTTGAAAGTTCCTTAGTCATCCATCCTGGTTTCTTGAGACACCTCCTGTTTTTCTTTCTCACTGGAACTGTTTGAAATTGTGCCTTCAGTATCTCTCTTTTGAGAAACTCCCATCCGTCCTGAACTCCTTTATCTTTTAGTATTTCTGACCATGGAATCGCCCTCAATACTTCTCTAAGTTTACTGAAATCCGCTCTCCTAAAGTCTAGGATGCATGTCTGACTATGCCTGGCTTCTACTTTCCACTGTGTTACAAACTCCAGGAGAACATGGTCACTTCCACCTAATGATCCCACTACTTGCACCCCATTAACCAAGTCATCCTTGTTGGTTAGGATCAGATCTAAAATAGCTGACCCCCTTGTTGCCTCTTCCACCTTTTGGACCATGAAATTGTCTTCCAGGCAAGTGAGGAATTTGCTAGGCCTTGAGGATTTTGCTGAGTTTGACTTCCAGCAAATATCAGGATAGTTGAAGTCACCCATCACTACTACATCTCTCTTTTCTGACTGTGTGGTCATCTGTTCTAGAAAGATATCATCCAATTCCTCAGTCTGTCTTGGGGGTCTGTAGTAGACTCCCACCGTAACATCCTTGTTGTTTCCCTCCCCTTTGATTCTTATCCAGATGCTCTCCACCTGGCTTCCATGATTGATGTCCAGGATCTCTTCACTGGTGTAAATATCTCTGACATATAGTGCTATTCCTCCTCCTTTCCTGTTTGGCCTATTTCTCTTAATAAGGTTATACCCCTCTATTTCCACATTCCAATCATGAGACTCATCCCACCAAGTTTCAGTGATGCCTATTATATCATATTTGCTTTGTTGTACTAGGAGTTCGAGTTCATCTTGCTTATTTCCCATGCTCTGTGCATTAGTGTAGAGACATCGCAGACCATGGTTCCCTTTTACTTGCTGCCTGTGCAAGTTTTTTTGCCTCCCACTGTTGGGTCCTTGCACTGTTTGCCTTGTTTCCTCTATGTCAGTTTGACTATTTTCGCCATCCCTTTCTCCTTCCTTAATATTGTCTCCCTTCCCCTCAGAACTCAGTTTAAAGCCCTCCTGATCAAGTTCTTGAGACTGATGGCAAAAACATTTCTTCCAACTGGCGTGAGATGCAACCCGTCCGTTGCAAGAAGTCCCTCCTCATGAAACCGCAGCCCATGATCGAAGAATCCAAATCCTTCTCGGCGGCACCATCTGCGAAGCCAGTTGTTCACATCTGCTATTTTCCTCTCCTTTCCTGGACCATGCCCTTCAACTGGCAGAAGAGACGAGATGACAACCTGTACATCCATTCCTTTCAGCTTCCTACCAAGCGCCTCGTAATCCCTTTTGATGTTCTGAAGGCTGTGTCTTGCAGTATCATTAGTTCCCATGTGGACCAAAAGGAAGGGGTATTTGTCAGTAGGTTTGACCAGTCTTGTCAGCCTCTCTGTCACATCACGGATCTTTGCACCTGGAAGACAACACACCTCTCAAGACATCTTATCAGGCCTACAAATCACTGCTTCTGTACCCCTGAGCAAGGAGTCCCCCACTATGACCACACGCCTCCTCCGAGGCTTAGCAGCGACTGTTCCCTCGGGTGGGACTCTCAGGCTCCCCTGCTCTGTCCCTGAAGTCTGTCCATGTTGCTCTTCTTCATCCTCCTTGATAAGGGAAATCGATTCTCTAGCTGCAAGCTCCCCGAACAATTCCTTCTTGGCTTACTTCTCTTTGTGACATTCCTCCAGCTGTCTGCCTCCTCTGTTTGGCAAGTGACCTCTTCCACCCTAGCATCTTCCTCTGCGTGGTACTCATCCAAGATGGTTAGTTCTATTGTGTCCAGGAAATCCTCTTGTTCCCTAATATGCTGAAGTGTAGCTACTCTTGACTCCAGCTGCTGCACTTTCTCCTCCAAGAGTGCTACCAACTTGCACTTGGTGCATGTGAAGTTCTCCACTTCTGTAGGCAAGAAGAGAAACATCCCACAAGAGTTGCAGGTGACTGCAGCAGATCCCTCGTTGTCCATACTGCAAAGTCTTTAGTAATGAATATAACAGTCAATCTACTGGGAATACTTCTTTAAAGGAATGTACTGGCTGCTATCTTACACTTAAAGGGAAGGTTCTGTTTCAATATCTGATTCTAACCTGATGCCACTTGAGCAGAGTTGTTGAGTTAAAGAAAACTAAAATTCTCTCCTTCTCCTCTCTCTGGCCAGACTGTTCTGGAAGGCTCTGGAAGGTGGTATATAAAGCTAGTCTGCTAGCTCCG